>NC_065594.1:1621819-1932702 GCF_024542745.1 Macaca thibetana thibetana
ATGCAATTTTGCCTGATTGCAGCTAGTTTTTTTTTTTTTTTTTTTTTTTTGAGACGGAGTCTCACTCTGTCGCCCAAGCTGGAGTGCAGTGGCCGGATCTCAGCTCACTGCAAGCTCCGCCTCCCGGGTTCACGCCATTCTCCTGCCTCAGCCTCCCGAGTAGCTGGGACTACAGGCGCCCGCCACTGCGCCCGGCTAATTTTTTCTATTTTTGGTAGAGACAGGGTTTCACCATGGTCTCGATCTCCTGACCTTGTGATCCGCCAGCCTCGGCCTCCCAAAGTGCTGGGATTACAGGCGTGAGCCACCGCGCCCGGCCTGCAGCTAGTTTTTTTTTGTATTATTAGTAGAGACAGGGTTTCTCCACGTCACCCAGGCTGGTCTCGAACTCCTGGACTCAAGCAATCCACCCACCTTGGCCTCCCAAAGTGCTGGGATTACGGGTGTGAGCCACTGTGCCCGATCTCCCACAGATTAATTTTTGAAATGACACTGTATAAACGCAGGAAAGTTTTTCTTTATTAAAATTTATAAAATAGTTCTCCACATAACACGTTACTGAAAATATGTTAAAAAGTCAATCTCATTTCCTCAACCTTCTCCAAAATAATGAACTTTATTATAAAACCATTGTTCCCATCCAGTCAAAATTAATTTTACTACAGAATTATTTTATTATTTTTCCTTTTTAGAGACTGGGTCTCCCTATGTTGTCTCGGCTGTCCTCCAGGGCTCAGGGGCTTCTCCCGCCTCTGTCTCCTGAGTAGCTGGGATTATTAGGCACATGCCACCAATTCCGGATTCAGAATAGTCTTACACTTCTCTATCATCTGACCCTGTCCTTCTCTAGATTTCATATTTATTTATGGTCATTGTCCTAAGCAATTATAATTTATTTTAACCTACTTACCTATTGTTGTCCTATTTTTTCCAACTAGCCAGCAGTGGTAGCTGAAAAGTGAGAGGACGCTGATGAAGAACATTGCAGACACAAAGAAAAGAAAAAGTACGTGGAATTTTGCACGTGTATCTGTCAGTTCATTCTGAGGAGGAAAAAAAGAAGTTAATTTTGAGGAGAGTCAACCTCCAAAATATAATTTATAAGTTAGTTCTGCCTAAAGATCGTTGAATATGTCAAAATACTTGCCATATTTGAAAAATAATAAATTAATATATCCCAATGCAACAACTGCAAAAGCAAAGAATTGGTATTATCAAAAAGCAACTTGCCTATCTAGGAGTTCAGGAAGAGTTATTTAAAATACTGTTCTTAAATTTTTTTTAATTTTAGCTTGGCATGGTGGTGTGTACCTGTAATCCCAGTTACTGGGGAGACTGAGACAGGAGGATCACCTGAGCCTAGGAGTTCTAGGCCATCCTGGGCAACACAGTGAGACCCCGTCTCATTTAAAAAAAAAAAAAAAAAAAATACTTTCACTAATAAAGTGAAAAGATCGACTCTTACACCCAACACGTTTTCTTTTGTACTTTATGTATATATTCAAGCTTTCTCCAACATCCAACATATATAAGCTCCCCATATCTATACTAAAATATTTGACTATTTTATTTAGATTTGCTGCTAACTAAAAACTAATTGTGAAATATTTTTGAACTTCTCTAATCTCTATTTTCAGACCGCCCATGCCTTCAGCTGCTTCAATTCCTACTTTTTTCATCTGTATGTCTATAGAGCCTTTGTGCATAGTTAGCCGTTTTGATAAATAAATTTACCACAAGGTATTAATGAATGAAAACAGCTTCTCTGGTATCCCTTCTTATGGCTATATACATTTTAACAGACGCAAACTAGAGCCTAGAAGAAATTCATATCTTTAATAGGAGGAGGAGGCCTTTAAATGTTAGCTCTTAAAATAAACCATATAGGCAAAGCACCTACTCCACCAGAACACAAAGCTGTTCTGTTCTGCTTGATTTTAAAAGTATTACAGACTAAAAGGAGGCTATTAGCATTAGGTTATTTTGACATTGATCTTTTTCTCTTTTCTTCCAGAGTAACCAACATATGTTTCAAACGTTTCAAACATATCAAGTGAGTCTTCCATCTGACCGTCTTGTGAAGTGAATTTTTGTTAAACATATTCACTATAAATGTCACAAAAGATATCATGAGAATGTCATGGTAATGATGTATTTTACCTTTGGACAACTCTCTGTAGATTTCCTGTGGCAAAGCTTGTGCAAATAGAGACAATACATTAAGAAACCAACTTTTATGCAAAATTATTATAAATCCTGTCGAAGGAACACTAAGATGTTGCTTTCTAATGGCCATCTACAACATTTTCTCAAGAAATACAAAAGAGAAAATAGACAAGAACATGGAGCTCTTCGAGCACATTTCCTTTTTCTTAAAAAAAAAAAAAAAAGACACAAGGTCTTGGCTGGGTGCAGAGGCTCACAACTGTAATCCCAGTACTTTGGGAGGCCGAGGTGGGCAGACCACCTGAGGTCAAGAGCCTGGCCAACATAGTGAAACCCCGTCTCCACTAAAAACGCAAAAATTAGCCGGGCATAGTGGTGCACGCCTGTAATCCCAGCTACTTGGGAGGCTACGGCAGGAGAATCACTTAACCCTGGAGGTGGAGGTTGCAGTGAGCTGAGATCGCACTGCTGCCTGGGTGACACAGCCAGTCACAGAAAAAAAAAAAGATACAAAGTCTCACTAAGGCACCAGAGCTAGGGCTAGTCTTGAACTCCTGGCCTTAAGTGATCCTCCCGCCTTGGCCTCCCAAAGGGCTGGACTACAGGCATGAGTCACCTGTGCTGCGCCTACAGACACGTTTCAAGTATCCTTTAAATATACACTTTTCCAGTGAGGTTTTAAAACAAAGATTTGTGTCTGGGGAAGAATAAAATAAAATGTTTTTAGCCAATATTGAAAACAAACTAACTTCTGACTAGTAGCTTCCAAAAACTAGATCTGATGACTTCATACCACCTTCACTGCTTCCACTTTATTCCGGCTGGGATGCTGCAACAGCCTCTACCAGGTGAGCCTGTGTATTGGCACGCGTCCTATCCCATCTATTCTCAGCTCAGCAGTCACAGTGAGCCTTGCACAAGTCAGATCATGTCCCCACCGGGCTGCTAGTAAAAGCCACCGTCATTTCAACACTCTCCAAGGCCCTCTGTCATTTTGGCCCCCTCTTGGTCCATTCCTTTCAGTCTCCTTTCCGCTCATTCTACCCCAGCCACAGTAGCCTTCTTGTGTTACTGAAACATGGCAAGGACACGTACCATGTTCTCTGGGCCTGAATGCTCTTATCTCAGATATCCATCAATTCCCTTCTAAATGAGGCCTCCCCTCACTGTGCTATTCAATACTGCCATCTGCCCTATCACGCCACCGCCCAATACTTACATCTCTCACCCTGCTCATTGTTTATTACTTGTCCCCCTCCTTCTCAAAAGCAGCTCTGCAAGGACAGAACTCTGCCCATTTTTTCAGAGATATACTACAAGTCTCTAGAGTACTACCTGCCATATAGTAGGTACTAAATACATATTTCCTGAATGAATGAAGAAAAAGGTAGATTTATGTTTACTAGTATTTTTTTACACAGAATCCAAAAAAGTTATTCGTTCTTTAATAAATCATTGCATACAAACATTGCTGAATTTTCTGATATAGAAATGTGAAATTAAGTAATTTAGGTTTCATGTATCTGGCACCGAATCCGTTTAAATAAGGGGTATGGTTAGTATGTTGTGAACTGAACAAAGGTGCCCAGCTGAGGGGGAAATCGAAAGCCAAAATTCATGAGGCTGGCACCATGCAGGCAGGGGTGTTCTCTTCCAACGCGTGCAAAGGCATTGTGAGTGCTAGCGTCCCCTGGTTTTAAGTACCCAAACTTTAAACATCTAACGATGTTTAAATCCTTCTAAAATGTAGTAGGTATCTCCTAGAAATAGAATTGTGCTTGATGACTCAGGGCTTTAATTATATTCTTCCCAACTATGAGTAGCAAGTTATAGTGGAAAGTAGCTGGATACTGGAATAGCCAGATTTTAGTTTAAATTCTTCTTTTTTTTTTTTTTTTTCTTTTTTTGTTCTTTTGAGACTCAGTCTCCATCTGTCGCCCAGGCTGGAGTGCAGTGGCGCAATCTCAGCTCACTGCAAGCTCCGCCTCCCGGGTTTACGCCATTCTCCGGCCTCAGCCTCCAGAGTAACTGGGACCACAGGCGCCCGCCACCACGCCTGGCTAATTTTTTATATTTTTAGTAGAGACAGGGCTTCACCGTGTTAGCCAGGATGGTACTCGGTCTCCTGACCTCATAATCCGCCCGCCTCGGCCTCCCAAAGTGCTAGGTTTACCGGCGTGAGCCACCGCGCCCGGCCTAAATTACTCCTATGTTATTAAGTATGTGACCTTAGGTAGTTGCATAATTTCTCCAATTTGTTTCCAACTCTGAAAACTGAAATAATAATGGCACCCTTCTATATCAACCATATTTTCTTCTTTTCTTTTCTTTTGAGACAGAGTCTTGCTCTGTTGCCAGGCTGGAGTGCAGTGGCGTGATCTGTGATCTTGGCTCACTGCAACCTCAACCTACTTGCTTCAAGCAATTCTCCTGCCTCAGCCTCCCGAGTAGCTGGGACTACAGGTACATGCCACCATGCCCGGCTCATTTCATATTTTTAGTAGTGATGGGGTTTCACCATTGTTGGCCAGGATGGTCTCAATCTCCTGACGTCAAGATCCGCCCACTTTGGCCTCCCAAAGTGCTGGGATTACAGGCATAAGCCACCACACCCAACCCTATTTTCTTATTTTCTATATTCCTGATGCTCTGGCATCTGGGGCCTCACTAACTGGGGAGAAACTGCCCCTCCCCGGGCTAGCCAGCTCTTAAGAGACAGCAAACCACTCACCCAGGAGCACATCTTTCATACACAAACTAAACATTCCAGATCCCACACTGAGAACCACCTCTTCTGCCTTTTATACTCCAGAAGGCAGCAGTCCTCTGCCTTCATTGTCCCAGAACCAGGTATAAGACAACTAGAGATAGCCCCGACACCTGAGTCCTCTGCAATTCCTGGAGCCGGCCAATCCAAAGTCTGCTTACCCTGCCTTCCCCACAGGAACCACAATAAAGGCTCTGGATCCCACATGGTGCTTCCTATCCTGGGGCCCCTTTCTCTTGGCACTGTAACAAACTATCTTTTCAGTGGCAATTGCCTCCTGATCTATTGGCCTCCCCATACCTGAATAATAACAAAACCTACATTATAAAACACCTTCACAAGCTTTTTAGAAAGAGTAGATGTAAAAGTACTTTTTAACCACAATAATCCCTCCTCCAAAATCAGAGATTTAAAGGTAAAAACAAAAACAACAAAAGTGCCAGAGGAAAAAATAGGACAATATCTGTATAAATTTATATGGAATACACAACAGACAGGTATCATATATAAAAAGAACTGCTTTAAAAATGTAAAACTTTGATGTGACAAAAACAAAAGAAAGCAGGAATACAAGACATAAACAGAAAACGTGGGCCAGGCGTGGTGGCTCACACCTATTATCCCAGTACCTTAGGAGGCCAAGGTGGGTAGATCACCTGAGGTCAGGAGTTCAAGACCAACCTGGCCAACATGGCGAAACCCTGTCTCTACTAAAAATACAAAAATTAGCCGGGCATAGTGGTCCCGGCTACTCAGGAGGTAAAGGCAGCAAAATCGCTTGAATCAGGGAGGTGAAGGTTGCAGTGAGCTGAGATTGTGCCACTGAACTCCAGCCTGGGTGACAGAGTGAGACTCTGCCTCAAAAAAAAAAAAAAAAAAAAAACCCAGAAAATGTGGAAAAAGCATTTGCAGCCCATGACAGAAAAAGAATTATCTTTTAGGAGTGTCTCACATATTCTGGATAGGAGTCCTTTGTGAGATTATATGCATTGTAAATATCTTCTCCCAGTCAGTAGCTTGCTTTTTCACTCCAAAAGTCACCTTTTTATAAAAAGTTCTTTATTTTAATGAAGCCCAATTTATTGATATTTTATGGTGATTGCTATGTTCAACGTAAGAAATCCTCATTTGGGCTGGGCACGGTGGCTCGTGCCTGTAATCCCAGCATTTTGGGAGACCGAGGCGGACAGATCACCTGAGGTCAGGAGTTCAAGACTAGCCTGGCCAACATGGTAAAACTCTGTCTCTGCTGGAGAATCACTTGAACCCAGGAAGCAGAGGTTGCAGCGAGCCGAGACTGTGCCATCACACTCTAGCCTGGGTGACAAGAGCAAAACTCCATCTCAAAAAAAAAAAAAAAAAAAAAAAGAAAAGAAATCCTCATCTAACTCAAGGTCAAGAATAAAGATTAGTGGCTAGGCTCAGTGGGTTTCACACCTGTAATCCCAGCACTCTGGGAGGTTGAGGTGGGAGGACTGTTTGAGGTCAGGACTTACAGACCAGCCTGGGCCACATGGTGAAACCCCGTCTCTACAAAAAATACAAAAATTAGCCAGGCATGGTGGTGCCTGCCCATGGTCCCAGCTTCTCGGGGGCTTCAGGCAGGAGGATTGCTTGAGCCTGGGAGATTGAAACTGCAGTGAGCCATGATTGCACCACTGCACTCCAGCCTGGGAGACAGAGTGGGACCCTACCTCAAAAAACAAAACGACAACAAAAAAGATGAGTATCTTTAACATAAGACAAACTCCTTCATGTGTAAATATAAAAACCTACTAGAAATGGGCAGAGAACACAATAGAAATTTCACAAAAAAGACATGTCAGTGACTAGCAAGCGTATCCTCTTAAGAAAAGGCAAAAAGGCCGGGCGCGGTGGCTCAAGCCTGTAATCCCAGCACTTTGGGAGGCCGAGACGGGCGGATCACGAGGCCAGGAGATCGAGACCATCCTGGCTAACACAGTGAAACCCCGTCTCTACTAAAAAAATACAAAAAACTAGCCGGGCGCCTGTAGTCCCAGCTACTCGGGAGGCTGAGGCAGGAGAATGGCGGAAACCCGGGAGGCGGAGCTTGCAGTGAGCTGAGATCCGGCCACTGTACTCCAGCCCGGGCGACAGAGTGAGACTCCATCTCAAAAAAAAAAAAAGAAAAGGCAAAAAAAAAAAATTTTTCTCTGCTCATAAATTGGCAGGGATTGTACTTAAGAAAGGAGAGAATAAAGACAGGAACCTAGGAGATGGAGGGTCTAAACCATGCCTGTGATATTAGGAATAGGAATGATTTGAGGCACAGAGTTGGAAAGAACAAAATAAACATCTACTGACTGCTTTCCATGTATTTACACTCTTTATTTAAATCTTTATATAAATCCTGTAAGTTATTACCTCCATTTTAAAAATGAAAGAACAAAGAGTCTAAAGTTTAAGTATCTTGATTCTGGCTATTCACTCAGCAAATATTTACTGAACAACTACTGGGTGATGAAGAAACATAAATAAACAAAAGAAATAAATATTTGTGCTCCCACGGAGCTTAGATTCTGGCAAATAAATACATACATGGCATTTACATGTAAAGAAAGCTCATTTTTTTTCCCTAGTATACCACCCTGATTCTATACCTCAGTTTCATAAGGGAATAACAATAATTCCAAGATGCTATTAATTTTTCTAGCTTGGAAACTGATAGATTTGTAAAGATTTTGTTCCCAATCAGATAAACATAGAAAGAACAGTGAAAAGAAAATGAGGTTGGTTTGAGAAGTGCTGATTTTTATGGTGTCTTCCTCATGTCTGCTGGTTCAATAAATAGCAACTGGAAACAGGGGATTGGGCTCAGCCCATGTGAGCGCTAGGGCTAGGAACAGCAACTGTGAATGCCACGGGGTACATGCAATAACCCAGAAAAACAGTAGAAAGAACCGAGAGTGAGACAGCCCAGGACTGAACCTATATTTAAAGTGCTGAAGGGGAAAGAAAAAGGAATGAATATTATCTTGAAACTTAAAGAGAAGAGTTCAAATGAAGGAGAAAATTTTCATTTATTTTGAAATTATTTCGGCCAGGCACAGTGGCTCACACTTGAAATCCCAGCACTTTGGGTGGCTGAGGCGGGCAAATCACTTGAAGTCAGGAGCTCGAGACCAGCCTGGCCGAAATGGTGAAATCCTATCTCTACTTAAAATACAAAAATTAGCCGGGCATTGTGGCAGGGAACCTATAATCCCAGCTACTGGGGAGGCTGAGGCAGGAGAATCGCTTGAACCCGGAAGGCAAAGGTTATAGTAAGATGAGATCACGCCACTGCACTCCAGCCTCGGTGACCGAGCAAGACTCCATCTCAAATAAAAATAAAATAAAATAAAATAAAAATAAAAAATAAAACAGGCCGGGCGCGGTGGCTCAAGCCTGTAATCCCAGCACTTTGGGAGGCCGAGACGGGCGGATCACGAGGTCAGGAGATCGAGACCATCCTGGCTAACACGGTGAAACCCCGTCTCTACTAAAAAATACAAAAAACTAGCCGGGCGAGGTGGCGGGCGTCTGTAGTCCCAGCTACTTGGGAGGCTGAGGCAGGAGAATGGCTAAACCCGGGAGGCGGAGCTTGCAGTGAGCTGAGATCTGGCCACTGCACTCCAGCCTGGGCGACAGAGCGAGACTCCGTCTCCCAAAAAAATAAATAAATAAATAAAACAATAAAATAATTTCTAAATTTTTTAAAAATGGTACATGCACAGAGAAAATTAAAATAATGCTAAAAAGCTATTAATGAAAAACAGCAGTTCTCCCACTTCCAAGAGGCAGTTACTTTCAATGTTTTTGGTAGTTTTTCCCCAAAAAAGATATACTTCCATACTAAAAAAATTTTAAAGCTATATTTATCTGTTTTGAATACATTACTATTTGTCCACGTTACACAAAATCCAAAGGATACCTGTAAAAAGCACGTGTCCCTTCTAAGTGCCCTCCCCAGAGGCAACCACTGTTAAGAAATTTTTACTGCATTCTTCCAGATAAGACATATATAAATATATACACGTTATTTTGCTGTAGAAATGGCAGCATAGTATATGCATTCTTCCATGCCTTGTTTTTTTCATGTTAATAATAGATCTCAAAGATCACTTCACATCATTTGTTATAAAGAGCTTCCTTATTCTTTCTTAAGCTGCATTGCATTCCTTTGTATAGATGTATCATAGTTTAAGGAGACCTCAGCTGAAAAGACATTTAATTGTTTTCATTCATTTGCCATTTTAAGAAATGCTGTAAAATCTGTAAAGACAGGAAGCAGTTTAGTGGCTGCCTGGGGCTGAGGCAACCACTAAACTGCTTAATGTCTTTATAGATTTGATTTTATTACTATAAAAATTGCAATAAGTCTCACCGACTCAAAGAAAAGCAATTTACCTCCCTAAAATGAATATGTTTTTGTTAGAATGTGGGTGAAAATAATTTGGATCACTAAAAAAGGCTCACTATATCCTGCTTAATATACATTTATTTACAAATAAACGTGTATATGAAAGTAAATTGTAGCCCTATCTGTCCTCTGAGTCATTTATAAAACTCTAACTTGTAAAATTAAAGTATATCTACTTGTCACAAAAAATGAAGTAATTTATTAGAAAGATAGTATCTTAAAGTCTCAAATACATGTTTCAAGATAGAAAAAAAGACTCACCGTCCAAAATTTTATGAAGTACTCTAAAACTGTTGCAGCCACGAAAAGGCAATATAATAGGGAATACAATAAAAACAGCAGGAAGAATTTGTAATTAGAAAATCCCACACAGTTATTCACCCTGGAAAAATAAAGAAAGCCACATTATAAAAGTAAGACAAATCAAATTCACAGAAATAGAAAGTAGGATGGAGGTTGCCAGGGGCTAGTGTGGTGTGGGGAAGGGGAGCTCTTTAATGAGAATAAAATTTCAGTTTTGCAGGATGAAAAAGTTCTGGAGATTAATTGCACAATAATTTAAACATACTTAACACTATTGAACTGTACCCTAAGTAATGGTTAAGATGGTACACCTTATGGGAGTCTCGCTCTGTTGCCCAGGCTGGAGTGCAGTGGCGTGATCTCGGCTCACTGCAACCTCTGCCTCCCAGGTTCAAGCGATTCTCCTGCCTCAGCCTCCCAAGTAGCTGGCACTACAGGTGCCCACCACAACACCCAGCTAATTTTTGTATTTTTGATAGAGATGGGGTTTCACCATGTTGCCCAGACTGGTCTTGAACTCCTGACCTCTTAGATGTTTTTTAAAACAATTAAAACGTAATAATTTAAAAAAAATAAATTGGGCCGAGTGCAGTGGCTCATGCCTGTAATCCTAGCACTTTGGGAGGCCAAGGCGGGTGGATTACTTGAGTCCAGGAGTTTAAGACCAGCCTGGGCAACATGGCGAAACCCCATCTCTATTAAAAATACAATAAATTAGCCAGGCGTGGTGGTGCATGCTTGCAGTCCCAGCTGCTTGAGAGACTGAGGTGGAAGAATCACCTGAGCCCAGAAGGTTGAGGCTGCAGTGAGACAAGATCATGCCACTGTACTCCAGCCTGGGCAACCAGAGACCCTGTTTCAAAAATAAAATAAAATAAAACAAAGAAACACAAAAAAAGACAAATCAGAAAACTTAATCATTATTACCTAGAAATGGGTCATCTGGGAAGTTGAGAGTGGTATCTTAATTGTGAAGGTATGTATTTAATAAATTCTATAAGAATGTGGAATTTTAATGTTAATTCTTAATACATTGTTATTTGGGTTAATGTCAGCAGATATTTTGAATAGAAACCATTTAATATAATTGTGTACATACAAATATATGCATATATGTAAAGAGATCAATCTTAATATCTATGAGTAAGCTGGCCTTCAAAATTTAGGAACACTGAAGTTACTCTAAATTCTCTCTTTCCTGCCACCAATGCAATTTCTTCTGTTTTTTTATACATACCAAGGACAGTGATGATCCATCTTAAGAATACATCTAGGAAACAAACAAGCATAAGAAAATCCATGCAGAAAAATTCTTCTAATTCTAACTTCTCATAACTTTCTTTTACTTGACTTAAAATTTCCTCTTTACAACTACATCTTAAGAGAATCAACCCAGAAACCAGGTTAGAGATCATTTCTGATGCTTCCACAAAAATGTTCATAGGTAAAAAGTCATGGTTTTTATACTGGGAATTCAGCTGAACATATTCAGCTGCCTTAGACCACATCAAATGATACTGTAATACTTAGATCTGGGCTGGGCACGGTGGCTCATGTGTGTAATTAATTCCAGCACTTTGGAAGGTGGAGGTGGTAGGATCATTTGAGGTCAGGAGTTTAAGACCAGCCTGGCTGACATAGTGAGACCCTGTTCTGAAAAAAACAAAATTCAGATCTTGTGCACAGTACTTGGTGCGTAAGATAGATCCAGCTAACAAATTAGCTGAAGGAGATAAAATGCAATACAGATGGCCCATATCTTATTTTAAACACATGCAGGTCATAAAAACAAAAGTTTAGAAGGAAATAAGCCAAAATATTAACACTGATGGGCTCGGAGATGGTTATTTTTCCACATATTCTATAAAATTTTACCCCATGCATAAGCACTACTGTTTTTTTGTAATAAGGAAAAAAAAAACCAAACCCCACATTTGCCTCCCTACTAGAATATGTGTTCTATATTTATATGAAGTTAGACCACAGATCATCTTAAATAATATAATAAAATGAGTAATCTAATACTTAGAAAGTTAAGTAACTGTGTTACTAAAAGTCACGGATTAGATGAGATTCCCAAACTAGTGATCTTTCCCTCAACATATTATCTCCTTGCATGTGCACAAAGACTTATATTAAGCACAAGCACAGATGGCATAAAGTTTGAGAAAATTCTATTCATTGGTATAGGAACTGTTATCAAAGATAACTTGTGAGTATATTCCAGCTTTTAGCAATTTTTTGTCTGCCCTGTATGCACAGCAAATAATGGGAGAGGATGAAGTGTTGTTGTCAAGTGTAAAGCATATAAAATGTTCCTTCCCCTTGCACTCTCCCATCACTGATTTCCAGTGCTAGATAGTAAGCATATGTGTGAGTAACACTTACGAGTCACATGCTGAGCAGTGATGTGCCCGATCAGGTTTAATCAGCTGACATTTTTCACAATATCTGATAGCTACATGAAAGAAGTAAAAGGAAGATGATGAAGGATGTACAAACTTAACTAATGTGACATTAAAACTTGCTTTTTTAAAAAAATAAACAACTCTGGGTAATTGATAACTAATAATTTTAAAACAATACCAAAATGTATTATACTTACCTTCTCAAATCAAAATGTCAAGAGATAAAAGAGAACATCAGAATGTAGTTTGCTCAGCAATTTTTAGATGAAAAGTAGATACAAAGCAAATAAGTGACTCATACAAGGTCAAACACCAGGGTGAGTAGCAGAACTAGACCAGAACTCAAGACTTAGTAAGTCCCAAGTCTAGTGTTTTTTTCCATTATACCACAATGCCTATAGCAATATCAAAATTTAGACTTTTAAGGCATCCTATGGGATTGTTTTTGAAATTCTGAAATAGCTTTATTAAGAAAAAAAAAAACACACACCTTTTATCTGCCATCCATACCCCAGATAAACAATAAAATTGGGAATGTATTTTTGAATAAAAACTCTGAAATGTTTTCCACTGGATCCTAATATATACTATTGTTGCTCAACACACATGTTCATTTAAAACGTATGGAACACCTGCTAGATGCCAGATATTGTTCATGCCTTCATGGACCTTTCATTGTACAGGAAGCAATGGGGAGTAATAATAAACAAGTTAACAAAATAAACAATGTATTAGACAGTGATAGTATAGATAGCAAGGAAGGAAACATTGGGGAGTTGTAATTTTAGAAACATATGAGAAAAATGAAATTGAAAGCAGCAAGTTAGTGAGACAAGTCTATCAGGGAGAAAGAGGTTGCCTTTTTTTTTTTTTTTTTTTTGGGTAGGGGGGGCGGACGGAGTGTTGCTCCACCACCCAGGCTGGAGTGCAGTTGCACGATCTCGGCTCACCGCAACATCCGCCTCCTGGGTTCAAGCAATTCTCCTGCCTCAGCCTCCCGAGTAGCTGGGACAACAGGTGTGCACCACCATGGCCAGGTAATTTTCGTATTTTTAGTAGAGACGGGGTTTCACCATATTGGTCAGGCTGGTCTCGAACTCCTGACCTCAGGTGATTCACCTACCTCGGCCTCCCAAAGTGCTGGGATTACAGGCTTGAGCCACCGTGCCTGGCGGGAGAATGAGGATTCTAATCAGAGAATGGACCCTGAGGTGTGAGTATGCTTGGCGTGTTCAAGGATTAGTGAAGAAGAGTGATGTTCATTACAGCATTGTTTTTACTAAAACACTAGGAATAATTTGAATTATAAAAATAGTTAGCCATCTTATGGTATATCCAGTGAACTACTATGCAGACTTTAACAAAAATTTTCCATACAAAATACATTTATGACTGGGCGCGGTGGCTCACACCTGTAATCCCAGCACTTTGCGGGGCCAAGGAGGGTGGATCACGAGATCAGGAGATCAAGACCAGCCTGGCCAGTATGGTGAAAGCCTATCTCTACTAAAAATACAAAAATTAGCCAGGTGTGGTGGCGCATGCCTTTAGTCCCAGCTACTCCGGAGGCTGAGGCAGAAGAATCACTTGAACCCGGGAGGCAGCGGTTGCAGTGAGCCAAGATCGTGCTGCTACTGCACTCCAGCCTGGGTGAGAGCGAGACTCCATCTCAAACAAAACAAAACAAAACAAAACATTTATATCTTGTTAAAGAAAAGACAGCAGGCCAAGCATGGCGGCTCATGTCTGTAATCCCAGCACTTTGGGAGGCTGAGGCAGGCAGATCACTTGAGCTTAGAAGTTTGAGACCAGCCTGGCCAACATGGTGAAACGCTGTCTCTACTAAAAATACAAAAATTAGCCAGGTGTGGTGGTGGGCGCCTGTAATCTCAGCTACTCGGCTGGCAGAGGCAGGAGAATCACTTGAACCCAGGAGGCGGAGGCTGCAATGAGCCAAGATGGCGCCACTGCACTACAGCCTGGGCAACAGTGAGACCCTGTCTCTAAATAAATAAGAAAAGAAAAAAGAAAAGAAAAGAAGACAAGACAAGACAAGACAGCAGGCCCAAAATGGAATCATTCATGCTAAGGCTCCACTTCACCAACCTGAAACCTAAGTTGTTTACTTGTAAGAGCTGAGCTTCTGAGAAATCTGGAGAGAGATGATAGTCAAATCCCATTAAAACAAAATTTTGCTTATGCCCCTACAAGGAAAGCAAGTTGGAAATAACCAATCTGCTTTCTGTTCTTTGTTTCCACTTTCTTCAGCCTTTTTCTAAAGCCGACTTCCCCTGTCCAGCTCATTGGAGCTCTTTTCTATTTTGTAGACTGCATGAGGCCTAGTTCATAAATCATTAATAAAAGGCAATTAGATCTTTCAAACTCAATTTATTGAAATTTTGTTTTCTGACAGCCCTAATATGGAAAAATACAAGGATGTTACATGGAAAAAAGCAATTCAGGGCTGAGCGCGGTGGCTCACGCCTATAATCTGAGCACTCTGGGAGGCTGAGGCGGATGGATCATGAGGTCAGGAGATCGAGACCATCCTGGCTAACACGGTGAAACCCCATCTCTACTAAAAAAATACAAAAAATTAGCCGGGCGTGGTGGCGGCGCCTGTAGTCCCAGCTACCTCGGAAGGCTGAGGCAGGAGAATGGCGTGAACCCGGGAGGCGGAGCTTGCAGTGAGCTGAGATTGTGCCAGGGCACTCCGGCCTGGGCAACACGGCAAGACTCCATCTCAGAAAAAAAAAAAAGCAATTCATACAATAGTTAGTATATACAGAGAGTTCCCATCTCCAAAGGGAAAAGAATATACATTTTCATGTTATAACTATATACCCTATCCCAATAAAATGCATACATTTTCAGACGTCAATTAATACATATAACAGGGAGACAGAGTATATTTTGAAGCAATGTTAGAAGCAATAGCTCATAGAAAGCTGTATCCAGGTAACCAAATTTGTATTAGTTAATATTTAGCTATTGATTGTCAACTGCATATAGTTCTACAATACTCTGTTACATATAAAACACTTCTGCTAGGATACACAAGAAAAGGTGATAGCATCTGATGAGTCGTGTCACGGATGACGTGTGTAGACTCAGTCTTTTTTTGGTGCCCCTAAAATTTTTTTTTAAATAATGGGCATGTATTACTTGTATAATGTAAATAAGAATTTCCTTAGAACAAAGGGAATTTACACAAATATCTACTTATTAAATGTTTTTTAACAAAAATAATTTTCATTTATTTAAGCCTTTAAAATAAAATATTCATTTAATATTATACAGAGGCAATAAAATACATAATTTAATCGACTTTTCAAATTCATTTAAAAATAGAGAGCTACTGTTTTAGAAAGCTCAGCTATTTGTTTTCCCTCTAGCACATTAGGGAAAAAGACACAAGTCACAAGATACCGCATCACATAAGAAAAAGCCAAGTTCCGTCTCGCTCACCTGTCTGGACCAACAGGGAGGAAAAGCCTGTTTGCTGCTGCTGCTGGCATCTGGGCCCTGGATTCTGGGTGTGTTGAAATTACAATATGAGTTCTCAGGGTGCCTTTAGTGTACCTGTTTTCTGATTGATGAGAAATGTGTAGGAGGTACTTAGCCACTAGACTGAAAATCTTCCTTTGCCACTACTGGGAGCATATTCTTTGACATTCTCTAAGAAGGAAATCTGTACCCCTTCTCCTCCACTATCGCTTAAAATTATTTAGTCCATTTTAGTATTTGTCTAATGATGGAAAAACATGGAGACCTATTCAACTGTAAATGAAAACCTTGTATAAAAAGATAAATGCTACAAATTTTAAAAGCAGAATCCCTCGTCGCTCTATCGGAAGAGCTAAGGTAAGTTCCTGTGTCCATAACGCTTGGGTGCACCAGCAGGATCTGAACTCAGAACATGCAAATGCAAAAAGCCCTTTCCGTCAAAACGTGTGAAATGGACTCTGTGAGGCAGTGAAAACATCCCATCTAAAATGGAACAAAACCACTGAGGACCGAGTGGTGAAGACTGTGTATTCTGATTACTGCAGAATGAGGGAAAGGAAATTAAATTAGATCTTAACTGAAAGCCCAACACTTGTCCAGTTATTTCCCCCTGGCAGCTACAAATCCCTGCTTCCATGTATCAAATCCTCCTGGCTTCCCTCGGCTACACCAACTTGCAGCATCTAAGCAACCTGCTTGGCTGGTGGGGCCCTTCTGACTTTTGGGCCCTGGGACATGTTCTCTTTTTCAAATACTGTTTAATACTCATTTCCCGATCACTCTCGGACTTGATTCTTCTTATACTACTCCTGCACATCTAATTGACTCTAGTTAAGCATTTCAACTGGGTTTCTGTTATTTGTGCTTTTCTATTTTTTTTTATTATTATACTTTATGTTCTGAAATAGATGTGTAGAACATGCAGGTTTGTTACACAGGTATACATGTGCCATGGTGGTTTGCTGCACCTATCAACCCATCATCTACGTTAGGTATTTCTCCCAATGCTCTCCCTCCTCTTCCCCTCCACCCTGCGACAGACCCCACTGTGTGATGTTCCCCTCCCTGTGCCCATATGATCTCATTGTTCAACTCCCACTTATAAATGAGAACATGCGGTGTTTGGTTTTCTGCTCCTGTGTTAGTTTGCCGAAAATGATGGGTTCCAGCTTCATCCACGTCCCTGCAAAGGACATGAATTCATTCTTTTTTATGGCTGCATAGTATTCCACGGTGTATATGTGCCACATTTTCTTTATCCAGCCTATCATTGATGGGCATTTGGGTTGGTTCCAAGTCTTTGCTATTGTGAACAGAGCTGCAATAAACATACATGTCCATGTGTCTTTATAGAATGATTTATAATCCTTTGGATATATACCCAGTAATGGGATTGCTGGGTCAAATGGTATTTCTGGTTCTAGATCCCTGAGGAATTGCTGCACTGTCTTCCACAACCGTTGAGCTAATTTACACTCCCACCAACAGTGTAAAAGTGTTCCTATTTCTCTGTCGCCCAGGCTGGAGTGCAGTGGCACGATCTTGGCTCACTGCAACCTCCGTCTCCCGGGTTCAAGCAATTCTCCTGCCTCAGCCTCTTGAGTAGCTGGGATTACAGGCGCCCACCACCAGGTCCAGCTAATTTTTTTTTTTTTTTTTCTTTTTTAAGTAGAGACGGGGTTTCACCATGCTGGTCAGGCTGCTCTCGAACTCCTGACCTCGTGATCCACCTGCCTCAGCTTCCCAAAGTGCTGGGATTATAGGTATGAGCCACCACACCTGGTTTGTTTCCTGACTTTTTAATAATCACCATTCTAACTGGCGTGAGATGGTATCTCATTGTGGTTTTGATTTGCATCTCTCTAATGACCAGTGATGATGAGCTTTTTAAAATATGTTTGTTGGCTGCATAAATGTCTTCTTTTGAAAAGTGTCTGTTCATATCCTTCGCCCACATTTTGATGAGGTTGTTTTTTTCTTGGAAATGTAAGTTCCTTATAGATTATGGAGAGTAGCCCTTTGTCAGAGGGATAGATTGCAAAAATTTTCTCCCATTCTGTAGGTTGCCTGTTCACTCTAACGATGATAGCTTCTTTTGCTGTGCAGAAGCTCTTTAGTTTAATTAGATGCCAATTGTCAATTTCGGCTTTTGTTGCAATTGCTTTTGGTGTTTTAGTCATTAAGTCTTTGCCCATGCATATATCCTGAATAGTGTTGCCTGGATTTTCTTCTAGGGTTTGTATGGTTTTAGGTCTTACATTTAAATCTTTAATCCATCTTGAGTTAATTTTTGTATAAGGTGTAAGGAAGGGATCCAGTTTCAGTTTTCTGCATGTGGCTAGCCAGTTTTCCCAACACAATTTATTAAATAGGGAATCCTTTCCCCATTGTTTGCTTTTGTCAGGTTTGTCGAAGATCAGATGGTTGTAGATGTGTGGTGTTATTTCTGAGGCCTCTGTTCTGTTCCATTGATCTATATATCTGTTTTGGCACAAGTATCACGCTGTTTTCGTTACTGTAGCCTTCTGGTATAGTTTGAAGTCAGGTAACGTGATGCCTCCATCTTTGTTCTTTTTGCTTAGGATTGTCTTGGCTATACAGGCTCTTTTTTTGGTTCCATATGAAATTTAAAGTAGTTTTTTCTAATTCTGTGAAGAAAGTCAATGGTAGCTTGATGGGAACAGCACTGAATCTATAAGTTACTTTGGCAGTTCGGCCATTTTCACGATATTGATTCTTCCTAACCATGAGCGTGGAACGTTCCTCCATTTGTTTGTGTCCTCTTTTATTTCCTTGAGCAGTGGTTTGTAGTTCTCTTTGAAGAGCTCCTTCACATCCTTTGTAAGCTGTATTCCTGGCCGGGCGCGGTGGCTCAAGCCTGTAATCCCAGCACTTTGGGAGGCCGAGACGGGCGGATCACGAGGCCAGGAGATCGAGACCATCCTGGCTAACACGGTGAAACCCTGTCTCTACTAAAAAATACAAAAAAACTAGCCGGGCGAGGTGGCGGGCGCCTGTAGTCCCAGCTACTCGGGAGGCTGAGGCAGGAGAACGGCGTAAACCCGGGAGGCGGAGCTTGCAGTGAGCTGAGATCCGGCCACTGCACTCCAGCCTGGGTGACAGAGCAAGACTCCGTCTCAAAAAAAAAAAAAGCTGTATTCCTGGGTATTTTATTATCTTTGTAGCAATTGTGAATGGGAGTTCACTCATGATTTGGCTCTCTGTTTGTCTATTATTGCTGTACAGGAATGCTTGTAATTTTTGCACATCGGTTTTGTATCCTGAGACTTTGCTGAAGTTGCTTATCAGCTTAAGGAGTTTTGGGGCTGGGATGATGGGATTTTCGAAATATACAATCATGTCATCTGCACAGATAATTTGACTTCCTCTCTTCCTATTTGAATACCCTTTATTTCTTTCTCTTGCCTTACTGCCCTGGCCAGAACTTCCAATACTATGTTGAATAGGAGTGGTGAGAGAGGGCATCCTTGTCTTGTGCTGGTTTTCAAAGGGAATGCTTCCAGCTTCTGCCCATTCAGTATGATACTGGCTGTGGGTTTGTCATAAATAGCTCTTATTATTTTGAGATGCGTTCCATCAATACCTAGTTTATTGAGTGTTTCTAGCATGAAGAGGTGTTGAGTTTTATTGAAGGCCTTTTCTGCATCTATTGAGATAATTATGTGGTTTTTGTCATCGGTTCTATGTGATGGATTACATTTATTGATTTGTGTATGTTGAACCAGCCTTGCATCCCAGGGATGAAGCCCACTTGATCACAGTGGATAAGCTTTTTAATGTGCTGCTGGATTCAGTTTACCAGTATTTTATAGAGGATTTTCACATTGATGTTCATCAGGGATATTGGCCTGAAATTTTCTTTTTTTGCCACATCTCTGCCAGGTTTTGGTATCATGATGATGTTGGCCTCATAAAATGAGTTAGGGAGGAGTCCCCCCTTTTCTATTGTTTGGAATAGTTTCAGAAGGAACGGTACCAGCTCCTCTTTGTACCTCTGGTAGAATTTGGCTGTGAATCCATCTGGTCCTGGGCTTTTTTTGGTTGATAGGCTATTAATTACTGCCTCAATTTCAGAACTTGTTATCGGTCAATTCAGGGATTCGACTTCTTCCTGGTTTAGTTTTGGGAGGGTGTATGTGTCCAGGAATTTATCCATTTCTTCTAGATTTTCTAGTTTATCTGTGTAGAGGTGTTTATTGACCTCATTGATCTAATGGTATTCTCTGATGGTAGTTTGTATTTCTGTGGGATCAGTGGTGAATCCCTTTTATCATTTTTTTATTGTGTCTATTTGATTCTTCTTTTTTATTCTTTATTAGTCTGGCTAGTGGTCTATTTTGTTAATCTTAAAAAAAAAAAAAAAAAAAAAAAAAAAAAAAAAAAAAAAAAACCAGCTCCTGGATGCACAGATTTTTTGAAGGGTTTTTTGTTTCTCTATCTCCTTCAGTTCTGCTCTTAGTTATTTCTTGTCTTTTGCTGGCTTTTGAATTTGTTTGCTCTTCCTTCTCTAGTTCTTTTAATTGTGGTATTAGGGTGTCAATTTTAGATCTTTCCCACTTTCTCCTGTGGGCATTTAGTAATATAAATTTCCCTCTAAACACTGCTTGAGCTGTGTCCCAGAGATTCTGGTACATTGTGTCTTCGTTCTCATTGGTTTCAAAGAACTTATTTATTTATGCCTTTTGTTATTTAACCAGTAGTCATTCAGGAGCAGGTTGTTCAGTTTCCATGCAGTTGTGTGGTTTTCAGTGAGTTTCTTAATCCTAGTTCCAATTTGATTGCACTGTGGTCTGAGAGACTGTTTGTTACGATTTATGTTCTTTTGCATTTGCTGAGGAGTGTTTTACTTCCAATTATGTGGTCAATTTTAGAATAAGTGCTATGTGGTGCTGAAAGGAATGTAGATTCTGTTGATTTGGGGTGGAGAGTTCTGTAGATGTCTATTAGGTCTCCTTGGTCCAGAGCTGTGTTCAAGTCCTGAACATCCTTGTTATTTTTCTGTCTCATTGATCTAATATTGACAGTGGGGTGTTAAAGTCTCCCATTATTATTGTGCGGGAGTCTAAGTCTCTTTGTAGAAGAACTTGCTTTATGAATACTGGGTGTATATATAGTTAAGATAGTTAGCTCTTCTTGTTGCATTGATCGCTTTACCATTATGTAATGCCCTTCTTTGTCTTTTTTGATCTTTGTTGGTTTAAAGTGTTTTATCAGAGACTAGGATTGCAACTCATGCTTTTTTAGTTTCCATTTGCTTGGTAAATCTTCCTTCATCCCTTTATTTTGAGTCTGTGTGTGTCTTTGCACGTGAGATGGGTCTCCTGAATACAGCACACTGATGGGTTTTGACTCTTTGTCCAATTTGCCAGTCTGTGTCTTTTAATTGAGGCATTTAGCCTATTTACATTTAAGGTTAATATTGTTATGTGTGAATCTGATCCTGTCATTATAATGCTAGCTGGTTATTTTGCCCATTAGCTGTTGCAGTTTCTTTGTAGTGTCGATGGTCTTTACATTTTGGTACATTTTTGCAGTGGCGGATACCAGTTTTTCCTTTCCATATGTAGTGCTTCCTTCAGGAGCTCTTGTAAGACAGGTCTGGTGGTGACAAAATCCCTCAGCATTTGCTTGTCTGTAAAGGGTTTTATTTTTCCTTCACTTATGAAGCTTAGTTTGGCTGGATATGAAATTCTGGGTTGAAAATTCTTTGCTTTAAGAATGTTGAATATTGGCCCCCACTCTCTTCTGGCTGGCAGGGTTTCTGCAGAGAGATCTGTTGTTAATCTGATGGGCTTCCCTTTGTGGGTAACCCAACCTTTCTCTCTGGCTGCCCTTACCATTTTTTCCTTCATTTCAACCTTGGGGAATCTGATGATTATGTATCTTGGAGTTGCTCTTCTTGAGGAGTATCTTTGTGGCGTTCTATGTATTTCCTGAATTTGAATGTTGGCCTGTTTTGCTAGGTTGGGGAAGTTCTCCTGGATAATATCCTGAAGTGTGTTTCCCAACTTGGTTCCATTCTCCCTGTCACTTTCAGGTACACCAATCAAACATAGGTTTGGACTTTTCACATAGTCCCATATTTCTTGGAGGCTTTGTTCATTCCTTTTCATTCTTTTTTCTCTAATCTTGTCTTCATGCTTTATTTCATTAAGTTGATCTTCAATCACTGATATCCTTTCTTCTGCTTGATCGATCCAGCTATTGATACTTGTGTATGCTTCACAAAGTTCTCATGCTGTATTTTTCAGCTCCATCAGGTCAAATGTTCTTCTCTAAACTGGTTATTAGCAGTTCCTGTATGCTTATATCAAGGTTCTTAGCTTCTTAGCTTCCTTGCATTTGGTTAGAACATGCTCCTTTAGCTCAGCGGAATTTATTATCCACCTTCTGAAGCCTACGACTGTCAATTTGTCAAACTCATTCTCGGTCCAGTTTTTTCCCTTTCTGGCGAGGAGTTGTGACCCTTTGGAGGAGGAGAGGCATTCTATTCTGGTTTTGGAATTTTCAGCCTTTTTGCGCTGGTTTTTCCTCATCTTCGGGGATTTATCTACCTTTGGTCTTTCATGTTGGTGACTTTCGGATGGGGTTTTTTTGTGGTCATCCTTTTTGTTGATGTTGATGCTACTGCTTTCTGTTTGTTAGTGTTCCTTCTAACAGTCAGGCCCCTCTTCTGTAGGTCTCCTGGAGTTTGCTGGAAGTCTACTCCAGACTCTGTTTGCCTGGGTATTACCAGTGGAGGCTGCAGAGCAGCAAAGACTGCTGCCTGCTCCCTCCTCTGGAAGCTTCCTCCCAGGGGGCACCCGCTGGATGTCAGCTGCAGCTCTCCTGTATGAGGTGTCTCCCAGTCAGGAGGCACGGGGGTCAGCAACCCACTTGAGGCAGTTTGTCCCTTAGCAGAGCTCGAGCGCTGTGCTGGGAGATCAGCTGCTCTCTTCAGAGCAGCAGACAGGAAGGTGTAAGTCTGCTGAAGCTGCGCCCACACCCTCCTCTTCCCCCAGGTGCTCTGTCCCAGGGAGATGGAAGTTTTATCTACAAGCCCCTGAGTGGGGCTGCTGCCTTTCTTTCGGAGATGCCCTGCCCAGAGAGGAGAAATCAAAAGAGGCAGTCTGGCTACAGCGCCTTTGCAGAGCTGTGGTGGGCTCTGCCCAGCTGGAACTTCCTGGCAGCTTTGTTTACACTGTGAGGGGGAAAATCCGCCTACTCAAGCCTCAGTAATGGCAGAAGCCCCTCCTCCCACCAAGCTCCAGCGTCCCAGGTCAACTTCAGACTGCTGTGCTGGCAGCGAGAATTTCAAGCCAGTGGATCTTAGCTTGTTAGGGTTTGTGGAGGTGGCATCTGCTGAGCAAGACCACTTGGCTCCCTGGCTTCAGCCCCCTTTCCAGGAGAATGAACGGCTCTGTCTTGCTCCATGCCAAGTGCCACTGGGGTATGAAAAAAACTCCTGTAGCTAGCTCAGTGTCTGCCCAAATGACCACCCAGTTTTGTGCTTGAAACGCAGAGCCCTGGTGGTGGAGGCACCCAAGGGAATCTCCTGGTCTGTGGGTTGCGAAGACCGTGGGAAAAGCATAGTATCTGGGCCGAATAGCACCATCCCTCACAGCACAGTCCCTCATAGCTTCCCTCAGCTAGGGGAGGGAGTTCCCTGAACCCTTGTGCTTCCTGGGTAAGGCGACGCCCCACCCTGCTTCTGCTCGCCGTCTGTGGGCTTCACCCACTGTCTAGCCAGTCCCAGTGAGATGAACCAGGTACCTCAGTTGGAAATGAAGAAATCACCTGCCTTCTGCGTTGGTCTCACTGGGAGCTGCAGACTGGAGCTGTTCCTATTTGGCCATCTTGCCCTGATTGACCGAGTAGGTTATGTTTTATTGATCTTCTATAACACCTTGCCTGGGTTAGACACTAGGGAGGTAAAACCATGTAATGTTGAAAAAGTAGAGCTATAAAGGACCTTAGAGATTTCCTAGTTCAATCTCTCCATTTTACAGATCAAAGACACCCAAAGGTTAGACAGTCATCTGTCGAAGGTTGAATGGCTAAGCAAGTGGTAACATCAGGAATGAGTATCTTCTTTTCTCTTTCCCCTGCCCTTTTCCACTCAACATTATGACATTGCAAAAGCTGTGAAGTTACCTAGGCTCTGAGATGGGATTAAACCAAACACACCTTGTAGGAAAAGGAGGCTTCATGACTGAGCAGACTGAACTCAAAAGTAGCAATCAAAGGAACCCTGAGTTTCTAGGGTGGCTAGAAGAATGATGGTGCCAAGGATAGAAATAGAGCTGAGTCTGGGTAAGAGTAGTGTTTTTCATTGACAAATATTTAGAGTTTCTACCAGGTGACAAACACTGCTAGATGCAGGGAATATAAAAGTGAACGAGGCAGACTTTTGGCTCCTCCCCCAAGATTTTAGGTTTTAAATGATGAATCCAGTATTGTAGGAGCTTAAAGCTTTGGATAAGAGGCCATTCAAGTACAGCTATCCTTTGGAAGCTGCAAATACACAAGGGGAGCTCTAGTGAGAGCGAGAAATGCTGAATTGAAGGGCACCTGCCAAGGTGAAATGATGAAGGCTTGATGGTGATGACGGCAGAGGCAGAGGCCTGCAGCTCCCTCTTCTGACGTAACAGGAAGGGCACGCATCCCAGGGTGCAGCTAGATCGCAGACCACTCTGTAGACGTGCAATCCCTGTATGCAGCTGCAAATCTACCCCTGTGCCTGGCACACAAGAAAGCGTTTGGAATGTAGGTGAGTGCTAGTATGTTAATATCCTTGAATCTGCTGTAATTTCTATTAAGAAGGTAACTAATTCCTGAAAACTATTAAAGAAAACAAATTATGCAGCACAATAAGCAAATGATCACAATATTGTGGTATTAGAATTCCAAGGCTAAAAGTAACAGTTGAAAGGACAGTACAGAAAAAATGGGGTAAGGCACCATTGTGAAGTTAAGACATAGGAGAAAACAACAAATGTGGGATGAAGAAGAACAATCATACAAGGATACAAACACAGAAGTATAAAACTACAGAAAAACACAAAGAGGAAAGCGTTTCAAGAAGACAGAATGATAAAACGCCACTGATCCTGAAAGGGAGAATGAAAGCCCGCTGCCTGGAATTCACTAGAAGGAAGTGAGGCCCTGGATATAGACCACCTAAAAGACCTATAATCAAAGGCAAATGTAATAAAATAATAGGCCAGGCACCGTGGCTCACGCCTGTAATCCCAGTACTTTGGGAGGCCAAAGCGGGCGGATCACTTGAGGCTAGGAATTCGAGACCAGCCTGGCCAACCCATCTCTACTAAAAATACAAAAGTTAGCCAAGTGTGGTGGCATGTGCCTGTAATACCAGCTACTCAGGAGGCTGAGGCAGGAGATCGCTTGAACCCCGGGGGTGGAAGTTGCAGTGAGCTGAGATTGCACCATTGCACTCAAGCCTGGGCAACAGAATGAGACTCCATTTCCGGAAAAAAAGAAAAAAAAATTACTGGAAATTTATTATTCTATGCAAAGAGCTATACTAAGTACTTTACATCTATTGTCTCTTTTAATACTTCCATTAACTCAGTCATGTAAATATTATTATCCTTACCTTAAAACGAGAAAGTTAGTGCTTAGAAAGTTTAAGTGACTTGCACTGTATTAGTAAGGGAAAAGCTAGGGTTTGATCTGTAATCCACGTCTTCATTCTATACTATATTAGTTATGCAAAAAGGACAGTCAGTCAAATATCCCCTCCTAAAATCTTTTTTTTTTTTTTTTTTTTTGAGACGGAGTCTCGCTCTGCCGCCCAGGCTGGAGTGCAGTGGCCGGATCTCAGCTCACTGCAAGCTCCGCCTCCCGGGTTCACGCCATTCTCCTGCCTCAGCCTCCCGAGTAGTTGGGACTACAGGCGCCCGCCACCGCGCCCGGCTAGTTTTTTGTATTTTTTAGTAGAGACGGGGTTTCACCGTGTTAGCCAGGATGGTCTCGATCTCCTGACCTCGTGATCCGCCCGTCTCGGCCTCCCAAAGTGCTGGGATTACAGGCTTGAGCCACCGCGCCCGGCCTCCCCTCCTAAAATCTTGTAGACACTTTAAATTTTCTTGAGTCACAGTTTGTACACAGCTACACAAAGGTAATTTCACATTGGAGTTTAGAAACTTAGTGGGTTGAAGAGGCAGAGCACCTGGACTTAAAATCCTGTTGTTTTTTATACTAGCTGTATGACTTGGAACAAGTTACTTAGCCTCACGGTGTCTTAGTTTCCTCATCTGTAAAATGGAAACTATAGTCTACACTTCATAAGGTTGTTGTGAGGTCTAAATGAGTTCGTACATGTAAACAGAATAACTGTTAAGCTGCAATCATTACCTGGTGTTTAAACCAATTAATGAGGTATATAATACATAAAACAATTTCCTAAAAAACAACAAAAAAATGTTTTTAAATAAACAAAATAAACAATTCCCTGTATTTAAATGACCGCCACTCATAGACTCTTCCTTGTCATAAGATTACAACCTAGGAACAGGAAGCTGCTGTTATGGTCATGGATCTCAGTGGAGGCATCAGTACACAGGAAACACCAAGGGCTCTGGAACTAGACAAACCTGAGTTCACAGCCTGACTCTCAGAATATTAGCCTTATACATCTGAACAACTTTCTTCCTATTTGTGTCTTTTACTGTTCTCCATTCTTAGCACACTGTTAGATTTTTTTTTTATTACTCAGTGATGACACATAATACTCAAATTCAGACTTCCAAATGACAGTTTACTAAGAATAATAATTAAAATTTTTAGCCATGAAAGTTGAGTTGGGGGAAAAAACAAGTACAGAAGAGATTCATATTAAAGTGAGCCCCTTAAACAATTTATATTGATGTTTTTTCTATTTATCTATTTCTGCATCTGAAATACCACAACGAGAAAACAGGAAAGTCTTGTAGCTACAGATATTATTTATGGCAATAACAGTATCCATTTAATAGTCAAACCATGCAAATATATCCTGGCAGGAATAAGCATATTTTTAAAATCATTAGAAAAGGAACACTTATTCTTTTTCTTACTTTTTGAAGCTGATGTGGTATAGATAGGTAAAACTCTTGCTGCTCTTCTCAAAATTTCTTGTTGTCTTTCTTGGCTGAATTCTTTTTCATAACGTTCCTTTTCAGAATTGGACAAGTAGAACTATCAAAGAAAAGAGGACTATTAAATTTTTTAAATCCCATGATGTTAATTATCATGCTCAGAAAAAGTTTTATCTGGAACAGAAAAAGAAAACCAAAAACTATTTTATGAAGACAAAACTTGTCTTCAAACTTAACTGCTAAGTAGATAAATCAAGGACATTTTAACAAAAACTACATACCTTTGGCATAGAAAAGATTTGCTCTCCATACCAGATGGCAAAGAACATGAACTAAGTATTTTTCCATCTTTGTTTTTCACAAATAAAATTAAGTTTCTACACAAGAAAGGCTTAATATATAGTCTCCATTAGTAAAAATTTTAGTTGCGTAAAAGTTACTGTCAAGAGATTTTTAATTTTTGGAAAAATGTCCAAAGATTTACTTGCTTTGGGTGAAAGGCTAAATCACAGTCATGGGGTCCTACTAATTTCTAGCCAAACGTCTCAAGAAGGGCAATGAGTCATTTAAAAAAAAACAAACAAACCATTTTTAGATTTTAAAAAGCTAACCAATAGGACTACTTTCACCAGATTTATGACAGATTGGCAAGGCAAGCATAGTGGCCTCTTCAAGTAGAGCGTCCTTTATAGAGCTGTTTTTTTTTTTTTTTTTGAGATGGAATCTCCCTCTGTCCCCCAGGCTGGAGTGAGCAGCGCAATCTCGGCTCACTGCAAGCTCCGCCTCCCGGGTTCACGCCATTCTCCTGCCTCAGCCTCCCGAGTAGCTGGGACTACAGGTGCCCGCCACCAAGCCTGGCTAATTTTTCTTTTTTTTTTTTTTTTTTTTTTTTGTATTTTTGGTAGAGACGGGGTTTCATGGTGTGTTAGCCAGGATGGTCTCAATCTCCTGACCTCATGATCCGCCTGCCTCGGCCTCCCCAAGTGCTGTGATTACAGGCGTGACCCACCGTGCCCGGCCTAGAGCTGTTTCTTGTTTTCACTTCTTAGTGTCTGTTCCCATGTGTGGCCAGCCTCTGGTTCATTTCTCTTAATGGCATTTTCCCTTCAGGGTACTTTTTAATTGTTCTTTCATATGTCATCCTAACATCTCAAGGATCCTAAGTTTTATGCCTCATGTTAAATTTCATGTTACCAGGAAGTATAGGTTTCTATCAGTCTTTATTTCGTAGATTAAAAAAAAAAAACTAAGAATGGCTTGAGATTTGTTCTTCATTGTGTTTTATATTTTAATAATACAATTCCTCAATTTTTATTTACTTGTAGGGTTCTGCTTAAAAAGCCCTAAGGAATCCTGAGTTTTCATGTTTAAGGAGTATTTGGTCTAGTTGCTAACTCAGATACCACAATGTCTCCTCCTGTTGCTGCCCCATCATTGCTAATGGTATTAGCTTAACAACACAGTATTCTGCTATAAACAAGGCAACAGCTTGGCATAGTAGAGAGAGCTCTGAATTGAGGAAATTGTGATTCTAAGAGACTTAGGCAATTTTCTAAGATTGCAGAACTACTGGCAGAGCCAATAGCAAAATACAGGTATTCTGTTTTCTATTCTGGTACATTTTCCTCTACATTACAATGTAAAATAAATGTTTTTGCTTTTTATAGATTGTTACTCTAACCTGACTAAAACACCACACTTTAGGAAATGTAAGAGTCTATTTAGATTACCTCGCTCAGCTTCCACAATCAAATTGTGATGGGACAAGAAACCCCCAAATTACTTATAGGGGACAAGAAACCACATGAACAGATGAACAGGACAGTAAGAAGTCAGGAAAGACTCACATAACCTTAAAGATGAAAAAGTCTTAAAGACAATGGAGGTCCCTTATCTAATCTTCCATCACAAGAGGGGTCTTCAGACATTTCTGACAGATTGGGTCCCTCTTGAATACTTTCAGAGAAATATTTTCCTATTTTGCAAGATGGCATGTTCTCTTTAAGAGAATTTTAACTTGTTAGAAAGTTCTTTCCTGACATGACGTGTCTCTTACATATTCATAGTAGAGTATAAAAATCACATGGTAACATGTTAAATATATTTGAATAGAAGATGTTCTGATCAAATTTTACAGATTCCCTATAAAATTTCAACAGATTTCTCTGGGCTGTTCTATTCCTAGTCTGCAGTAGCATCCCAAGCTCAGGCCTCTTTATTGCTACTCAACATCATCACTTATCCTTAAGAATGAAGGTTATGGGCCAGGCATGGTGGCTTATGCCTATAATCCTAGCACTTCAGGAGGCCGAAGCAGGAGGCCGAAGCAGGTGGATCACGAGGTCAGGAATTCAAGACCAGCCTGGTCAACATGGTGAAACCCTCTCTCTACTAAAAAAACACAAAAATTAGCTGGGTGTGGTGGCATGCGCCTGTAGTGCCAGCTACTCGGGAGGCTGAGGCAGGAGAATTGTTTGAACCTGGGAGGTGAAGGTTGCAGTGAGATCACACCACTATACTCCAGCCTGGTGAGAGTGAGACTCTGTCTTAAAAAAAAAAAAAAAAAAGCCGGGCGCGGTGGCTCAAGCCTGTAATCCCAGCACTTTGGGAGGCCGAGGCGGGCGGATCACAAGGTCAGGAGATCGAGACCACAGTGAAACCCCGTCTCTACTAAAAAAATACAAAAAATTAGCCGGGCGCGGTGGCGGGCGCCTGTAGTCCCAGCTACTCAGGAGGCTGAGGCAGGAGAATGGCGTGAAGCCGGGAGGCGGAGCTTGCAGTGAGCCGAGATCGCGCCACTGCACTCCAGCCTGGGCAACAGCGTGAGACTCCGTCTCAAAAAAAAAAAAAAAAAAAAAAAAAAAGAAGGTTATAAAATTATGAAAAGCTTAAACCAAATGAAAATTTCAAGAGGCATCAGAATTTTAGATGACAAATGGAACAAAACAAAAATTCAAACAGATTGTAATTTTGAATTAGTTCTAGAAGTTTGTCTTTTCATTCAAAACTAGTGAACAGAATTCAAACTATGAAATGCTATTATTGTCTTAAATTCAGTGTTCAGATAGTTCTATTTAAATATATATTAAATGCCAATTAAGAGTGAGGTGTTGTCCCGGATATCAGAGATCCAAAGATTAATAAAAACAACCCTTGCCTTCAAAAAGTATATTTCTATAGTCTAGTAAGACAGCCATATAAACAAAGAATTACAAAATACGAATCAGCATAAAATACAACATTAATAATATATTACAAGGTATGATAAAAGCTCCCTTGGGAGGTAGTAGGAGTTATCAATGAAAGTTTCTTGAAGGCAGTGTACCTAAGTTTTGAAAGATAAACAGGAATCTTTCAGGAAGACAGAGAAGAAAAGAAAATCTTGGCAAAGGGAACAGCATACAGAAAGCACAAGGATGTGAAAATAGTACAGTATATTCAATTTAACACACTGCTTCATTATAGAGTTCCATGAAGAAGCAATGAAGATTAAATTAGTAAGATTTTAGTTCATGAAGGGATTTGGTGTACCATGCAAATGAACATGAGCTTTATCTTACAGCTAACTGGCAAACTGTAGGATTATAGTCAGGGAAGGGATGGGACCGTATTTTCTTTTTAGAAAAGATGACACTTGGTGATGGGAGATGCTTAGCAGCTATTCACATGCTGCCTCTTCCTCACCATTTCTTAAGTCTTTATCAATCTGCCTGTTATACACGAGGTCTGATTCTAACTACTGGGGATACAGGAATAAACAACAAAGATTTTTCCTTCAAAAAGCTTAGTGGAAGAGATACTTATAAAGGTCTCAGCTTAAACGCCACTTCCTCAGAGATTTATTTGACTATACTATCTAAAAGTAGCTCTTTCTCCCCTAAAGTAGCTTTTACTTTGTTATACTCTATTATATTACCATGTTATTTTTCTAAATTTATCACAACTTATGATTATTTTATTTGTTCACTGTTTGTCTCTACCTTTAAGCCTAGCACAGTCTGATATCCGGTGGGTGGTCAAGAAGTACTTGATTGAAACAATGAAAAAAAGACACCCCACCCATATTTATAACTTAACTTCCTTAACGATTTATAGTTTTTGATGATGATGACGATGATGATGATAATGATTATTGCGACAGAGTTTCGCTCTTGTTGCCTAGGCTGGAATGCAACAGCATGATCTTGGCTTACTGCATCCTCTGCCTCCCAGGTTCAAGCAATTCTCCTGCCTCAGCCTCCTAAACAGCTGGGATTACAGGCATGCACCACCACACCCGGCTAATTCTGTACTTTTAGTAGAAATGGGGTTTCACCATGTTGGTCAGGCGGGTCTCAAACTCCTGACCTCAGGTGATCTACCTACCTCTGCCTCCCAAAGTGCTGGGATTATAGGCATGAGTCACCACGTCTGGCCCCAGTTTTTGCTTTTTAGACCCAATCTATTCCCCTAGACCTGGATCTCCAAGCACTGTTCTAACCTCTGAGATGACTGAATCCTCCTAACAAAAGCTGTGAGTTTGGTGTTTTATTAGCACCAACCTCTGAGCTGACAGGATCCTCCTAACAAAGCTGTGAGCTTGGTATCACGTTAGCACCAAACTCACAGCTCTGTAATTGCTTATATAGGCCTACCTCAGTCAGCACACTGTAAGCTCAGTGGCAAAGAGAATCTTAAATTCCTGTTCTTAGTTGTCCCTGGAGCTTAGCTTAGCTGGCCCATGAAGATTTAATAATTAGTTCATTTAATAATTATTGAAAATCTATTATGTGCCAGAGAGTGTGGGAGGGGATCTAGTGAAGAATGCAATGTAAATATCCCTGCCCTCACAAAATTTAAAACTTAATAATGTGATGCATATTAGTAAACAGGCAATTACAATACCAGATGATAAGTTCTCTGACAGGGCAAATGAAGCATGCCACAGCAAGGTCACTGGATACAGGCTTGGGCAGACAGATGACCTTACAGGAGTAGAGGAGAATGAAGGAGAAGTTGATGTGAAGGCTTAAGCTCTGGGCTGAATGCGAAATGGATGCAATATGCTAGAACAACCACCAAAAAAATAATAATAATAACATTTTGATGGTACTTATTAGGTGCTAAGCATTCTTCTGAGCTCTTTATATACACTATTAACTCCACATAGTATCTATTAGTAATTACATAGATTATCAACTTGCTCAATTCTTACAGCTATCCTATGAGGTGGGTACTAATATCACCCTCACTTTACAGAGGAGGGACCAACTAAGGAAAGTCTCCAAAGTCACACAGTTAACACAGAGAGTACGTTGCAGAGGTACGAGCTGAACCTGAGCAGTGTTAGTCCAGAGTCTGTGTGGTGCTGTTGTTGTTGCTGTCTGAGACAGGGTCTCACTCTGCTGCCTGGGCTGGAGTGCAGTGGCATGATCACAGCTCACTGCAGGCTCAACCTCCCCGGGCTCAGTGATCCTCCCACCTCAGCCTCCCGAGTAGCTGGGACTACAGGTGCACACCACCATGCCCAGCTAATTGTTTTATTCTTTGTAGAGACGGGGTTTGCTACATTGCCAAGGCTGTTGTCAAAGTCCAGGACTAAAGCAATCCACCTGCCTGCCTCGGCCTTCCAAAGTGCTGGATTATAGGCATGAGCCACCACGCCCGGCCTGCTTTCTTAACCTCTACAGTATACTGCTTCTCAAAAGTACTACCAATTATTTTTCTTATTCTATTTCTTATTTCCTGTAATGAGAATTATTTACTTTTTACACATGCGATGTTTTCAATAGTCATCACTACTAGTAATTGATTAAACAAAATTAAGTCCTTTTCAATTTCAAGATTAAGAAATGGATGATAGTTTGTAACATAACTTTAAGGGTTGACTAATTAGTAACAAATGCCTGATGAATATATGTGAAGCAACACTGAAGTCTGACTTATGGTTTACTTTACCTTTTAAAACAAAAGCATCTAATAGAAAAAGCAGGCAAAAAACTGTATGGCATTACTTGCTAATGTTAAATGTATATTTACTAGTTCTATTCCTAGGCATCTACCCAAAATAACTACATATATATTATCCAAGAGACATGCACTAGAACGTTTGCAGCAGCCCTACTTGTAACAGCTCGAAGCTGGAGGCTACCCACATGCTCATTAACAGTAGACCGAGTAAATAGTGTTACATACAACTGAATACTAAACAATAATTAGAATGATCTTCAACTATACGTAACACAGATGAATCTTACAAATAGAATGTTAATGAAAGAAGCCACATACACACATATGACTATGACATACACATACACACCATACACACACTACTACAAAACTCCATTTATATTTAGTACAAAAGACAGGCAAAACTAATCTATGCTGTTAGAAGGCAAGAGAGTGGCTTCTTATGAAGTGGATGACTGAAAGGAAGCATCGGGGGTTGATGGGGTTCTGGTAATGTTCTGTTTCTTGAATTGAGTAGTAGTTGCACAGGTGTGTACACATATGCGTACTTTTTGTATATATGTTCTTCACCGCAAAGTTAAATAGAAGTTGATACTATTTTTAAACATATGGTCTATAATTTTTAATGATTTTGATAAATTTAACACAAAGGGAAACGATTACATTATCATCATCATCTAATATTTGAGTCCTAACAATGTGGCAGGTAAACTACTATTTTAAAAGCTCATGCCAGGCATGGTGGCTCACGCCTGTAATCCCAGCACTTTGGGAGGCTGAAGCGGGTGGATCACCTGAGGCCAGGAGTTCAAGACCGGCCTGACCAACATGGGGAAATCCGTCTCTATAAAAACACAAAAATTAGCTAGGCATGGTGGTGCGTGCCTGTAATCCCAGCTACTCAGGAGGCTGAGGCAGGAGAATCGCTTGAACCTGGGAGGCGGAGGTTGCAGTGAGCCAAGATCATGCCATTGTACTCCAGCCTGGGTGACAAGAGCGAAACTCCATCTCAATAAATAAATAGATAGATAGATAGATAGATAGATAGATAGATAGATAGATAGATAGATGCATGTTTTAACTGAATAAATCTCACAATCTTTACAAACATCCTACGGAGACAGGCACAATTGTTAGCTCCATTTTTTGGTAAGAAAACTGCAGCTTGGAGAGATTAAATTGTTAGAGCAAAAGATCAAACTCAGACAACTCTAACTCTAGAGAATATATTCTTAACCACCTTGCTATATGAAATTTTCAGTGAAGGAAGAATTCAGTCAGCTATGGCGAGGTAAGAGAGACATACTGGTCATAAAACCTACTCCACATAAATGTTTACCTATATTATTTTCCAAATGGAACCTCCAATTAGAAGAAACACTAGTCATATTAAAGTAAGCAATAGCCTAGACAATTTGTTTCCATCACAAAACTTTCTTTAATTGCAGCATATCTGTTCACGCCTGAGAAAATATAAATGTTGAGAGTTTCTAAAAATAAACTCTACTTTCCTAACTCAATTCCGTTCCTTAAGACTTTTTATTTCAGTAATAGAAAGTATATCTTTAAGAAAACATAGCATGGCAGAAAAGTAGTAAGCATTTCTATACTGCTGAACTTTTACTATGCTATGTCAGTGGACTGTATCTGAGAACAGGCTGATGACTCACATTCACAGTACAGAGCAACCAAGCAGTTTTATGAATGGAAACAGAACACATGCATTATGTAAAGTTTTAACAAAGGTAACACAAGGGAAAAAAAATCCATAATCAGTTAAAACATTTGGTAATTTACCAACATTAAATTTACCTCTTTGGAGGGGGAAGCGGGAGATGTGAAAATTGTCATCCAATAGGACCATACAAACATAACAAAGAACAGATGGAAAGCCACAAGGTAAACAACGGTCTTTCCTGGTAAATAAAAACAAATAACAGTTCATTGAATCCAGGTGAAAACAGCAAAAGGCATTACATTAAAACACAATAATTGGGTCAGGAGGCCGAATCCAATAAACAAATTAAAATGTACTGAAACATCAAATATATAAACTTTACTTGCATGAGGAAACATTACTAGATATGAAGAAATACTCTGTTCCTATATTTAAGGATTATCAGTCTGGTTTATAAGATGAGATTTAAGATGAGATTTGATTATATTAGATTGCTGAAGATTTAAGCTAAAACACTTTCTTCACTCACTATATTTCAAGTTCTCCAAAAGTTCATCTTAAATGACTTAAAATTATTTAAAACAGAATCTATTACTATGAACATTAAATCCAAGGAACTGTCAACTGAAAGTAAATAAAATAAGTTACCATCACCATAAATGATGAATACATCTGAATAACTCATTCCCTGTATTGTTCAGAAAAAGTACCCTAAATTTCATTCCCGTTCAATACAGGCTAACAAGAAAAAGTTTTGGCCATTTTGAATATCTAACATAACTATTTCCCAAGTAGATTAATGTAACATTCCAACATCTCTATCTCCAAATATTGTCACTGATATAATTTTAAGCTTTTTGTTGTATTCTACATATTTGAAAGAAGTAGTACTGATTTCTTTAAGAAGCAAGATCTACCAGATGCTTAAACTCTTTTTCAGTTTGTAATGCAGCACCATAAACCCACTGAAGATAATAAATATAGACAAGTCTGAAATTCTACTCATTTTTAAACTTCAGATAAAATGCTACTCCTTCCACAAAGGTCTTTTCTGTTACTTTCAGAATTCATTACTTCTTCATACTGCACTCTCCAAATAATTTGCTTAGATTTCAATTACCTATTTCAGTAAAGCTAGCTGCTTAATACTGATGAGCTAATACACGCAAAACACTTAGAAGAATGCCTGGCACACAATAAATCCTCAATAAATACTGACTATTAATATTATTACTTAGTCTTATCCAGGCATTTTAATTATTTTCTCCAAAATTTGGTCCTTTTTGTGCATTCCCTATATCAGTGTTTCTCAATTTTAAGAAGTGAAAAAGTATTCACTGGTCTGCACTGAAAAAAAAAAAAAGAACGTAATGAAGCTTTTGTAAAAGCTAACATGTATTCAGTTTGAAGTACTCTCCTTCCTTCGGTCTGAGGTTTATTTTCCCTTATGTTTCTGGTTTAAAAAGTGCTTGTTCTTTTCAAATAAAATAATAATAATAATTTGACAACCCTGTTGCAACCCAACCTTTTCTTTTGAAATTGTACTGGGTTCATGCCTGATCTCAGAGAACAGAAACTCCAGTCACACAGCTGACCAATGCAGAAACCCAGGCCTGAAACGACTCCTCGTATCTCACAGCTTATCCGTGCAAATGCTACTAATTCTAGCTCCTAAAATTTCTCTCCAAGTGAACTCATTATTATTATTTTCATTATTTTTCAAAAATTTCAATAATTATCATTATTTTCACTGTCGGTGCATAGTTCATAAATTGGTGCCTATGTTCTTTGGATTGCTGCAAGAGCCAATTGGCCTCCTTGCTTCCAATCCATCTCAGTGGCTGATGTAAAATATGTTGCTCGTAGTTTCTTTCCCTCTTGGCTGCGGAATTCCTAAGAAATAATTGCAACCTCATTACCAATGCATCCTAGTAAAACCATGGGACTACTCAGTCACCATAACCGACTATAGGTACTCAAATCACCACTCCTATGTACCAAAGCCAACTAGAAGGCACTATAATCTATGCCTTATTTCTAACCCTCACAGTAAGTCTTCTAAGGTATCATTCCAGTTTACAGATGTAAGCAGTGAGGCTCAGAGAATTTAATACTTTGTCCAACGTCACTTAGTTATTAAATGATGAAGCCAGAATTCAAACCCATATCTGTTTGACAAAAATCCAAGGTTCTTTTCACTATGTCCTAGCTAAAATTACAGTTTCCTCCACGTTTCCAACCATCATCTTAATGGTCATATTCTACTTCTAAGCAAGTATCTGATGCCAAGATAAAATTGTAACCGTAACTTCCTTTTATTTTAAAATGTGCTCTTTTTGCTTCCACTAACATTGATCGTCATGCGCATTAAAAACTGGTTTTTCAAAATCTGCTTTCTCTATCCTGTCAGTTCCCTTCAGGTTGAACCCCACGGTGTACCCAATGGACTCAATATCATTGCTTTGGCCAGGTGCTGTGGCTAGCGCCTGTATTCCCAGCACTTTGGGAGGCTGGGGTGGGCAGATCACTTGAGGTCAGGAGTTCAAGACCAGCCTGGCCAACATGATAGAACCCCATCTCTACTAATACAAAAAATTAGCTGGGCGTGGTGGTGCACACTTGTAATCTCAGCTACGTGTAGGCTGACGTGGGAGGATCGCCCAAACCTGGGAGGCAAAGGTTACAGTGAGCTGAGATCGTGCCACCGCACTCTAGCCTGAGCAACAGAGCGAGACTCCATCTCAAAAAAAAAAAAGAAAGAAAAAGAAAAAATACATATTATATATATGTATTTTTACATATTATATATAATTGCTTCATTTGTTTTTCCTTTGGAAAAGCGTGCAAGAACTTAGTTTCCTACTGTTACGATAACACTGAGACCATTTAACAACCCTGCAATGTTATCTTCACTTTGCTTACTTCCTTTATAAATATTTTTGCCTAGACTCCATATTAAATCAAGCTTGCTGTTCCTCATCTATACACTATTGTGTAACTTTGAGATAGATGGTAACTTTGAGATACTTTAAATGTAAAAACAATATACTCTTCATAGTTTTAAAAACATTTAACATGATTTCAGAATATTTCTTTTCTTCATGAAAACAAAACAAAATGGTTTTGCTTAAAAATATATCCTGTTAAAAAATAGATAAAATAAAGCTCTTAACACAAGACCTAGAATATAGTAAGTACTTAAAAGATGGTATTATTAAATTATAATGAGTAAAGAATAACAGAAAACAATGCTTTTCACTAAATTCAAATTAATGTGATTATCAATAGGCAAACTTCTGGTTACATATACCTGCTATTGGTTACAATAGAGGAAGTAAAATCATAGTTAACCGAGAAAATTAAATCAAAGTTGAAAGAAAAACCTGAAACCTATATACCAAACTCTGTGTTCAAAAGTTCAAAAATCACCTGTAACTGAATTTAAAAACAAACAAGCTAACAGCAGCAATAACTTAAGACTGTATTGAAAGATTCTTTGGCCAGGCAATGTGGCTCATGCCTGTAATCCCAGCACCCCGGGAGACTGAGGCGGGCAGATCACGAGGTCAGGAGATTGAGACCATCCTGACTAACACAGTAAAACCCCGTCTCTACTAAAAAATAAAAATAAAAAAAATTAGCTGGGTATGGTGGCGGGCACCTGTAGTCCCAGCTACTCGGGAGGCTGAGGCAGGAGAATGGCGTGAACCCGGGAGGCGGAGCTTACAGTGAGCTGAGATCACCACTGCACTCCAGCCTGGGCAACAGAACGAGACTCCATCTCAAAAAAAAAAAAAAAAAAAAAAAAAGACTCTTTGAGAGACATGGTAAAAATTGCCCCAAGAGATAATGATATAAGTTAAAAGTTATTTTATAAGAACTTCTAAATTCTTTGCTTTCTGTATCTGTGCTTCCAACATACAGGAAACATTTTTGATTTAAAGAAAGAAAATAAGCAAACTGAGTCTGCATTTATTCTGTTACTGAGAAATTAAATTTAAAGGTAATTTAAGATTTACATACTTAATGCCTAATTATCTCCAGTAAGAGGAATTACTATATATTAATAATTTCTAACTGTTCAAGTATTTTAGAAATCCTCTGGAGTTTTGCATGTCCAATTAAATTCTGTTTAAATTTAATCTCATCAGACTTATGACATATGCTTTTATCTCAGTGAAATTTTGAGAAATGATTTTTCCCTCTAGGCACTGTCTTTTTTACTTAGTTGTTATAAAAACTTTAGCTTCCTTAAACTGGTAATGCAATTTACAAATTTACATTCTTGTTATTTTCTTAAATATCTGTGCATTGTAAAGTGTGATTTTAACAAATGCCTAAACGAGAACCATCAATAAAATTCAGACATCGTGAAAGCAGAATTGTCTCCTCAACCTAGCTAGCTAGAACTCATATTTTTAAAAATCCAAATAAAAAGTTTTGAAGAACATACGTGACAGAAATATTTATATAAATACACAAAGAAGTTTGGGTACTAGGTGCTGTACAAAATAATGGCTACTTTAATTTACATAAATAACACAAAATGAGAATACATGAAATGTTTTGGTCTGGAAATAACCCCATTACTAGATCTTGTTTTAATTACTTAAAATTTAAAGATAGGGATTTTATTTCTAAAAAACAAAAACACACGTATTCATCAATAAATAAAAAGTCTGTTCCAATTAAAATATCTTTAAGCATTTAACTTAAATTGAAACTAAAAGTGTCTTACCATTTTCTTCATTTCCAAAAATAGTAACTAGAATAGAAGAAAAAACAGTGAATAAATATACTTTAAACATTTTGTATGTAAGTTTTATTTCAGGTTGAATATTCATCTTAATATCATTTTCAAAAAAATAAAATTTAGTTATAAATTGTAGACACTAATGCAAAGTCAAAATTGCACTAAAAAAACTCCAAAACCATTAAAATGCTAAAATTCAAATTCTTTATCATTAACACTACAGTCACACCAAATGTTTTCAGAACTTTATTAATTTTAAGTGTATCAACATGGTTATAGCTGCAATGTTTTCTTTAGCTCTTTCCTTAATGATATCTGCAGAATGAATAGAACTGTCCTCTATGACCCTCATAACTTATTTATTAGTCTGTAATGTACTCTTATCAACCTCTTTGTGAATCTATGCTCAAGACAAATGCATTTTTTCTAAAGAAAAAAGTAGAAGAACTTACCCTAATTTTTAGTGTTTTATTTTTCTCTGAATAATCAAATACTGAAGAAGTCAGACCATGCACAGAAAACGTAATTCAGTGTCTACCTCTCTTATGTTTTCTTCCATCTTATATCACTCTTGTGATGAATAAAGCCAACGACCACTTCAGTCTACCAAGACTGAAACCCTGGGAACTGCTATCTACTCTTTCTTTCTGGATAATCCAATGGCCTCGAGTCATGTTGGTTCTACTACCTAAGTCTGTTTATAATCTGTCACCTATTCTCCAATCCCTTCCCACTGCCTTCCTCAAATGCAACAGCTTAAGGCACCTTCCCATAGTCAGTGTAACACATCACCACCAGCAGCAAATCTGATGAACACTCTTCAACACCTGTGAGTCACTTTCAGAATGAAGTCCAAAATCTTCAGGGTAGGTAGCAAACACTACAAGCCCTCTGTAATCTACAATCTGTCTACCTCTCTAGTTTCCTCCTTTTTTTTTTTTTTTTTTGAGACAGGGTCTTGCTCTGTCGCCCAGCCTGGAGTGCAGTGGTGCAATCTCGACTCACTGCAACCTCCACCTCCCAGGTTCAAGTGATTCTCCTGCCTCAGCCTCCTGAGTAGCTGGGATTACAGGTGTGTGCAACCACGCCAGGCTAATTTTTGTATTTTTAGTAGAGATGGGTTTTCACCATGTTGGCCAGGCTGGTCTCGAACTCCTGACTTCAAGTGAACCCGCCCGCTTCAGCCTACCAAAGTGCTGGGATTACAGGCGTGAGCCACTGCGCCAGGCCCTCTCTAATTTCTTCTGTCATTTGCCCATATTTCTGGTCTAATTATTCTAAACAAATTGTGGTCTCCCAGATGCATCAAGCTGTTTCATATGTGCCATGTACCTTGTCTATTCATCCTTCAAGGCCCGTTTTGAATACTAGCTCCTTTGTAAAGCCTTCCTGAGTCCCTCTTAAGGCAGAGTAGTAGATCACTCCTTTATATCACCACTGATCACTCTTCCATCTTTACCACACCATCTCATTTTTCTTTTTATTTTTTCAATTATTTGTCAATATGTCTGTCTCACCTTACTGGACTAAATGCTCCTTGAAGTGTGGAATCATGTCTTAGAATAGTTAACAACCCTGCAAGTTATCATTAGCTCCATTTTACAGATAAGTAAACTAAGGCTCAAAACAATTAAATGACCTTCCTAAGGTCACAGAGCTAGTATATGTAGTATAGAAGGGATTTGAACTAAAAGTCTGTTCAGACTACTGGTAAGGATGAAAACTTGATAATACACTGTGTTATCACCCTCCTCCAAGTAGAGAATCCGAATTTAAAATCACATCTAGCTAACAGTTTCCAGTGGCTGTCTCTTCCAGCCTCTCACTAAGATATTCAGGGAACAACAAAATTGCTTCATATAAAAACAAAGCTAGGCCGGGCACAGTGGCTCACGCCTGTAATCTCAGCACTTTGGGAGGTTAAGATGGGCGGATCACTTGAGGTCAGGAATTCGAGACCAGCCTGGCCAACATGGTGAAACCCTATCTGTACTAAAAAATGCAAAAATTAGCCAGGTGTGGTAGCACGCACCTATAGTCCCCACCTACTTGGGAGGCTGAGGCAGGAGAATCGCTTGAACCCAGGGGGCAGAGGGTGCAGTGAGCAAGACTGCACCACTGCACTCCAGCCTAGACAACAGAAATAGACTCTGTTGCAAAAAAAAAAAAAAAAAAAAAAAACAACCAACCAACCAACAATGGCCTAGAATCGTTTCTTCACAGAGGACTTTGCTGACCACAGAATGGGTTAAATAAATCTCGGTACATAATCCCACACCACTTTATACTTTCCCTTTCATAACACCCCTGACACTTGCAATTACTGGTTTACAGTTCATAGTTCCTTCTAGGATTTTTTCCTGAAGGTACAGGACATGACTTTTTCATTAGCCTCTGAAACAGTGTACAGCATGGAACAAGCTCTCAATATTTGCTAACGGCACCTCTAACTATAGAGACAAAGACATGGCTCGGGACAGCAATCTGTAGAACCTCTCACAGCGAGACAAGGCTATTCCATTTTAAGGGGATCCCAAAATATTTTTTTCTTTGTTTTGTTTTGTTTTTGAGACAGAGTTTTGTTCTGTCACCCAGGCTGGAGTGAAGTGGCGCGATCTTGGCTCATTGCAACCTCCAACCCCTGGGTTTAAGCAATTCTCCCGCCTCAACCGCCCGAGTAGCTGAGATTACAGGTGCACACCACTACGCCTGATTAATTTTTGTATTTTTAGTAGACACAGGGTTTTGCCATGTTGGCCAGAATGGTCTTGATCTCCTGACCTCGTGATCCACCGCCTTGGATTCCTAAAGTGCTGGGATTACAGGCATGAGCCATCATGCCCAGCCCCAAAATATGTTTTATAAAAATTCTTTTGATGACAAAACCAAGCTTACAAAAACTATTAGGGCTGGGCATGGTGGCTCATGCCCGTAATCTCAGCACTGGGAGGCTGAAGTGGGTAGATCACGAGGCCAGGAGTTCAAGACCAGCCTGGCCAAGATGGTGAAACCCCATCTCTACTAAAAATACAAAAAATTGGCCGGGCGCGGTGGCTCAAGCCTGTAATCCCAGCACTTTGGGAGGCCGAGACGGGCGGATCACGAGGTCAGGAGATCGAGACCATCCTGGCTAACACGGTGAAACCCCGTCTCTACTAAAAAAAAAATACAAAAAACTAGCCGGGTGAGGTGGCGGACGCCTGTAGTCCCAGCTACTCGGGAGGCTGAGGCAGGAGAATGGCGTGAACCCAGGAGGCGGAGCTTGCAGTGAGCTGAGATCCGGCCACTGCACTCCAGCCTGGGCGACAGAGCGAGACTCCGTCTCAAAAAAAAAAAAAAAAAAAAAAAAAAAATTACCCAGGCACAGCAGCATGCGCCTATAGTCCCAGCTACTCAGGAGGCTGAGGCAGGAGAGTCGCTTGAACCTGGGAGGCGGAGGTTACAGTGAGCCAAGATCGCGCCAATGCACTCCAGCCTAGGTGAAAGAGTTAGACTCTGTCTCAAACAACAACAACAACAACAACAACAACAACAACAACAAAAACCTATTAGGCATACTAAATGTTTATACATGATTTTTTAAATGTAAGAAATGTCGTATTTCAACCTTGTCAATGACACTAATCTCATTTAGAGACAATATTAATTCATGGTTTTTTGTGAACATGAGGGCTGGCTATGTCCTATTCTTCACTTCATTGCCTTCTTGCCTGTCTCCCACTTATTGAGCCTGAAAATGTCAGATACTCACTTTATCAGTATACTTGTATCTACTATGGCTACGGGATCCAGTTCTTGCAAAAGGTACATCTTGAGGGAGGGAAAAACTGTCACTGGGAAAAATTTGTTTTGCCCTCCTTAACAAGTGAGAAGCATGTGACAAAGAAGCTCTATTATTTCCTTTATCCTGTTTTAGCTTTGAATTCTTGTAATGTGAGGATGTGCTGTCTGAATGTGCAACTGTCAACTTTCAACCTTGATGGGCCAGTTACATGCTGGATATAGAATTCTGGGTTGACAGTTCTTTCCACTCAGTACTTTAAATATGTACTACTTCCTTCTAAATTCCATGGTTTCTGATGACAAATCTGCTGTTACTCTGTTTTTCCCCTATAGGTAAAGTGTCCTCACTGTTTTCAAGATTTTATATTTAGTTGTCAGAAATTTGGTTATAATGTATGTTGGAGTGGATTTCTTTGGGATTTTTCTGTTCAGAGTTTGCTGAACTTCTTGAGTTCTTCTTGAGTATGTCCTTCACCAAGTTCAAAATTTTAAACTATCATTTCTTTGAATACCTTTTCAACCATATCGTCTTTCTTCTCCCCTGGGACTCTGATGGTACAAATATTAGACCTTCTAAAAATAGTCCCACAAGTCCCTGATGATTTGTTCATTTTTATTTTTCAGTATATTTTCTCTCTTTTGTTCAGACTGGGTAATTTCTAATGTTTTATCTTCAAGTTCATTCATTTTTTTCCTCTGCCCTCTCCGTTCTGCTGTTGACTTTTCAAAATTTTGGCTATTGTATTTTCAGTTTAAAAATCTCCATCTGGTTCTTTACGTCTTCTGTTTCTTTGTTGAGAATTATATTTTTTCATGATTCAATTGCAAATTGAATCATTTTAAAGATAGCTGCATTAAAGTCCTTGTCAGGTAATTCCAACATCAGTGGCTTTTTAGGTTTAGCATCTATTGTCTTTTCTCATTTAGTTTTCCTGGTTCTTGGTATTGCACCCTGAATGTTTTGAGACTCTAGATCTTATTTAAATTTGTTTTTGCAGGCCTCCTCTGACTCCACACAGTGGGAGATGTGGGAGCACCACCTTGTTGCCATCAGGTGAGAGTACAAGTCCCGGCTCCCCGCTAGGCGTCTGCGGACATATCTTGGCTGGGAATGGTAGAGGTGCCTCCTTAGTGCTTCCCACATAGCCTCCATTGACACCATGAGAGGGCACTTGGTACTGTTTGGGGTGGGGGGATGGAAGGCACACATCATTACTGCCCAGTGGGAATGAAAATCTAGGCTCCTGACTAGCGCTTCACCTTTTCTGATACTATCCCAGCAGGAATGTTGGGGAAGAGACACAGGAGGGGGTCCTGTTACAGCTGGGCAAGGTGGGGAAGTCTTAAGCTCAATACTCAGTCTTTGTTGGTGAGAGTGGGGGTGGAGCACAGTTTGTCTTTGTTTTTGGCTACAGTAGGGCAGTTATTGTCTACAAGTTTTCTGTCTTACTAGGTTGTCCCTTTCCTGGCTTGACTAATGAAAATGGTTTTCTAGGGTTTGTTTTGGTCTGTATTAACTGGTGTTTCCAGGTTGACAGCTTCTCTAGCACATATATGAAGAAAAAATAAATCTAGGGAACATACCACCATGTTATTCCTCAGGTCGCAAGGTCCCTAGCTGATCTGGCTTCTTCTTGCTACCTTTCAGAGTCTTCTCAGGTTTGTTTTCTGTACATTTTCCAGGGATTTTAGCTGTACTTACTAAGAAAAGGAAGAAGAGTCTCTATTTCATCTTGTCTCAGAACTGGAAGTCCCTGCTTTTTGTCCTACTGCCCAATAGCATCTGTTATAAGGAGGTGCGACAACTTCTTTATCCATTAATCAGTTCATAGACACGTGAGTGATTTCACCTTTTTGTCTATTATGATTACTCGTGTATTCACCAAATCTTTGGGTGGACATAATATTTGTGTACTTGTCCATTTTCACGCTGCTGATAAAGACATACCCGAGACTGGGAAGAAAAAGAGGTTTCATTGGACTTAACAGTTCCACATGTCTGGGGAGGCCTCAGAATCATGGCCGGAGGCAAAAGGCACTTCTTACACAGTGGAGGCAAGAGAAAATGAGGATGCAAAAGCAGAAACCCCTGATAAAACCATCAGATCTCGTGAGACTCATTCACTACCCCGAGAACAGTGTGGGGGAACCACCTCCATGATTCACATGATCTCCCACTGCGTCCCTCCCACAACAACGGGAATTATGGGAGTACAATTCAAGATGAGATGTGGGTGGGGACACAGTCAAACAATATCAGTTTTTATTACTTAAGTAAATATCTAAAAACGGGATTGCTGGGTCTGATGTTAAAACATGTGCTGAACTTTACCGGGAACAGCCAAACTGTTTTCAAAGTGGCTGTATTTGGCACAAAATGTTTGGCACTTCCACTTACAATGGATCAGAGTTACAGTTGCTCCACATCCTCACCAACGCTTAGAACTGACAGTTTTTAAAATTTAGCTGTTCCAAAAAATATGCAGTGGTATCTTCATTGTGCTTTTGTGTTTTCCTAATAACTAATGATGTACAGCATCTTTTCATGTGTTTATTAACAATCAGTATCCCTTATTTGTGAAGTTATATGTTCAATGGTGCCCCTCTTTTAACTGTATTGCTTATTGAGTCATGAGTTCTTTATATATTCTGGATATAAATCTTGATATGTATGTGCCAATATTTTCTCCTAGTCCATAACTTGCCTCTTTATATTTTTAAGTGTCTTTTGAAGAGCACAAACTCTTAATTTTGACGAAGTCTTAATTTATCAATTTTTTTCTTTTATCATTCATGCCTAGGAAATCTTTGCCAGCCTATGAAAGTCACAGTTTCTTATATGTTTTCTTCTAGAAGTTTTATAGGTTTTATATTTAGGTCTGTAATATATTTTTCATTTTATTTCATTTCATATTTTTATTATTTTTGAGATAGAGTCTTGCTCTCATTTTATTTCATATTTTATTTTATTATTTTTGAGAGAGAGTCTTGCTCTGTCACCCAGGCTGGAGTGCAGTGGCACGATCTCAGTTCATTAAAACCTCCACCTTCTGAGTTCATGCCATTTTCCTGCCTCAGCCTCCCAAGTAGCTGGGACTACAGGCATACATCACATTTTTTTTTTTTTTTGAGACGGAGTCTCGCTCTGTAGCCCAGGCCGGTGTGCAGTGGCGCGATCTCGGCTCACTACAAGCTCTGCCTCCTGGGTTCATGCCATTCTCCTGCCGCAGCCTCTCGAGTAGCTGGGACCACAGGCGCCCACCACCATGCCTGGCTAATTTTTTTTGTATTTTTTAGTAGAGATGGGGTTTCACCATGTTACCCAAGATGGTCTCGATCTCCTGACCTCGTGATCCACCCGCCTTGGCCTCTCAAAGTGCTGGGATTACAGGCGTGAGCCACGGCGCCTGGCCGATGCCTGGATTTTCACTGGCTGAACTTACAGATCAATTTGGGGAGAACTAATGTCTTTGGAATATTGTCTTACAGCCCATGACCATGGCGTAGCTCTTCATTTTAGATTTTCTCTAACACACAGAACCTTGCACATATTTTGTTAGATTTATCCCTAAAATATTTCATGTTTCTGGTGCTATTATAAACAGCATTTCTAAAAATTCCAATTTTAATTACTCATTGCTATAGAATACTATTTAGAAATGTTTTAGTTTTGTTTATTGACCTTGTGTGCTGGCTAAATTCACTTTTTGGTTCTAGTAGCTTGTTTGCAGATTCTTTGGGATTTTCTACACAAATGACTAGTAATCAACAGGGTTTGTTTTCCTTTCCTTCGTGTGTGTGTGTGTGTGTGTGTGTGCGTGTGTGTGCATGCCATTTTAAAAGGAAGATAAAATACCTGGTAAGTTTATACTGATATTTCCAATTAAAATCAAAGTCTACGGGGTTTTTACTTAACATCTTCTATCTCACATTGGTATCTCCTTTTTCCATTGAGAATTCTGGTTCTCAAGGACACAAGGGATGAAGAACTGTAATATCCCATACTGCTTACCCCATAATCTCAAGATAATGACACCAATAACACTGCCAGTAATATGATTACTTAAAAGTTTGAATAATGTTTTCACATAGTCCCTCTCCATTCTCTAGTAGCTGTGCTGTATCTACACTGTGAAAGCGTACAGTATCCATGACAAACATTATTCCTCATTTAGTCTTAGTCTTGGGTCTACAAGAAAATAAATATAATAAATATTGAATGCTCATATTAGAGTTTAATTTATATCTCTGCAGTCAATTTGGTTGTCTGAAGCTCACTCTCATTCTCTAGCAAACTAGTTTTGCTACAGATACTGTTCAAGTTCTGTTTTTATGCAGTGATTTGGAGTGACTCAAAAATAATGCACTATTACCATCATCTTCCCTAAATCCATATGATGATGACTTTTTGAAAAGATCAGGCCAGATGTCTTGTGAAATGTCCTACAAATTCTAGAAATCACTACCCATTAGCACACAGAGACATTCCTTTCTTTTTTAAAGCACTGCACAATGTTCCATTGTGTGGATATTCCAGTTATACAATCAGCCTTCTATTGAAGGGCATCTGTGTTGTCTCCAATCCTTTGCTACTACAATGTTGCAATAAATAACCTTGTGCATGTGCTGTTTATTTGTGGAAGTTTATCTTCAGTGTAGATTCCTAATAGTGGAATTACTGAACCATACGTAAATCTTTCCACCATGTGTTTAGCTGTTTGCAAAAAAACTTTTATAAGGGTTGTATCATTTTATACTTCTACCAGCAATGAATGAGACTGACTGTTTCTCTGCAGTCTACTGGATGAAGTTTTCAAACTTTTGGTATGGCAGGGTAATTTTAACTCGTATTTATCTTGTAAGTGAGGGTCAGTATCTTTTCTTTATGTGTCATTTTCATTTTTTCCCCTGTGAAACATCTGCTTATTGGTTTTTGTTTGTTTGTTTGTCTTTTCTATTGGGCTTGGTGATTCTGAGATATTGTTAGAGGCTTTCCCATTGCCTTAAGATCATCCACCCATATGTTCTTCTAATGCTTTAATGTTTTCAGTTTTTACATTCATTCTTGGTCCCTGTTGAAATGACCAATTCCAGCGGCAGGAAAAGTAAGAAACAACACTGAAATATGGTGCCAGAAAGAAAGGAAGTACTAAAAACAACGAGGACACATGAAAGCACACAGAAACAAGATGGAAGGGGCACCTACTGGCCAAATCTGGGACAAACTGAACAATACAATAAACATCAGATTATAACTCACAAAATAGAATTTGCTGGTGCATGCTGATATATGTGAGTGAATCAATAAATAAGTAAATGGGAGAAGGATAATATCTTCCATATGGTAGAATTCTAACTAGTAAATGTAGAAGAAATCATGGAATTAGAAAAACACCATTTGGGCCAAGCGTGGTGGCTCAAGCCTGTAATCCCAGCACTTTGGGAGGCCGAGACGGGCGGATCACGAGGTCAGGAGATCGAGACCATCCTGGCTCACACGGTGAAACCCCGTCTCTACTAAAAAATACAAAAAACTAGCCGGGCGAGGTGGCGGCACCTGTGGTCCCAGCTACTCGAGAGGCTGAGGCAGGAGAATGGCGTGAACCTGTGAGGCGGAGCTTGCAGTGAGCCGAGATCGCGCCACCGCACTCCAGCCTGGGCCACAGAGCGAGACTCCGTCTCAAAAAAAAAAAAAAAAAGAAAGAAAGAAAAACACCATTTGGCAACCAGCACAGTAATAACTGTTTCAAGCAAGAAGTCTCAATAGATGCTAAAAGAAGTAAGTGAAAGTAATGACAAACGGATTATTCACAGGGTTTCAAAATGTCTCCCAATAAGAAATGACTCAGGTTGGGTTCTCTGGAATCAGATGTTGAGATAGAGTTTGGGGTGCAATGTATTTACTAGGGACCAGCATATGTGAAAGGAAGGGGGAAGAGGTATAAGAGGGCTAAGGGAGCAATCTCACTGCAATGTAGGCCTAGCCTCAGCAACTGGCAGGGAGCTGTGAAGTGGGCAGTCCCACCCCACCTCACTCAGGCATTGTGTGCAAGCTGCACCAGGAAGGGTGTGACCCTGGATGATATGAGTCACACTGAAAGTGCTGGAAGCTATCTGCTGACTGCACTGACCAAAACTACGCAACAAGTCCTTCCTCAAAAAGGAATCCGTGTGAGGTGGTGGTCTAACAGAATATTAATTACAAAGAAACACTATACCTTTACAGAATGGAGAAACATAACACACACAACCTTAGGTGTTGATCAATATTAACGGTCTCCAAAATGTTACAATGACACAGCATTACTTCCGTGATATTCTTGCTGAAAACACATAGGCACATCTCACCTCATAAGGTGCTTCCATTTATTGTGCTTTGCAGACATTGTGTTTTTTACAAATTGAAGGTTGTGGCAACCCTGCATTAAGCAAGTCTACCTGTGCTATTTTTCCAACACTTTCTGCTCACTTTGTGTCTCCATGTCACATTTTGGTTAATTCTCACAGTATTTCAACCTTTTTCATTATCATAATACCTGCTCTGGTGCTCTGTGAGGTTACTATTTTAATTGTTTTGGAGTACCACCAACTGCATCCATATAAGATGGAAAACTTGCTGGGCGCGGTGGCTCAAGCCTGTAATCCCAGCACTTTGGGAGGCCAAGACGGGCAGATCACGAGGTCAGGAGATCGAGACCATCCTGGCTAACACAGTGAAACCCCGTCTCTACTAAAAAATACAAAAAACTAGCCGAGCGAGGTGGCGGGCGCCTGTAGTCCCAGCTACTCTGGAGGCTGAGGCAGGAGAATGGCGTAAACCCGGGAGGCGGAGCTTGCAGTGAGCTGAGATCCGGCCACTGCACTCCAGTCTGGGCGACAGAGCGAGACTCCATCTCAAAAAAAAAAAAAAAAAAAAAAAGATGGAAAACTTAATAAATGTGGTTTTTCTATCACTCCATTGACCAGACATTCCTCTATCTCTCCCCCTCTCCTTGGGCCTCCCTATTCAACAATACTGTAATCAAGCCAATTAATAATCCTACAATGGCCTCTAAGTGTTCAAGTGAAAGGAAGAGTCACACACCTGTCACTTTAGATCAACAGCTAGAAATGACTAGGCTTAGTGAGAAAGACATGTTAAAAACCGAGACAGGCGAAACGCTAGGCCTCTTGGGCCAAAGTTAGCCAAGCTGTGAATGCCAAGGAAAAGTTCTTGAAGAAAAATAGAAGTACTACTCCAGCGAATAGATGAATAAGAAAGTGCAACAACGCTGATACGAAAGAAGTTCGAGTGTTCTAGACAGAGGATCAAACCAGCCACAGACCGCACCCAGCTGCTTTATTGAATATTTTAAGCCCACTGTTGAGACCTACTGCGTTCAGAAAAAAAGATTCCTTTCAAAATATTACTGCTCATTGAAAATGCACCTTGCCACCCCAAGGGCTCTAATGGAGATGGACAAGGAAATTCATGTTGTTTTTATGCCTGCTAACACACCTATTCCGCAGCCCACGGATCAAGGAGTCACTTCAACTTTCAAGTCTTTTTTTTTTTTTTTTTGAGGCGGAGTCTCGCTCTGTCGCCCAGGCTGGAGTGCAGTGGCCGGTTCTAAGCTCACTGCAAACTCCGCCTCCGGGTTCCCGCCATTCTCCTGCCTCAGCCTCCCAAGTAGCTGGGACTACAGGCACCCGCTGCCATGCCCAGCTAGTTTTTTGTATTTTTAGTAGAGACGGGGTTTCACCGTGTTGGTCAGGATGGTCTCGATCTCCTGACCTCGTGATCCGCCCACCTCGGCCTCCCAAAGTGCTGGGATCACAGGCGTGAGCCACCGCGCCTGGCCTTCAAGTCTTATTATTTATTTAAGAAATACATTTCGGGCCGGGCGCGGTGGCTCAAGCCTGTAATCCCAGCACTTTGGGAGGCCGAGACGGGTGGATCACGAGGTCAGGAGATCGAGACCATCCTGGCTAACCCGGTGAAACCCCGTCTCTACTAAAAAATACAAAAAACTAGCCGGGCGAGGTGGCGGCGCCTGTCGTCCCAGCTACTCGGGAGGCTGAGGCAGGAGAATGGCGTGAACCCGGGAGGCGGAGCTTGCAGTGAGCTGAGATCCGGCCATTGCACTCCAGCCTGGGCAGCAGAGGGAGACTCCGTCTCAAAAAAAAAAAAAAAAAAAAGAAATACATTTCGGGCCGGGCGCGGTGGCTCACGCCTGTAATCCCAGCACTTTGGGAGGCCGAGGCGGGCGGATCACGAGGTCAGGAGATCGAGACCATCCTGGCTAACACAGTGAAACCTCGTCTCTACTAAAAATGCAAAAAAAATTAGCCGGGCATGGTGGCGGGCACCTGTAGTCCCAGCTACTCGGGAGGCTGAGGCAGGAGAATGGTGTGAACCCAGGAGGTGGAGCTTGCAGTGAGCCCATATCATACCACTGCACTCCAGCCTGGGCAACAGAGTGAGACTCCGTCTCAAAAAAAAAAAAAAAGAGGCCGGGCACGGTGGCTCAAGCCTGTAATCCCAGCACTTTGGGAGGCCGAGACGGGTGGATCACGAGGTCAGGAGTTCGAGACCATCCTGGCTAACACGGTGAAACCCCGTCTCTACTAAATAATAATACAAAAAACTAGCCGGGCGAGGTGGCGGGCGCCTGTAGTCCCGGCTACTCGGGAGGCTGAGGCAGGAGAATGGCGTAAAAACCCGGGAGGCGGAGCTTGCAGTGAGCTGAGATCTGGCCATTGCACTCCAGCCTGGGCGACACAGCGGGACTCCGTCTCAAAAAAAAAAAAAGAAAAAAAAAAAAAAGAAATACATTTCATAAGGCTATGGATGCCACAGTGATTCCTCTGATGGATCTAGGCAAAGTACATTGATCACCTTCTGGAAAGGATTCATCATTTCTAGATGCCATTAAGAACACTCATCTTGACCACGGTGAAACCCCGTCTCTACTAAAAATACAAAAAACTAGCCGGGCGCGGTTGTGGGCGCCTGTAGTCCCAGCTACTCGGGAGGCTGAGGCAGGAGAATGGCGTGAACCCGGGAGGCAGAGCTTGCAGTGAGCCGAGATCGCGCCACTGCACTCCAGCCTGGGCGACAGAGCGAGACTCCGTCTCAAAAAAAAAAAAAAAAAGAACACTCATCTTTCATGGGAGGAGGTCAAAATATCAACATTCACAGGAGTATAGAAAAAGCTGATTCCAGTCCAAGATCATGGATGACACTGAACAGTTCAAGACTTCAGTGGAGGAAGGGACTGCAGATGTGGTGAAAACAGCAAGAGAAGCAGAATAAGAAACAGAGCCTGAAGATGTGATGGAATTGCTGCAACCTCCTGATAAAACTTGAACAGATGAGGAGTTGCTTTTTATGGAAGAGAAAACTTTTTTTTGACATGGCATCTACACCTGGTGAAGATACTGTGAACACTGATGAAATGACAAAAACGATTTAGAATATTACATAAACTTAGTTGATAAAGTATCAGCAGGGTTTGAGAGGACTGACTCCAATTTCTGAAAGAAGTTCTACCGTGAGTAAAATGCTATCAAACAGCATCACATGCTACAGAAAAATATTGTGAAAGGAGAGTCAACAGATGTGGCAAACTTTAATCTCGTCATTTTAAGAAATTGTCACAGCTACCCCAGCCTTCAGCAACAACCTCCCTGATCAGTCAGCAGCCATCATCATCGAGGCAAGACCTTTCACCAGCAAAAAGATCAAGACTTGCTGAAGACTTAGGTGACTGCTAATTGCTAGCATTATTGAGCAAAAATTATTTTTTAAAGACATAATGCTATTGCACACTTAACAGACTACAGTACGGGGTGAACATAACTTTTGTATGCAGTAGGAAACCAAAAACTTGTGTGATTTGCTTTATTTTGATATTTCCTTTATTGTGGTATATGAAATCAAACCCGCAATTTTTCCACCAAGGCATGCCTGCCATTCTCTGAATCTAATCATGAGGAAAGATCAGGTAAAGCTAAATTGAGGAACATTTACAAAATAAACCTTGGCCGAGTGCAGTGGCTCACACCTGTAATCCCAACACGTAAGGAGGCTGAGGCAAGAGGATCGCTTGAGCCCAGGAACTTGAGACCAGTTTGGGCAGCATAGTGGGACCCTGCTTCTACAAAAATTTCAAATATTAGCCAGGCATGGTGGCATATGCCTGTGGTCTCAGCTACTAAAAAGGCTGAGGCAGGAGGACTGCCTGAGCCCAGGAGGTCTAGGCTGCAGTGAGCCGCGATTACACTACCGCACTCCAGCCTGCACTCTGCACTGCAACAGAGTGAGACCCTGTCTCAAAACAAAACAAAGTAAAACAAACCTGTACTCTTAAAAAATCATGATTATGAAACAAAGACTGAAGAACTCTTCCAAATATAAGGACACTAAAGAGACATGATATCTGCAACGTGTGATCCTACACTGAACTGTGGAGCAGAACAAGGAACTGAGTGGACAAATGAAGTCTGAATAGGCCTACAGATTAAAGAGTAGTATTTAATCAATACTAATCTATTGATTTTAACAAATCTCTGGTTATATAATATTCTAATTCCCAGGCGCAGTGGCTCACACCTGTAATATCAGCAATATGGGAGGCTGAGGCGGGTGGATCACCTGAGGTCACAAGTTCAAGACCAGCCTGGCCAACATGGTGAAACCCCATCTCTACTAAAAACACAAAAATTATCCAGGTGTGGTGGCACGCGCCTGTAATCCCAGCTACAAGAGAGAGGCTGAGGCACGAGAATTGCTCAAAGCCAGGAGGCAGAGGTTTTAGTAAGCCAAGAATGCACTACAGCACTCCAGCCTGGGCGACAGAGTAAGACTGTTTCTCAGGAAAAAAAAAAAGACAATGTTCTTGTTCTTAGGAAATAAAGCTAAACATACGTAAAGGGGCATTAGCTATACAACTTACTCTCTTTTTTTTTTTTTTTTTTTTTGAGACTGAGTCTGGCTCTGTTGCCCAGGCTGGAGTGCAGTGGCCGGATCTCAGCTCACTGCAAGCTCCGCCTCCCGGGTTCCCGCCATTCTCCTGCCTCAGCCTCCTGAGTAGCTGGGACCACAGGCGCCCGCCACTTCGCCCGGCTAGTTTTTTTGTATTTTTTAGTAGAGATGGGGTTTCACCGTGTTAGCCAGGATGGTCTCGATCTCCTGACCTCGTGATCCGCCCGTCTTGGCCTCCCAAAGTGCTGGGATTACAGGCTTGAGCCACCGCGCCCGGCCTACAACTTACTCTCATACATTTCAGAGAGAGAATGAAAGAATGAATTACAAAGCACATATGACAAATAGTAACACTTAGAAAATGTGGGTGAAGGTTATATGACAACTGTTTGTACTGTTTTTCACAAATCAAATTATTTTAAAATAAAAAGTTAAAAATATAAGATCCGCCGGGCACACTGGCTCACACCTGTAATCCCAGCACTTTGGGAGGCCGAGGTGGGTGGATCACCTGAGGTCAGGAGTTTGAGACCAGCTTGGCCAACATGGTGAAACCCTGTCTCTGCTAAAAATACAAAAGTTAGCCAGGTATGGGGGCACACGCCTGTAGTCCCAGCTACTCAGGAGGCTGAGGCAGGAGAATCACTTCAATCCAGGAGGCCGAGGTTGCAGTGAGCTGAGATCATGCCATTGCACTCCAGCCTCGGTGACAAGAGCAAAACTCTGTCTCAAAAACAAAAAGTGTGTGTGCGCGCACGTGTATATGACAAAAGAAAGATTTTATCCATTTGTAGTTTACACTAAAACACAGCATGAGGTATGGATGTGATTTTACTTACAAAATATGTATCCAGTTGTCCCATCTTTTCTTCTGTAATTTGATGTGCTATTTTTACAATATTCTAAATTTCTTTATTAGTCTATTTCTGGACATTATATACTGTTCCATTAGTCAACACGTCTGTCCATGCACCATATCACACAGTTTAAAAAAAAAAAAAAGAGAGAGAGAGACACTATTTTTTAGAGTAGTTTTAAGTTCACAGCAAAATTGGGCAGAAAGTAGAAAGTTCTCATATACTTCCTGCTCCCCCAGTTTTAATTATAAGGCTTTCTGGTTTAAAATCTGGGGAATTTCCCCTCCTTATTGCTCTTATTTTTCAGAGATTTCCTGGTTGCTTATTCTCTCTTATTTTTCCACAAGACCTCTGGTGTCAATTTGTCTAGCACCAGGGGGGAAAAAAAAAACAGTTTACTGGGATTAGAATTCATTTATACATTAATTGGGGGAGAACTGGCATCTTTGTAATGTTGAATTATTCTGTCTATGAACATCAAGTATGAAATGTCTTTTCATTTGTTCAAGTCACATTTTGGAAGACTTAAGAATGTTTTCCTCTTGTGAGTTTGACATTTTTCTTGTTTTTTTCTAAGGTATTTTCTCTTTTTAATGTTACCGGATATGGACAGTTCTCTTCCACTGTATCTTCTCTTTTTTTTTTTGAGACGGAATCTCCCACTGTTGCCCAGGCTGGAGTGCAGTGGCGCTATCTCCACTCACTGCAAGCTCCGCCTCCTGAGTTCACGCCATTCTCTTGCCTCAGCCTCCCAAAGTAGCTGGGACTACAGGCGCCGCTACCACACCCAGCTAATTTTTTTTTTTTTTTTTGCATTTTTAGTAGAGACAGGGTTTCACTGTGTTAGCCAGGATGGTCTTGATCTCCTGACCTCGTGATCTGCCCACCTTAGTTTCCCAAAGTGCTGAGATTACAGGCATGAGCCACCGCACCCAGCCCTCTTCCACTATATTTTCAAGCTAAATTATTGTATATATAAAAAGTATTGGGTTTTGTTTGCTATTTTATTCTGCCTTTTTTTTTTTTTTTTTTGAGATGGAGTCTCACTCTGTTGCCCAGGCTGGAGTGCAGTGGCACAGTCTTCGTTCACTGCAACCTCCACCTCTTGGGTTCAAGCAATTCTCCTGCCTCAGCCTCCCAAGTAGCTGGGACTACAGGCACGCGCCACCATGCCCGGCTAACTTATGTATTTGTAGTAGAGATGGGATTTCACCATGTTGGCCAGGGTGGTCTTGAACTCCTGACCTCGTGATCTGCCCACCTCGGCCTCCCAAAGTACTGGGATTACAGGCGTGAGCCACCGCGCCCAGCCCTTATTCTGCCATTTTACTCAGTTCTTTTTGTCTAGGTTTTCTGTTGTTATTCTCTTGGCTTTTCAACATACACCATCAGATACACTGCGCACAGAAATAGTTTTCCCTTTTCCAAAGTCTCACACTCCTGATTATTTTCTCTTGAATGAAAGTAGTAATTAATTCCGTCAATACAATGTTACCAAGTAGTAGACATAATAGGCATCATTATTCCTGGTTTTATAGTGGAATTTTATCAGGCATTTTGTGTGTACATAAATTTTGTTTATGTTGTTTATGCTATGTACCCCTATTTTATTATCAATCAAGAATGGATGTGTTGGACTTTTCAAATACTTTTTTGGTATATACAGAAATGATTTTTCTTACAAGATGTATTAATATGGTGGATTATAATAATGAATCTTAGCCTATTTTGTATATCCATCATTTTTTCCTCCAATCCTTTTACCTTTCCCTTTATCTTGAGTACAGGTTCTTAGCTTTTTCCATTTCTATCCTCTATACCTTCACTGTATCTTCAGTCATATCTGTTCACCTTTGGGCATCTTGTAGTTTAATCTTCATTTCTGATATTGTCTTATTTTCCATTTCTTTCCTGAGTTTGAACAGCTCTTATTTCAAATCTTCCTGCTCTTTGACTGTTTTCATTGAGTTTTAAAAACTTTTGACGTCACCTGTAATCCCAGCACTTTGGGAGGCCAAGGCGGGTGGATCACTTGGGGTCAGAAGTTCAAGACCAGCCCGGCCAACATGGTGAAACCCTGTCTCTACTAAAAATACCAAAATTAGCTGGGTGTGGTGGCGTGCGCTTGTAATCCCAGTTACTTAGGAGGCTGAGGCACAAGAACTGCTTGAACCTGGGAGGCGAAGGTTACAGTGAGCCGAGATCATACTACTGGACTCCAGCCTAGGCAACAGAGCAAGACTCCATCTCAAAAAAAAAAAAAAAAAAAAAAAACTTTGGAGTTTCTTTTATTCAGCAGATATTTATTTATATTTAATTTATGTCTGGATGCTGAATTAGTTCTCCTTTGTTGCCTTTTAATGTATTTCCATCTACTGAAAAGCACTGATTCTCATTTTTTGAATCAGAGAAATCTACATGGATGTTGTTTTTTAATTATCGTTCATGCTGAGTTACGCTGATTTTCATGGACCATTCACAGCAAGAAACCCTCTGTGGCAAAAGGGCTTGCTTAATTTCTTATTTCTACCAGTGCCTCCTTCTGTTGCTTCAGTGAAGTACAGTTTATTTGCTAGATGGATAGTGCATTTATTTATCCTCCATTGCTTTGATACTCTTGTTTCAGCTGTGTCCTTCCAGCTATTTCCTTCTTTCTCTTTACTATTAAACATTAATACTTCATGGGACACTTTCAACTTCCAAGGTGCTACCTTCTCCCCTAGAAGTGTTTTTTTTCCTAAGGCTGTCATTTCAAGTCATAAACACTTTTCCAAGTGCCTTTCTTTTGTATTCTCAGTTGCCGTGCTCTGATCTACCAGATTTCAAACCTGTTTTCAGTATTTCCCACTCGGGACAGGGTTCTCATCTTCTGAGGATGAACAAAGAGCCTGGTATCCTCTGCAGAGTCCCTGACTCTTAGTTCTGATACAGTCACCAGAGTTCATCTAGCTATTCTTAGATGACTATTTCCCCACTCACATATAAACTGCAGTTTAAAAAATTCTCTGTCCTAGTTATGCCATAGGCCCAGGTTATATAGTTGATTTTACTTGCCCTTACTAATCTGTACGGGTTTTAGAAGGATATGTGAAAAGGTCTGAATTGAGGAACTAAGTCAACTTCTCAAGTTATAAACTGAAGAAAAATATGCATCTCCTTTGTAGAATTACTGTAAAGATCAAAAGATATAGACAGACCACTTAATTACTTAGCGCATTAAATGCATGAATAGTAAGGATAATTATTACTATTTCCTGGGGTCCTTCAATATTGTTCAGAAGGATTTAAAATATTATCTGCCAACTCTCATTTTTCTAGAACTTCCATATATAGTTATAGATAACATCATCTTATAATTAGTCTGTGTTCTATAATTTTGGCTGCGTGCAGTGGTTCACATCTGTAATTCCTGCACTTTGGGAGGCCAAGGCAGGAGAACCACTTGAGGTCAGGAGTCAGCCTGGCCAACTTGGTGAGACCCCATCTCTACTAAAAATACAAACATTAGCCAGGTGTGGTGGCAGGTGCCTGTAGTCCCAGCTACTTGGGAGGCTGAGGCAGGAGAATTGCTTGAACCTGGGAGGCAGGGGTTTCAGGGAGCTGAGATTACGCCACTGCACTCCAGCCTGGTGACAGAGTGAGACGCTGTCTCAAAACACATACACACACACACACACACACACTTTACATATATGTTTTATATATATGGGAGAGGTTTTGTTTTATTTGCATTACATGCCCCAAACACAAGATTTGACTAGTTATAACAAATATAATGAAAGGCCTGCAAATAGAGCTTATAAATTATTAAATATTTTAATGGACAAATATATAATGAAAAGGACAAAACTTATAGAGTTACACAGATTTGAGCTTTAGTTTTATGTATCAATTGTATGGCCTCAAAAGAGACCTTTAACCTATAAGTCTTTGTTTTTAATCCATAAAACAATGCTAATAATCTCTCTCCAATAGAGTTAGAATTTAAAAAGACCTAACATAAGTGAAGTGCCTTAGACTACATGTCAGACACACAGTGGGCATACAGTAAATAATAATAGCTATTATAATTAACATTTCCTCCTGACAATTCAAGACAGTTTCCTCACCTGCCTAATGAACAGGCTGCCTGAAATCCGGAGGCAACTTTAAGATGACCAATAATACTAATTATCAATAACTGCAAGTTGTCTACTATATGAAAACATTCCAATTCTCCCTCTTCTACTAGCATGGGACCTGGCAGCTACACAATCAATTCACTCACTCAGCAAACATCTATTGAGAACATATTATATCAGACCCTACTTCAGGTTCTGGGAAGACAGCAGTGAATATACAACTCTGGAGAGAAACAAAAACAACTGTATGTCAAGTAATAACAGGCACTATGAGGGGGGAAAAATTCAGGGTGAGGAGACAGTAAAACAGGAAGTACTTCTTTTACAGAGGGTAGTCAGGAATGCCTCTCTGATAGGCGACTATCTGAACAGCCATCTAGATGAAGTGAGAGCTAGCCATGTGGAAATCTGGGAGGAGAGCATTCCAGGCAGAAGGAACAGGAAGCTCAAGGGTCCTCAGGTGGCCTGACAGATGAAAAGAAAGCTGGCCTGTTGGCTGAAGCAGAATGAGCAAACGAAGAAATTAGGTCAGAAGCAGTGGCAGGCCAGAGCATCTAGAGCCTTATGTATTTTCAACTTTGAATTTCATTTTAAGCAAAGCGGAAAGCCATCGGAGGGTGCTGAGCAGAGGAGTAATAATCATGACTTGTGTTTTTTTTTTAGCAGATTCATTAGCTCTTTAGGGGATAAGGGAAGAATATGCTGGAAGGAGAAAATACAAAAGTCTATTAAGAGCCTGTGCATTGCATAAGGAAAAAATCAGTATAATCCCTCACCCAGCAACATACACTGTTAATATTTTGGTGTATTTGGTATTATTTCCTTCAGACGCTGAGGATATCCTCTTCATGCAATTAGTTTTAAAAGCTTCCCAGAAGACTTCACATTTAATAAGTTTGTGTTTGTTTTTATATGCTGTTCAATTAGTACATCCATAAAAATTAACTCTTCCTATGATTCCAATGAGTGGTTCAAAGTTCACAATAGTCAGTAAAATGAAGCACTGGGAAAGCCAAAATAGAGATTTAAACCAAACTTTTTTTTTAATTTTTAAAGACCTATGCATCTCTATTTAAGTGAATCTATTCTCCATAAAACTAGTCACCTTTATTTTTTATTATATCAGTTATTTAAGTGTAATGCCCATCTGTTCAAGTATATGTTCTACATATCTAAGCAGTATCTAAATGTGTTGCTTATATGCTTACAGGAATAGTGTCAGGTATTAATCTTAAAATCCCACATGGTGATGATGTGGAGAGCTCCCTCCCTTAGACAACACACCCTCCCAAACTTCTGTCTATAGAAAATAGATTTCTTAAGTTAGAGATAAAATTAGAGGAAGAGTGGAAAGGAAATTATGTCAGGGAAGTAATGAAGTAATGAGTCCATAATGCCTTAAAGGCCATGCTAAGGCTTTTAGATATCTTGCTGAACAAGAGAGGAAGCCAGTCAAGGTCCTGAAAATAGGAGTAACAAACTGATATTAATTTGAAAAAGATCATTCTGACTGCTTCCTGGAGAACATATGGAATAAAGGTGGGGGTGGAGTAGAGGAAGACAGGTTTACAAGGATACTACAACAATATAAGTGATAATGTGGCATTAACAAGCCACCCTAAAACTTAGTTACTTGAAACAACCACTATTTATTATTTCCTGCAATTGTGTGGGTCAGCAGTTTGGGCTCTGATCAGCTGGAACATTTTTCTACTAACAGCAGTCATCAGGCAGCTCGAATGGGGTGGGAGTCTAAAATGGTCTTGTTCACACATTAGGGGTTTTGGCTTCTCTTGGCTGGGCCTCTTCTCCATGTGGTCTCTCACTCAGCAGTCTAGTCTGGACTCCCTTACACGATGACCAGAATGTCCCGAAAGAGCTAAGGCAGAAGATGTATGCTGTCTTGAGGCCTGGGTTCGAGAAGTATTAGGTTCTGGAAAGACAGCAGTGAATATAAGACTCTGAAGAGAAACAAAAATAACTGTATGTCAAGTAATAATAGGTGCAATGAGGGGGAAAAAATGCAGGGTGAGGAAATAGTAAAAGAGGAAGTACTTATTTTACAGAGGGTACACTCTTTTACAGAGGGTACACTCACACATCTACCACATTCTACTGGCCAAAGCAAGTACAAGGCCAGCCCAGATTCAATGGGTGGTAAACAGACTATTTCCTGGGGGAAGATGGTACAAATTATTATTATTATTATTATTAGTTTTGAGACAGAGTCTCACTCTGTCGCCCAGGCTAGAGTGCAGTGACACGATCCCAGCTCACTGCAACCTCTGCCTCCCGGATTCAAGCGATTCTCCTGCCTCAGCTTCCTGAATACCTGGGATACCAGGTGTGTGCCACGACCCCCAGCTAATTTTTGTATTTTTAGTAGAGATGGGGTTTTGCCACGTTGGTGAAGCTGGTCTCGAACTCCTGACTGTCAGGCCTCTGAGCCCAAGCCAAGCCATCGCATCCCCTGTGACTTGCACGTATATGCCCAGATGGCTTGAAGTAACTGAAGACTCACAAAAGAACTGCAAATGCCCTGCCCCGCCTTAACTGATGACATTCCACCACAAAAGAAGTGAAAATGGCCGGTCCTTGCCTTAAGCGACGACATTATCTTGTGAAATTCCTTTTCCTGGCTCATCCTGGCTCAAAAACCTCTCCCACCGAGTACCTTGTAACCCCCACTCCTGCCCGCCAGAGAACAACCCCCCTTTGACTGTAATTTTCCTTTACCCACCCAAATCCTATAAAACGGCCCCACCCTTATCTCCCTTCCCTGACTCTCTTTTCGGACTCAGCCCGCCTGCACCCAGGTGAAATAAACAGCCATGTTGCTCACACAAAGCCTGTTTGGTGGTCTTTTCGCACGGACGTGCATGACACTGACCTCAGGTGATCTGCCCACCTCGGCCTCCCAAAGTGCTGGGATTACAGGCGTGAGCCACTGCACCCAGCCGGTGCAGATTATTATAGTCATGTTTTTCAATCTTTTACACTAAGCAGAGATCATGGGGTTTAAAGGAGTATAATAGTTGCAGTAGTAGTGGTGAGAAGCAGCTGTATTTTATACATTTAATGACAGGACATGCTGATTAACCAAATGTAGAATGACTTTTCAACCCAAGAAGTAGAAGGATACAGCTGTCATTTACTGAGCTATTAGGCGCAGCAGGTTCAGGTGAGAAAAAAAAGAAAATCAAGAGTTTTGTCTACAATGCCTATTAGATCTCCAAGCAGAGATGTCAAGTAAACAGATTAGAGTTTGGAGTTCACATACTGCTACTTCTCTGCTGGTAGGTGGGAGTGGGCAGAGAAGCAGCCAGGCTTTTATTTGCATGACTAGGCAGAAGTTCTTCTCAACAGTCTGACTTGGTTTCCAGGTTGTCCACTATCTTTTTCTTCCACATTTCTTGTCTTTCAAGAAAGCAGGGAAGCCCCAAAGAAGGTTTAGTTTATGTGGGGAAATAAAACAGATCTTTTTTTTCATTTGAGTTTAGGAGGGTTTTTAAAAATATATATTTACAGAGCTCTTTCAGACCAGTTTGCTATCTGGTAACACAGAAAATAATACCAGGACAGATTAACTCACTAGTAGTCACGAGAAAAAAAAAAACTTTTTCTTCAAAAATAATAAAAATAAAAGAGAAGGCTAAGGTCACTGCAGAATTCAAATAAATAGGTCTTTTGGCCACTATCTTTCAAAGGCAAGTTATCTAGAAAATTACTACTCTCACATCTGAAAATAGATGTGAAAAGATAAAATTAATAAAAAGGTTTTTTTGTTTGTGTGTTTGTTTCGGAGACAGGGTCTCACTGTGTCACTCAGGCTGGAGGGCAGTGGTGTGATCATAGCTCATCGCAGCCTGGAACTCCTGGGCTCAAGTAATACTCCTGCTTCAGCCTCCCAAGTAGCTGGGACTAGAGGTGGGTACCACCATGCCTGGCTAATTTTTTATTTTATTTTTGTAAAGGCTATTGCTATGTTGCCCAAACTGCCCTTGAATTCCTGGCTTCAAGCGATCCTCTTACTTGGGCTTCCCAAAGTACTGAAATTATAGGCATGAATCACCATGCCTGGCCAAAAGTTTTTTGTTTTTAATTCACATTTAACTTTTCCTATAAGTATGCCAACCATTGAGAATAAGATTTAGGGAAACACGTTTTTTTAAACCATGTCGGCATAATTTCAAAGAATCACTGTTTCGGCCAGGCGCGGTGGCTCAAGCCTGTAATCCCAGCACTTTGGGAGGCCGAGGTGGGCGGATCACGAGGTCAGGAGATCGAGACCATCCTGGCTAACACGGTGAAACCCCGTCTCTACTAAAAAACACAAAAAACTAGCCGGGCGAGGTGGCGGCGCCTGTAGTCCCAGCTACTCGGGAGGTTGAGGCAGGAGAATGGCGGAAACCCAGGAGGCGGAGCTTGCAGTGAGCTGAGATCCGGCCACTGCACTCCAGCCTGGGCGACAGAGCGAGACTCCGTCTCAAAAAAAAAAAAAAAAAAAGAATCACTGTTTCATAACCCAAAACAAAGACTGTATGTAGGACCAATAAACCATTTCATGTAGCCTTTACCACTAAAGATTGTGAAATACATGTTTTGTAACTATAATTAGTATTATTATTCTAGATGTTTGTGTGTCCCAACACTCAAACATGATTCAAGTGAGTTTACAAGACTATGATTCAATTCAATTCAAGTTATATTAATTTAAAGTCTACTAACACTAGGCTCTAATGGATACAAGAACAAACAGGACCCAATTATACTATAAGTCTTGTAAGCAGGATTATTCAGGCACATAAAGAAATATAAGAAAGTGCATACTTTTAATTTATATTCTAATTCAATGTACAAATGATGTGGTGAGGCTTACTAGAAATATATTCCTAAATAAAACTGGGTATGTTTTAAAAACAGAAAAATACAAATTAGGATGTGAGGTTGAAGAGTAGGGGAGAAATACTGATACATAATACACAGATAAACCTCAAAAACATTATGCTATGTAAAATACACCTGACAAAAAAGACCACTTATTGGCCAGGCGCAGCGGCTCACGCCTGTAACCCCAGCACTTTGGGATGCTGAGACGGGTGGATCACCTGAGGTCAGAAGTTCAAGACTAGCCTGACCAACATGGTGAAATCTTGTCTCTATTAAAAATATAAAAAAAATTAGCAGGGCATAGTGGCGCACACCTGTAGTCCCAACTACTTGAGAGGCTGAGGCAGGAGAATCGCTTGAACTCAGGAGGCGGAGGTTGCAGTGAGCTGAGATCGCACTACTGCATTCCACCCTGGGCAACAAGAGTGAAGTTCCATCTCAAAAAAAAAACCAAGAACCAAAAAAACACTTATTGTATGATTCCATTTATTTTTTTCCCTTTTAAAATTTTTCTTGGTTTTTATGCTAATCTTCTCTGTACCCTTCCAATTTTAGTACATGTGTTGCAAGCATGTATTATTCCAGTTGTATGAGATATTCAGAAAAGGCATTTGGAGACAACATGGATTAGTGGTTGCCTTGGGCTGGGGGTGGGAAGAAGGATTAACTGTAAATGGGCATGAGGGATCTTAATGTTGTGATAGAAATGTTCTAGAAATGGATGGTTGTGATTACTGCAAAACTTGGCAAATTTACTAAAAATAACTGCATTGTACATCTTAAATTAGTGAATTTTATGATATGCAAACTGTGTCTCGATAAAGTTGTCTTTTAACAAAGGCAAAATTAAAACTTTTACAGACATACAAAAACTGAAATGATTCAGTCCAGCTGACCTGCACTACAATAAACGTTAAAAGAGGCCCTTTCAGGCAGAAGGAAATGACACTGGATGGATTTATAAAAAGAAATGAAGAGAACTAGAAATGGTAACTATAGGAATAAATGTATATATTTGGGGTTTTTAAAAACTAAATCTTTAAAAGCTATTAATATAATCAGCCGTTTAAACACAGTAGCAATATAGTGTGAGGTTTACAACATATAAAATGCACAACAATAGCATACAGGCAGAGATGGAAGAGATGGAAGTATACTCTTATAAGGTATTATATATGAAACAGTACATAACTTGAAGGTGGACTATAACTCAAAGATGCATGTTATAAGCCCTAAAGCAATCAATAAAATAACAAAAAAAATTACTAGTAATAAGCCAATAAAGGAGATAAAATAGAATCATTTTTAAAAATCAAAAAAAAAATTGTAAAGATTAATTCAAAAGAAGGTCAAAGGAGGAAAATGGAACAAAGAAGAGGACAGAAAATAAAACAAATAGCAAATGATAGACTTAAGCCTAACCATATCAATAATCACATTAAATGTAAATGATCAAAACCCCCCATTAAAAGGCAGAGATTTTCAGGTTGGATTTAAAAAGACCCAAATATATGCTCTTTACGAGAATCACAATTTAAATATAAGACATATACACATTAAAAGGACAGAGAAAGATACACCATGCTAACAATAATCAAAAGAAAGATTAGTGCCCATGTTAATATCTGCCAAAGCAGATTTTAGAGCAAACAATATCACCGGGGATAAAAAAGTCATTTCATAATGTTAAATGAGCCAATTGGTCAATAGGATATCACAATCCTAAATGTTTTATGCACCTAATTACAGAGATGCAAAATACATGAGGCAAAAACTGATAGAACTACAAGGAGAAATAAATCACAATTATAGTTATACCTCTCTTAATAACTGAGAGAACAAACAGAGAAGAACATAGAGGACTTGAACAACACTACCAACTTGCCTTAATTGACATTTATGGAGCATTATGACATAACAGAATACTCCACCCAGCAACAAAGAGCACAATACATTGCTGAGTACAGACACATTTTTCGTAAGCACACATGGAACACTACTCAGACCACATTCTAGGCTCTAAAACAAGCCTGAATACATTTTAAAGGATTTAAGTCATACAAAGTATGTTCTCTGATCACAAGGAAATTTGAAATCAATAACAGAAAGATATCTGGAAAACCCCCAAATAAATGGAAACTAAATCCATGGGGTCAAAGATGAAATCAAAAGTGAAATTAGAAAATAATTTGAATTCTGAAGGGTGGAAGCTGCAGTGAGCCAAGATCAGGCCATTGCACTCCAGCCTGGGCAAAGAGTAAAACTGCCTTAAAACAAAAGAAAAGGATCTGTTTGTTCTTTGGGAAAGGGTCTTGCTCTGTAACCCAGACTGGAGTGCAATGGCACAATCATGGCTTAATGCAGCCTTGAACTCCTGGGCTCATGGGATCCTCCCATCTCAGCCTCCTGAGTAGGTTGGACTTCAGACACAAGCCACCATGCCCATCTAATTTTTTGTATTTTTTGTAGAGAGAGAGTTCTTGCAGGCATGGTGGCTCACAACCGTAATCCCAGCACTTGGGGAGGCCGAGATGGGTGGATCACTTGAGGTCAGGAGTTCAAGACCAGCCTGGCCAACATGGCAAAACCTCATCTCTACTAAAAACACAAAAATTAGCCGGGCGTGGTGGCACATGCCTATAATCCCAGCTACTCAAGAGGCTGAGGCAGGAGAATTGCTTGAACTCAGGAGGAGGAGGTTGCAGTGATCCAAGATCACCACAGTGCACTCCAGCTTGGGCAACAAAATGAGACTCCGTCTCAAAAAAAAAAAAAAAAAAAAAAAACAAAAAGAGAGACGAGCCTCCCAAAGTGCTGGTAGTACAGACGTGAGCCACTGTGCCCAGCCCAAGAAAATAATTTGAATTGAATGACAACGACAACACAACATACTAAAATTGATAGAATAAAACTAAAGCAATATTTGGAGGTAAATTTGTAGGACTAACTAACTAAGAAAAGGCTCAAATAAATGACCTTGGTTTCCATATTAATCTAGAAAAAGAGCGTATTAAACACAAAGCAAAAGCAAGGAGACAGTAAAGATCAGACAGGAAAACAACAAAACAGAAAAGAGAAAAATCAATGAAATAGAAAACGGGTTCTTTCAAGATCAATAAAATACTTCAGAATCAACTGTGTCAAGCTAGTGTGTACAATGACAGTGCTTAAGTTATTTATCTTAATCTGTCTCTAAATTTGAAGAAGTTATGCAGGAGACACAAGGAAGTATTTGGTACAGACTCAAAGGTTAGAGTCCGCTCCACAAATTTGTCTGAAAAAATATAAAAGGTATACCTGTCCTTGGACAAACAACATAGCTCTTTTGAACAATACTTTCCTCAGAAGTAAAGGGACTGAATGAAATTATCTTTTTTGTTGTTGTTGTTGTTGTTGAGACGGAGTCTCGCTTCGTCGCCCAGACTGGAGTGCAGTGGCCAGATCTCAGCTCACTGCAAGCTCCGCCTCCCGGGTTTACGCCATTCTCCTGCCTCAGCCTCCCGAGTAGCTGGGTCTACAGGCGCCCGCCACCTCACCCGGCTAGTTTTTTGTATTTTTTCTTTTTTTAGTAGAGACGGGGTTTCACCGGGTTAGCCAGGATGGTCTCGATCTCCTGACCTCATGATCCGCCCCCTCGGCCTCCCAAAGTGCTGGGATTACAGGCTTGAGCCACCGCGCCCGGCCAAGATTATCTTTAAAATCTCTTTAAATTCTAAGATTCTCTACATGCAAAGAAGAGATACACATCTACTAACAGCTCAAGATGACCCGAACAAGATGATATTCTGATAAAACCTTGGGAACCAGAATTAGCACTTTCCTCAAAAATAACCATCTTGACCAAAGAGAAGAAGTTATTCAATCCACTCATACTTTAAATATCAACCCTGGGGAAAAAAATTATAGAATTTCTGTCTAATTTAAAATCAAGGACCAATATTACTAATTACTTAATCTTTGCTTCTCAGCTTATCACTCCTGTGAGATGGCCATCTTACATGCATTACCCTCTTCCTCAATTTCGTCCTTAGTATTACTTCCGGTGAAGTGGGGGGGGGGTGTGTGTCTCTAATTACAAAATTAGGAAGTTACAGAAGGTGAGATGGAATGAGGGCCTCTTGGTAATCAACAATTTGTTCAACTTACAGTGGGTCAGGTATTTTTATTGTCTGAGATATTTAGGAATCTTCTGCTGCTGCCTTTTAAAAGAAAAGTACTTTATATAAATATACTATATACAGGACTGAAATCTGCCCTGAGTGTCCAGATCTGGACACCAAATAGATTAGTCATTCATTGTATAGTGGTTAACAGCATGGGCTTTGGAGCCAAAACACTTGAATTCCAATTCTTACCATATTACTTACTGGCTCTATAACCGTAGACAAATTAACCTTTATGGGGATCATTATTAAGATTAAATGAATACATACATGTAAAGATATAATTATGATCTTCTCCTCCTAGTTTGATAGAGAATACCATAATCTAAGAACATCCTATAGGCCGAGTGCAGTGGCTCATGCCTGTAATCCCAGCACTTGGGGAGGCCAAGACGGGTGGACTGCCTGACGTTAGAAGTTGGAGACCAGCCTGACCAACATGGTGAAACCCCGTCTCTACCAAAAATACAAAAAAAAATTAGCTGGGCGTGGTGGTCAGCGCCTGTAATCACAGCTACTTGGGAGGCTGAGGCAGGAGAATCGCTTGAACCTGGGAGGCGGAGGCTGCAGTGAGCCAAGATCCCACACACCATTGCACTCCAGCCTGGGCAACAAGAGTGAAACTCCGACTCAAAAAAATATATATAAATAAAAAAAAATCCTATAAAAATTACTAAAACAGCACTTTTAATTAAAACTCACACTTCCCTCCATTTAAGTCCTCCTATAAATATATCTATACATATTTCAGTGGGAGGGTCAGTACTTACGAAAACAAATACATACAAGTAGTTTAAAGGATAGTTTTAATATGAGTAAATACACTTTTATGCTCAACTATTTTATACTCCAGTGACACTGCAGACCTCCCAAATTCTCTCTAGTTAAAATCAGATAACTCAGAACTTAATACAGCCTCTACATAAGACCTTTCACCACCAAATATTTTAAGATTCTGCCAAGCATCAGGCCATAGTTGTAGAATGTTTTAACTTAATGAAACTGTAGGATATAATCTCTCCGGTATGGGTCTCAAGCCTAACTAAGTGATCTCCAAAAATATGCCGACCCCTTTATCCCCCTACACCATTATGGCCCAAACAATTACAGTTCCATTGACCCTCATAGCTCACTCAAGTTATATGAAAGAACGGAAAGATGTGGGTCACGTTCCAATATTAACAATTGTGGACCTAACCAAAAGGACCTATTCCTCAGAGTCTCACTTCCTCCACCTGTAGAGATACCTGTGCTCTCACATACTGAAAGAATTAAAGGAGAGGGTGAATGAAATGTTCTCTCTATCCCACTAGCACATGGCATTTCTCAATTCATGTTCATTGCGCTTTCTTTATTTGAAGCAGGTGAAAGAAATCAGAAGCAATGTAAGACTTTCCACAGCAACGCTTGATCTCATTTTTTAGTATTTTTGACAAAAACCATCTACAGGTTAAGCTGTGGAATCTCAACATAAAAGCACATTTTTAGTGCTCCTTCAGCTTTACTTCAAAACCACTATGGAAATTAAAATAGAGTAGGAATAATCTTCTGACGGAATAGGAATGATATAACTTTTGGAATAAACGCTCACTTCACAGTAAATAAGAAGATTAAAGGAGGTATCATCATAAGTTGATGAGAATCCTATGATCACTATCACTTTCTGGAAGCAGCTCCCAGAAATATTTAAATCTAGTAATTTTAATAGACTCAAACATCATTTTTAGTAAACATTCTGGTATCCAAAAGGATGAGACTAAATAATGATATTGAAAAGATTACTATTATTTGGAAATGCATTCCACAACTAATTTATTCTGGGCCTACCTGCAGGGATAGTCGTCTCAAAATTAAGCGTTCTATAGGTACAAAGTAATTTTAAGAGTGGATGTTTTAATTTTAAAACTTACCCTTAAATTTTCTGAACCAAAGCATTCTCTTCCATGTATAGAACTAAGGCTTTAACCAAATACTTGGTTGAAAGCTGTACAAATCCAAATATAATTGAAGTCTTGATTCTGCCACTTTCAAGAGTGGGTGGTACAAATTCTTCTCATTCATAACATTAGTTTCTAGCTCATGTGGTTCTTTATTCAAAGAATACTATTAACAGTCCTTCATAAAATGGTAGATTCAGTCTAAGGACTAAGAGTAGATCATTCTGGAATAACAAGGGATTACGTTTACAAACACCACTTACCATTTGGTCCTAGGTTTTCATAAAAAATTGATATAGGCAGCGGATGTACACAGAACAACCTAGGTGAGGCTGGTTTAAGTGTAAAATATCCACATACTCAAAGTCTGAGAACAATTGACTTAAGACAAAACAATCTTGGAGAAATTGCCCAATATCACAAATATAGCAGTCACCCCTAAACGGTGTTTTGATTAATGACAACCAATTTCCTTCAATCTTAAAGGCAACCAATTCAAGCCAGTAGGTTAAATCCTTGAAGTACACTGCAATGCTACTCCTTTTTTCCAGGGAATCAGGTGAGAATTTTGTGCTAAGAACTAATTACGGAAATGGAAGTAACGAAAACAAGACGCCAAAATATAAGAAATATAAGCCTCCTTAATAATCAGTCAAGAAAAAGATAATCAGGTTACGTCTCCTCCCACCCATTCGTTCTGTCTTAACCTTTTGCAAAAGTCGGCTGGATTCAGAGGAGAAATAAATGAACTTTACAACGAGTCAAGTACCACCAAAAAATCAAAAGCGGGAGCTCACTAGTCCTCCAGGTCTGACCCGCCTCCAGCCCGAGGCCACCAAAAGACACACCTCCCTTCCCCCAACCCGCCGCAGCCGGCTCTACAGGTAACAGGCGTTTCTTCTCGCGCTGTTTGAACAAAAACAATCCAGGAGGAACACGTTTGGTTTTTTTAAAAAATGAACAAAAGCCAAAAAGGCCACAAACACAACCTACACCTTCTAAGAAGAAGCCGGACTACTCCCGTTCTGCACGTTCCTCCCCAGGAGGATGTGGACCCCCCGGGTCGGCGGGAACCAGGAAGCTCTGGGGCCTCCCTGGGCCAGACCCGCAGCCGGGAAGCCGCCGCGAGGCTTCAGGAGCCCCAGGTCGCCCGAAGGCCGCGCCGCAGGCTCGAACAAAGGGCGGGTGCAGCGGCCTCGGCGCTTCCGAGCGCGGTCGGGGCCGGACGCCCGGCGTGCGGCGCCGGCTCCACAGAGGCGGCGGGCGCGGGGCTCCGAGGCCTGTCTCGCGCCCGAGCCGCGGCCCGCGCCCGCCGCAGCCCCCGGGGACGGTACTCACACACGCAGAGCTCCACCACGTACGCGTAGTAGGACCAGACGACCACGAAGGTGATGAAGAGCACCGGCACCCAGCCCACCACGCGCTGGCAGCAGCGCCACAGCGTCCAGGGCGCCATGTTCCGCGGGCGGCTGCCGAGCCCCGCGTCCCACCGTTCTGGGGAGCGCGGGAGCCCCGGCGGCGGCGGCGGCGACTCGGGCGCTCCGGGCGGCTCCTGGTCCAGCTCCCCTGCCTCCGAGGCAGGGCTTGTGGGAGCAAAAGTCCGAGGCGCCGCCGGGACTCCTCCCGTCCCGGCGCCCGGCCAGGTCCCGCCCCCACCCCACATCCCGTGGCCCCCCTCCCCCCGCGTCCGTCCCCGCCCGCCCGCCGCGGGCCGCGGGCCGCCCCCGGTCTCCGCGCCGTTGGGGGCGGGGCTTCCGCGGCCGGGGAGGCCGGGAGGGGGCGGGGCCGCGGCTCGGGACCGCCCATGGGGCGTGGCGGGGCTGGATGTGGACAGGCTGGGCGGACGCGGGAGGTCGGGGCAGGAGGGGAGAAAAACATGCCCTTGATGGATGAGAGGGACAGGGGATGGCCGTCGTGGATCGAGACTCGTTGGGGGAGGGAGACTATGGAAATGATTTCATAGCTGATTTGTGGATCTTGGGCCTCTGTGTACACAAGTTGCTCCACTGGGGTTCCTGGGACATTGAGTAGTTGAGGCACCGTTTCAAACATGACAAAGCCATTCCCCACTCAGTGTGCGAAGAATGCACGTTGTCAGAAGGCTCCTCCTGTGATTTTTATGTCCATCTTGGCGGAACCCCTCCGTTTCTTGAAGATGGAATGGTAGATATCTGTAATTTCGGGTGGAAGCCGTGTAGGGTCCATCAGTTTGATTCGTAACCCAAATTTAAGATTGAGTAGCAAGAAGGAAAGAGCGTGTAAATGGCCCTCTCGTCCCGCAAACGACTACGGAAATTTAAAGAATTTATTTACCACTTGAGATTGCTAAGCAATGACGATAATCATATAGAACCCAGAAACATCACTGTGAAGACTTCATAATGCAAGGTCAGACGCATTAGAAGGGATTCCAGGCCGGGCGCGGTGGCTCAAGCCTGTAATCCCAGCACTTTGGGAGGCCGAGACCGGCGGATCACGAGGTCAGGAGATCGAGACCATCCTGGCTAACACGGTGAAACCCCGTCTCTACTAAAAAATACAAAAAAACTAGCCGGGCGAGGTGGCGGGCGCCTGTAGTCCCAGCTACTCGGGAGGCTGAGGCAGGAGAATGGCGTGAACCCGAGAGGCGGAGCTTGCAGTGAGCTGAGATCCCGCCACTGCACTCCAGCCTGGGCGACAGAGCGAGACTCCGTCTCAAAAAAAAAAAAAAAAAAAAGAAGGGATTCCAGACCGCAGTCTTAATACCAGTTCCTGCTACTAGCATTCAGTTTTGGTTAGAATGAGTTTTTGTGTTTGTTTTTTGAAACAGGGTCTTCTCACTCTGTTGCCCAAGCTGGAGTGCAGTGGCGCGATCTGGGCTCACTGAAGCCTCGACCTCCTGGCTAAAGCAGTCCTCCTGCTTCAGCCTCCAGAGTAGCCGGGACTACAGGCCCACCACCATGCCCAGCTAATGTTTGTATTTTGTGTAAAAACTAGGTTTCGCCCTGTTGCCATGCTGGCCCTGAACTCCAAGGCTCAAGGAGTCCCAACCCCTCTCCACCTCCACCTCCCAAAGTAGTGCTGAGATTACAGGTGTGAGCCCCCACACCCGGCCTACACTGAGCTTTAAATTAGCTACTGCTCACTGAAGTCTCCATGAAGAAGACTTCTCCCTTTGCAGTGTCAGAGAAATGTAGTAAAAGCGAGTAATTATTTAATCACTGCATATGGCTGCTTGAGTAATAAAGCATGTATAAAAGATTCTGTTATCCCCGATTTTGTGCCTTAAAAGTCCTATCAGTTAGTGGCCTAGTCGACAGTAGGTTCAGGGCATTCAAGTGGTTCAGGTTCAACTAGTTTGCCAGAGAGGCTGCTTGGGAGGGTTAGACCTCAACATACAATTCGGATGGACGTGGAAGAACATAAAGCCCTTTCTCCTCTGTCATCTCTACCTACCAAAATCGTGCTGCTAGAGCTCAGCACAAAGCCATGTCCTTTACAAGCCCCAGGGCTGTTAGAAATGATCTTTCATGACATTTTGTTTATAACCCAGCTATAAAACTGTCACATTCATTTTCTAGGGTGACTATAACAGAGTACCACAAAACGGGAGAATAATAGAAATTTGTTGTCTCACAGTTTAGGAGGGTAGGTGTCCCAAATCAAAGTGTTGGCAAGGATATTGGATATGGTTTGGATGTGTGCTCCCTCCAAATCCCATGTTGAAATGTGATCCCAATGTTGGAGGTGGGACCTGGTGGAAGGTACTGGATCATGAGGGTGGATCCCTCATGAATGGTTTAGTGCTATCCCCTCGGATAAGGGGTTCCTTCTCTAGTAGTTCATAAGAGATCTGGTTGTTTAAAAGAGCCTGATCCTTCCCCCACTCTCTCTCTTGCCCCCTCTCTTGCCATGTGACACGCTCGCTCCCCTTTCCCTTCTGCCATGATCGGAAACTTCTTGAGGCCTCACCAGAAGCATGTGCTGTCCCCATACTTTCTGTACAGCCTGGAGAGCTGTGGGCCAATTAATCCGCTTTTCTTTATAAATTAGCCAGTCTCAGGTATTCCTTTATATCAGTGTAAGAAGGGCCCAACACAGCCGTGCGCCCTCTGAAACTCATAGGGGAGAATTCTTCTTTGCTTCTTCCTAGCCTTTGGTGGTGGCCATTAGTCATGGCCTCCCTTGGCCTGCAGTGGTAGTGGCATCACCCCAATATCTACTGCTATCCTCAGGTGGAATTCTCCTTTCCTGTCTCTCCCCTTATATGGGGTTAAGGGCCTACCCTACTCTAGTATTGCCTCATCCTAACTAATTACATCTACAACAGGCCCACTTCCAAATAAGGCCACATTCCTTTTTTTTTTTTTTTTTTTTTTGGGTAGAGTCTTGCTCTGTCACCCAGGTTGGAGTGCTGTCACATGATCTTGGCTCACTGCAACCTCCACCTCCCAGCTTCAAGTGATTCTCATGCCTCAGGCTCCTGAGTAGCTGGGATTACAGGCGTGCACCACCACGTGCAGCCTGTATTTTGTATTTTTTTTTTTTTTGAGACAGAGTCTCGCTCTGCCGCCCAGGCTGGAGTGCAGTGGCCGAATCTCAGCTCACTGCAAGCTCCGCCTCCCGGGTTTATGCCATTCTCCTGCCTCAGCCTCCCGAGTAGCTGGGACTACAGGCGCCTGCCACCTCGCCCAGCTAGTTTTTTGTATTTTTTTAGTAGAGACGGGGTTTCACCGCGTTGGCCAGGATGGTCTCAATCTCCTGACCTCGTGATCCACCCGTCTCGGCCTCCCAAAGTGCTGGGATTACAGGCTTGAGCCACCGCGCCCGGCCAGTATTTTGTATTTTTAGTAGAGATGGGGTTTCGCCATGTTGACCAGGCTGGTCTCGAACTCTTGGAGTCAAGTGATTTGCCTGCCTCCCAAAGTGCTGGGATCACAGGCCTAAGCTACCTCGCTCAGCCAGTAGTTTTGATACTCATTAAAATGTGTGATCTTGCCTACTACCTTGTAAGGTTCTGGAAGGTAGAAAGTATTTCTTGCACACCCACAGTGACTTGCAGTAGAAAATATTTAGTAAGAAATTGTTGAACGAATATTTGAAGTTTTCTATTGTTACCCAGTTACTCCATGAATTAATGTTCTTTTGCTTGTGAGCAATTGGAACCAGTGTCTTAAACCCCTTCCTTCCATTTCCATGTTGGGCTTGTGATTTCACTCCATCTTTGCTACTGGTTTTGACAACAGGGAATCATTTAAAGACTTCAGGCAGTGTAGTGATGTGAGCAGAATTACATTTTATAACAGTCGCTCTGACTGTGGTAGGAAGAACGGATTGGAGGGAGGAAAGTCTAGAGGCAAGGAGACCAGTTGGGAGGCTGTCGCAGTCATAGAGGCAAGAAATGATGGTGGCCTGACCTTGATTTGTGGCAGTGAAGAAGGTGATAAGAAAGCTACTTAGGGCTGGGCATGATGGCTCACGCCTGTGGTCCCAGCACTTTGGGAGGCCACAGTGGGCAGATCACCAGGTCAGGAATTTGAGACCAGCCTGTCCAACATGGTAAAACCTCATCTCTACTAAAAAATAAAAAAAAATTAAAAAAATTAAAAAAAAGAAAGCTACTTAGGATTTCAGAGCAGCTTTGATGTACCCACTCTACTCCAAAACATAGCAATGGTAGATAGAAAATAAAAGACAAAGTCAGCCTCAAACCCTCATCCCCCACCTCTATCCCTCTCCATTCTCTAACAAAGGAGAATTGTGCTGATTGATCTCTAGGATAATGGCTTTTCATGGAGACTGGAGGACACCATGCAACTCCCTAACCTGGAAATAAACCAAGTTGCCAACTAGCCTGGGGACTAGATCTGTGGTTTCCCCGTTATAACCACCATCCAGGAACCTCAAAATACCATTTTAAGTTCTAGTTCTGGACTGAGAGCTGGGGAAGAATGAGGGCAAGTAGAGGCAGCTATGAAACGATTAGACAGGGTTTATGGAAACCATGTACATGTAAATGTGGAAGAGTGAAGAAGAAAATACAAACAATTCACTAGTTCAAAATTAAACCACAATTTCAAAACACATGAAGAGATCTAATACTGAAAAAGGATGCAAATAAAAATCAACAATCAGAACTAGAGTTCACTCAAAATAAAATTAATTATGTGAAGAAGGCCGATGAAGACTTTTAAAAACAGTATTCGGCATGCATGTACAAAGAGGTAAATGAAGGAGTAACTTCCATCTGAAGTGCACAAAATTTTGAAACAAAATAGTAGACAAAAATAGGAAAAGAACAGGTAGATTTGGCTGGGCACAGTGGCTCATGCCTATAATCCCAGCATTTTGGGAGGCCGAGGTGGGTGGATCACGAGGGCAGGAGTTCAAGACCAGCCTGGCCAAGATGGTGAAACCCCATCTCTACTAAAAATACAAGAATTAGCCGGGCACGGTGGTGGGCACCTGTCATCCCAGCTACTCAGGAGGCTGAGGCAGGAGAATTGCTTGAACCCGGGAGGCAGAGGTTGCAGTGAGCTGAGATTGCACCACTGCACTCCAGCCTGGGAGACAGAGCAGGACTCTAAGAAAACAAACAAACAAACAAAAAACAACAGGTAGATTTGAAAAATAATAATTACAAGTCTTTGAAATAAGAAAATATTGCTGTCAAATTTAAAACTTAATAGACAGAATAAAATTCCAATCTGGACATTGTGGAAGAGGGATTTGGCACACAAGGTCCTGGGTCTTGCTTCCTGCTGCAGTGGGCTGAATCTTACTGTGCTGCCCTTTGAATATGTCAAGCCATCCAAGTGGCAGAGGGATGGGCTGGAATATATGAAAAAACATAGGCTGGGCACGGTGGTTCACACCTGTAGTCCCAGCATTTTGGGAGGCTGAGGCGGGTGGATCACCTGAGGTCAGGAGTTCAAGACCAGCCTGGCCGACATGGCAAAACCCCATCTCTACTAAAAATACAAAAAATTAGCTGGGCGCCTGTAATCCCAGCTACTTGGGAGGCCGAGGCAGGAGAATTGCTTGAACCCAGGGGTGGAGGTTGCAGTGAGCCGAGATCGCGCCACTGCACTCCAGTCTGGGCGACAGAGTGAGACTCTGTCTCAAAAAATAAAAACAGAAAACCATAAAACCATGTTTTTGTCTTTCTGCTGATGGGGTTCAGGACATGTTACCCCAATATATGGCACCTTGGCATTTGAGGGAACAGCCAAAACAAGAAGGTCTCTCTAACCCATCCTTCCCTCCTAAAGTAGGCCATAGAAGAATTCTCTGAAGTAGGACCTCATTAGGGAGGTCCCCTTCCTATACCTGGAAGTATATCCTTCAAGACACAGAGATGCCAGCAACCTGAACCAAACTGGCCTTGCTAATTCCCCCCTATTTTATTGCTATTTGTCCTCCAATCATACTTCTATATGACTGTCCATAAAAAACACAATTTGTCCTGTTTTTTAGGTCTTCATTTCTGAAGGCTCCTGTGTCACATAAAACTTAAATAAATGTGTATGTTTTTCTCTTGCTAATCTGTCTTTTATGACCGGTGCCTCAGCTATGAAATGTGCACTGGGTGAGAAATCTTTTCTCCCCTACACTACCAACTATCAAAATATTCTTTGAGAACTTCAGAAGGGCCACGGCTTGCTTTAGGAGCAAGTGAGTTCGGAAAAATTGCAAGTCCACACTCTTTAGTGATGCTCTGGGAGGGAGAGAAGGAAAAGGAGCAGGTTTAGGGTGGGATGAGGAAGAAGGGACGTGGAACCGATTCAGGAAGCAGAGGCATTACCTGTGGCTGGAAACCCAGTTTGCTCACTCCTTTAACCTTCCTCCATGTGTGTCCTGCCCTCAACTCTCACCTGGATTAGCTCACAGCCTCCCCTCTGCTGCCCCGACACACCACTGCCCTCCTCCAGCCTTCTGTAAACACTTTTTCATTCCTGTGCTTGCCCAGAAACAAACCTGTTCTGATAACCTTCTTTGTGCCAAGCACTCGGGAACACGGAGAGAAAACGTTTGCTCTTGTGCAGCTTTGGCTCTTTCTTTGTTTTCCATTTGCCTGCAGTCCACAGAGTGAGCCTTTAGAAAATTAAATCTGCTTCATACACTCGAATGGTCCGAATGACGAGGCATTAACGAAGGCTTTGCAGGCCCTGCAGCTCAGCTGCCTTCCTGCCCCACCTCATCTCCATAGCCCTTCCTTCTAGACGGCCTGCCCGGAGGCTGTGTTTCTCTGTGAACCTCAGCACATGTTTGCACAGGTCGTGCTGTTCCATCCGGGAGCTCTGCCCGCAAAAATTTTGGCCCCTTCCTCCTCACCCAGATTCCCCACCCCTCCCTCAGACCTGGCTTCCTACTGAGGGATAAGAAATAAAAATACGCCCCGTGCAACCTGACTGACCAGACTCCCCTCTTGGCCAAGAGGACCCCACAGAAACCTTAAAAACAGTACCTTGCCATGATGGGATGGTAGGGTCACACGCCTCGTTACAGCCCCTCCCTTTTGTGGATTAAACACAACTGACCAGCATTAATGGTAAAATAGAGATCATAAGACTGAGAGAATGGAGTCTTTGTGGCAGTAAGATACCAAATTGGAAACAAGACCATGCCAGGCAAGGGTTAAGCCCTACACTTACAGAATAAATTACGCTCTAACTGCCACAAGGGTTTTTGCTTGTTTGCTTGTTTTCTCTAGCAGCTGAATAAGCACTGGCCTGGAGATAAGCAATATTGAAACAATTACTCCTCTGACCTCCACACCTGCCTAACTGGCCCCTACGCCCTCTTTCCACCAGCTGTGGCTACAGCTTTGATTGGACAAGAGACTGATTTCAGTAACTTTCTCCTGGCAAGAGACCACCGACCATGGACTGGCTCTGGCCGGTTCCCAGAGGCTGTGCACTGAGTGCCTTTGCATCCCTGCCTCACTTTTCAATGTATAGGGCCTGACTGTAATGCACTGAAATAGTTAGGCTTTGTCCACGGCCATACCACCCTGAATGCACCTGATCTCGTCTGAAATATTAAGGTTCCACTTCAAGGTGAACATGGGTCACATATAACATATATGTTTATCCAGTCTGCATGCATTAGGCCTCCCTCACAGATATTTGTAAGATTATCCTGTAACCTACTGAATATGTATATATAGCTAATCTCACTGGGTACAGATCACAGCCTCTCCTGGTTTTCTCTGAAGTGCCTGCTTTTTGTCTCTGCGAGAGGATGTGTTTCCGAGCCTGTCAGGATGACCACCTGCAGGCTGCAACCCTTTATAGGAAATGCAGCTCTTCTCTCCACATTTATAGATCTCATGATTTTTTTTAACTTCTAATTTTTGTGGGTACATAGCATGTGTATCTACTTATGGAATATATACGATATTTTGATATAAGCATACAATGTGTAATAATCACATCAGGGTAAATGAGGCATCCATCTCCTCAAGCATTCATCTTTTGTGTTACAAACAATTCAATTATAATCTTTTAGTTATTTTTTTCTTTTTCTTTTTTTTCTTTTTTTTGAGACAGAGTCTCGCTCTGTCGCCCAGGTCAGAGTGCAGTGGCAGGATCTTGGCTCACTGTAACCTCTGCCTCCCAGGTTCAAGCGATTCTCCTGCCTCAGCCTCCCAAGTAGCTGGGATTACAGGCACTCGCCATCATGCCTGGCTAATTTTATTTTTTCCTTTTTGTTTTTTATGAGACAGAGTCTCACTCTGTCACCCAGGCTGGAGTGCAGTGGTACAATCATGGCTCAGTGTAAATAAGATTACTTTTTTTGATTTCCAGATTGTTCACTGTTGGCATATAGAAATGCTACTGATTTTTGTATGTTGATTTTGTATCCTGCAACTTTACTAAATTTATCAGTTCTAATAGTTTTTTGGTGGAGTTTTTCCAAATATAAGATAATACCATTTGCAAACAGGGATAATTTGACTTCTTCCTTTCCAATCTGATTGCCTTTTTTTTCTTTCTTTTGATTGCTGTAGCTGGAATTTCAGTATTTTGTTGACTAACAGTGGTGAGAGTGGGCATCCTTGTCATGTTTCAGATCTTAGAAAAAAGTCTTTCACTTTTCCCCCATTCAGTGTGATACTAGCTGGGGGTCTGTCATATATAGCTTTTATTATGTTGAGGTATGTTCCTTTTTTTTTCTTTTTGAGACAGGGTCTCACTCTGTAACCCAGATTGGAGTGCAATAGCATGATCTCAGCTCACTGCAACCTTCACTTCCCAGGTGCAAGCAATTCTCCAACCTTAGCCTCCTGAGTAGCTGGGACTACAGGCATGAGCCACCAACACCCAGCCAATTTTTGTATTTTTTGCAGAGATGGGGTTTTGTCACATTGCCCAGCCTGATCTCTAACTCCTGAGCTCAAAATGATTTGCCCACCTTAGCCTCCTAAAGTGCAGGGATTACAGCCACAACACCTGGCTAGAGGTATGTTCCTTCTATACCCAGTTGTTTGAGGGTTTTTATAAGGAAGGGATGTTGTATTTTGTCAATTGATTTTTTAGCATCAATTGAAATGATTATATGGTTTTCACCCTTCATTCTGTTGATATGATGTATCACATTGATTGATTTGCATATGTTGAACCATCCTTGCATACCTGGGATAAATCCTACTTGGTCGTGATGAATTATGTTTTTTGTTTTTTTTTTTTTTGAGATGGAGTTTTGTGCTTATTGCCCAGGCTGGAATGCAATGGCAATATCTCAGCTCACTGCAACCTCAGCCTCTTGGGTTCAAGTGATTTTCCTACCTCAGTCTCCTGAGCTGGGAATAAAGGCACCAACCTCCAAGCCTGGCTAATTGTTGTATTTTTAGTAGAGACGGGGTTTCACCATGTTGGCCAGGCTGGTCTTGAACTCCTGACCTCAGGTGATTCCCACACCTCAGCCTCCCAAACTGCTGGGATTACAAACATGAGCCACTGCACCCAGCTTTAAGCCACCACACCCGGCCTGATATTTTTAATGTGTTGTTGAATTTGGTTTGCTGTATTTTGTTGAGAATTTTTGCATCAATGTTCATCAGAGATTAGCCTGTAGTTTTCTTCTTTTGATCTATCTTTGTCTGGTTTTAGTATCAGGGTAATACTGGCCTCATAGAATGAGTTGGAAGTATTTCCTCCTCTATTTCTAGGAAGAGTTATGACTTTAATCTAAAGGAAATAATTTTTACTTGTTACTGGTCTGTGCAGGTTTTGGATTTCTTTATGGTTCAATCTTAGTAGGTTGTATGTGTCTAGGAATGTATCTATTTCTTCTAGGTTTTCCAATTTATTGGCATATAGTTGCTCGTAGTAGCCATAATGATCCTTTGAATTTCTACAGTATCAGGTATAATGTCTCCTTTTTCACCCCTATTTTATTTATTTGGGTTTTGTCTCTTTTTTTTTTTTTTTTGAGACGGAGTCTTGCTCTGCCGCCCAGGTTGGAGTACAGTGGCCGGATCTCAGCTCACTGCAAGCTCCGCCTCCCAGGTTTATGCCATTCTCCTGCCTCAGTCTCCCGAGTAGCTGGGACTACAGGCGCCCGCCACCTCGCCCGGCTAGTTTTTTGTATTTTTAGTAGAGACGGGGTTTCACCGTGTTAGCCAGGATGGTCTTGATCTCCTGACCTCGTGATCTGCCCGTCTCGGCCTCCCAAAGTGCTGGGATTACAGGCTTGAGCCACCGCGCCCGGCCTTGTCTCTTTTTTTTTTTTTTTTTTTCCTTAGTCTGGCTAGAGGTTGTCAGTTTGTTGATCTTTTCAAAAAGCCAACTTTTCATTTTATTGATCTTTTGTGTTGTTTTCTTTGTTTCAGTTTCACTTATTTCTGCTCTGAGCTTTATTAGTTCTTTTCTTCTACTAACTTTGGGTTTGATTTGCTCTTGCTTTTCTAATTCTTTAAGATGCATCATTAGGTTGGTTATTTAAAATTTTCCTTCTTTTTTGATATTGGCACTTATAGCTCTAAACTTCCCTCTTAGTACTGCTTTTGCTATGTCCCATGGGTTTTGATATGTCGTGTTTCCATTATTGTTTGTTTCAAGAAAATTTTCAATTTTCTTCTTAATCTCTTCATTGACCTACTTGTCATTCAGGAGCATATTGTTTTATTTCCACGTTTGTAGTTTCCAAAATTATTCTTGTTATTTCTTTCTTTTTTTTTTTTTTTTTTTTGGAAACAGAGTTTCACTCTTGTTGCCCAGGCTGGAGTGCAATGGCATGATCTCAGCTAACCGCCACCTCTGCCTCGTGGGTTCAAGTGATTCTCCTGCCTCAGCCTCCCGAGTAGCTGGGATTATAGGCATGCACCACCACGCCTGGCTAATTTTGTATTTTTAGTAGAGATGGGGTTTCTCCATGTTGGTCAGGCTGGTCTCGAACTGCTGACCTCATGTGATCTGCCCACCTTGGCCTCCCAAAGTGCTGGGATTACAGGCATGAGCCACCATACCCGGCCAGTTTCTAGTCTTATTCCATTGCAGTCAAAGAAGATACTTGATATTATTTCCATTTTTTGAATATTTTAAGGCCTGTTTTGTGTCCTAACATATGGGCTATCCTTGATAATGATCCATGTGCTGAGAAGAAGAATATGTATTGTGTAGTCATTGGATGAAATGTTCTGTAAACATCTATTATGTCCATTTGTGCTATAATGTGATTAAATCTGATGTTTCTTTGTTTGCTTTTTTTTTTTTTTTTCAGACAGGGTCTGGCTCTGTTGCCCAGGCTGGAGTGCAGTGGTGTGATCTCAGCTCACTGCAACCTCTGCCTCCTGGGTTCAAGCAATCCTCCCACCTCAGTCTCCTGAGTAACTGGGACTACAGGCACATGCAACCACACCCAGCTAATTTTCATATATTTTTTTTTTGTAGAGATCAGGTTTTGCCATGTTGCCCAGCTGGTCTCAAACTCTTGAGCTCAAGCAATCCACCTACCTTGACCTCCCAAAGTGCTAGGATTACAGGTGTGAGCCACCATGCCTGGCCTTCTTTGTTAATTTTCTGTCTCGATGATCTGTCCAATGCTGAAAGTTGGGCATTAAAGTCTCCAGCTATTATTGTATTGGGATCTATCTATCTAATAATATTTGCATTGTATATCTGGTTGCTCCAGTGTAGAGTGCATACATATGTACAATTGTTATGTCCTTTTGCTGAAGTGACCCCATTATCATTATATAATGACCTTTTAAATCTCTTTTAATAGTTTTTGTCTTGAATCTATTTTGTCTCATATAATTATAGCTACTCCTGCTCTTTTTTGGTTTCCATTTGCATGGAATATCTTTTCCATCCCTTTATTCCACACTGCAACTTTGTAGGTGAAGTGTGTTTCTTGTAGGCAGCAGATTGTTGGGTCTTGTTTTTTAATCCATTCAACCACTCTATGTCTTTTGATTGGAGAATTTAGTCCATTCATGTTTAATTAATGTTATTATTGATAAGTAAGGATTTACTTCTGCCATTTGATTAATTTGTTTTCTGGCCTTTTCATTCTTCTTTTCTCCCTTCTTGTCTTCCTTTTAGTGAAGGTCATTTTCTCTGGTGATATGTTTTAATTTCTTGCTTTTTATTTTTGTATATCCTTTGTATATTTCTAGATTTGAGGTTACCATAAGACTTGCAAAGTAATATCCTATGTCATTATTTTAAACTGATGACAACTGAACACTGATTGTATAAACTAGCAAACAAGCAAAAAGAAAACTAATAACAACTCTGTAAGTTCACCCCCTTACTTTTTAACTTTTTGTTGTTTGTATTTATATCTTATTATACTATGTATTGAAAAGTTGTTGTAGTTATTATTTTTGATCTGTTTATCTTTTCATCTTTCTACTTAGGATATAAGTACTTTACACACCAGAATTACAGTGTTATACTCTTCTGTGCTTTTCTGTGTTACTTACTATTAACTGAGTTTTGTACATTCAAATAATTTCTTATTGCTCATTAACATCCTTTTTTGGCTGGGCACGGTGGCTCACGCCTGTGATCCCAGTACTGTGGGAGGCTGAGGCGGGTGGATCACAAGGTCAGGAGATTGAGACCATCCTGCCTAACATGGTGAAACCCTGTCTCTACTAAAAATACAAAACATTGGCCAGGCGCAGTGGCTCAAGCCTGTAGTCCCAGCACTTTGGGAGGCCGAGACGGGTGGATCACGACGTCAGGAGATCGAGACCATCCTGGCTAACATGGTGAATCCCCATCTCTACTAAAAAAAATACAAAAAACTAGCGGGGCGAGGTGGCAGGTGCCTGTAGTCCCAGCTACTCGGGAGGTTGAGGCAGAAGAATGGCATAAACCCAGGAGGCGGAGCTTGCAGTGAGCTGAGATCCGGCCACTGCACTCCAGCCTGGGCGACCAAGCAAGACTCCGTCTCAAAACAAACAAACAAACAAAAAATTAGCCAGGCGTGGTGGCAGATGCCTGTAGTACCAACTACTTGGGAGACTGAGGCAGAAGAATGGAGTGAACCCAGGAGGCGGAGCTTGAAGTGAGCTGAGATCGCACCACTGCACTCCAGCCTGGGCGACAAGGTGAGACTCCATCTCAAAAATAAATAAATAAATAAAAAATAAATAAATCCTTTTTTTTCAGATTGAAGAACTCCCTTTAGCATTTCTTCTCGGAAGGTCTGGTGTTGATAAAATCTTTCAGCTTTTGTTTGTCTGGGAAAGTCTGTATTTCTCCTTCATGTTTGAAGGATATTTTCACCAGATATGCCATCCTAGGGTAAAAATTTTTCTCCTTCAGCACATTAAATATGTTGTGCCACTCTCTCCTGGCCTGAAACGTTTCCACTGAAAAGTCTGCTGTCAGTGGTATTGGAGCTCCATTTTATGTTGTTTCTTTTCTCTTGCTGCTTTTAGGATCCTTTCTTTCTCTGTCCTTGACTTTGGGGAGTTTGATTATTATTTGTTTTGTTTTTTTTTTTTTTGAAACGGAGTCTCACTCTGTCGCCCAGGCTGGAGTGCAGTGGCCGGATCTCAGCTCACTGCAAGCTTCGCCTCCCGGGTTCATGCCATTCTCCTGCCTCAGCCTCCCGAGTAGCTGGGACTACAGGCGTCCGCCACATCGCCCGGCTAGTTTTTTGTATTTTTTTTTTTAGTAGAGACGGGGTTTCACCATGTTAGCCAGGATGGTCTCGATCTCCTGACCTCGTGATCCACCCGTCTCGGCCTCCCAAAGTGCTGGGATTACAGGCTTGAGCCACCGCGCCCGGCCGAGTTTGATTATTAAATGCCTGGAGCCAAATCTGCTTGGTGTTCTATAGCCTTCTTGTTCTTGAATATTGATATCCTTCTCTAGCTTTGGGAAGTTCTCTGTTGTTATCCTTCTGAATAAACTTTCTACTCCTATCTTTCCCTCTACCTCCTCTTTAAGGTCAGAAACAGACTTTCCCTTTGAGGCTATGTTCTAGATCTTATAGGTGTGCTTCATTCTTTTTCTATTGTATTTTTTTTGTATTTTTCTTTCGTTTCCTCTGACTATATATTCAAATAGCCTGTCCTCAAGCTAATTCTTCTGCTTAATCAATTCTGCTATCAAGAGATTCTGATGCATCCCTTAACATGTCCATTGCATTTTTCAACTCCAGAATTTCTGCTTCATTCTTTTTAATTATTTCAATTTTCTTTGTTAAACATATTTGCTAGGATTCTGACTTCCTTCTCTATGTTATTTTGAATTTCTTTGAGTTTCCTCAAATAAGCCAATTTGAATTCTGTCTGAAAGGTCACATATCTCTGTCTCTCCGGGACTGGCTCCTGGTGCCCCATTTAGTTCATTTGGCGAGGTCACGTTTTCCTGGATGATCTTGACACTTGCGGATGTTTGTTGGTGTCTGGCCATTGAAGTGTCAGGTATTTATTGTAGTCTGCGCAGTCTGGGCTTGTTTGTACCTGGCCTTGTTGGGAAGGCTTTTCGGTTTGAAGGGACTTAAGTGTTGTGATCTAAGTTTTTGGTCACTGCAGCTGTACCTGCATTAGAAGGCACCCCAAGCCCAGTAACACTGTGGTTCTTATAAACTTGTAGAGGTATCACCTTGGTGGTCTTGGATAAGATCCACAAGAATTCTCTGGATTGCCAGACAGAGACTCTTATTCTCTTCCCTTATTTTCTCCCAAACAGATGGAGTTTCTCTCTTTGTGCTGAGCTCCTTGGAGCTGGGGAAGTGGTAACACAAGCACCCCTGTGGCTACTATCACTGGGTCTGTGCTGGATCAGACCTGAAGCCAGCACACCACTGGGTCTTGCCCAAGGCCTGATGTCATCACTACCTGGCTACCCCCTATGTTTGCTCAAGGCCCTAGGGCTCTACAATTAGCAGGTAGTAAAGTCAGCCAGTCAGTCTCATGTCTTCCTCTTCAAGGCAGTGAGTTCCCCTAGACTCTGGCTGGGTCTTGAGGTGCTATCCAGGAGCCAGGGCCTGGAGTCGAAAACCTTAGAAATTTACCTGACACTCTATTCTACTGTGGCTAAAACCACAAGACAAAGTTTTCCCCCTCTTTCCCCCTCCCTTTCCCCGGGCAGAGGAGTCTCTCCCCATGTCTACCCCCACCACAGGCCCACAGGGAGTACTCTCAGTGTACCACTGATGTTCAGTTAAGGCCCAAGGGCCATTTAGTTAGCTTACGGTGAATGCTGCCAAGCCTGGGATCCACCCTTCAGGACAGCGGGCTCCCCTCTGACCCAGTGTATGTCCAGAGGTGCCATCTAAGAGCCAAGGCCTGGAAGTGAGGACCCAAAAATCCCACATGGTGCTCTCCCCCACTGTGACCGAGCTGGTGTCTAAGCTGCAAGCTTCCCTCTCCTTTTCTCAAGCAAAAGGAGTCCCTTATTGTAGCCACCACAGCTTTGAATATGCAGGTCACACCTGAAGCCAGCATGTCTCAAGTCTCACACAAGGTCCATGGTGTGTATTACCTGGTTACTGCTACTGATTATTCAGGGCCCAAGGGCTCTTTGGTCAGCAGGTGATGAATCCTGCCAGGACTGGGTCCTTTCCTTCAAAGCAGTGAGTTTCTTTCCAGCCCATGGTGTGTCTAGAAATGTCATCTGGGAGGTGGGGCCTCACGGCTCTGCCCTGTGCCCTATCCTACTGAGGCTAAGCTTACATCCAGGTTACAAAAACAAAGTTCTCTTTATTTTTCCCTCTCATCTCTTCAAGTGGAAGGAAGGGGTCTCTTCTGGAGCTGCAGGCTGTGCTGCCTGGGGTTGGGGGAGGAGTGATGCAAGCACTCCCTTAGCTGCCCTGGCTGCCGTCTCACTAGGCTGAGTGTCCTCCAGGCCCACTGGCTCTAAGCCCAGCACAGCACTAGGACTTGCATAGGAGTTGGAGTCTTTGTGGACTCCTGAAAAAAAGAACAAGAAAATACTGGTCAGGTATTTTGTAGAATGTCCCTTAAGTTGGGTGTATCTGATGTTTTCTCATGACTAGCCTGGGATTATGGATTTTTAAAAAATTAAGTCTGAACAGATGGGTTATAGATTTTTGAGAAGAAAACCAGAGCGGTGACATGCCTTTCCCATGTCATCGTGTCAAGATGTATTTGATAATCGATGTGACTTTTTACAGTGATGTTAACCTTGCTCACTTAAGATGTTGTCTCCATGTAAAGTTATCAGTTTTTCTTTTTTCCTACACTATTCATTAGAAAACAGTCATTCAGTCCAGCCACACTCAAAAAGAGAGGAATTAGATTCAATTTCCTGGCCGGGTGCGGTGGCTCACACCTGTAATCCCAGCACTTTGGGAGGCTGAACCGGGCAGATCACTTGAGGTCAGAAGTTCAAGACCAGCCTGGCCAACATGGTGAAACCCGATCTCTACTAAAAATAAAAAAATTAGCCGGCGTGGTGTCATGTTCCTGTAATCCCAGCTACTTGGGAGGCTGAGGCACAAGAATTGCTTGAACTTGGGAGGCAGAGGTTGCAGTGAGCCAAGATCGTACCACTGCACTCCAGCCTGGGTGACAGAATGAGACTCCATCTCAAAAACCAAAACCAAAGAGATTCCACTGCCTGAGAGAAGAATATCAAAGAATGTGTGCAATCATTAATAAGTCCATAGGGAGGAGGCCTTTTGAGGCTCTGCAGAAATCCTGCTTCTCTGTGAAGTTTCCCCCACTAATTTTTAGTGTCCATCAGTGGATCTTGACTCCTCCAGGCCTTCTTGTTTTTCTTTGCTGCAGGATTGTCTAATGATCTGTTTCCTGACTACAAAATGCAGCTAAAAGGGAGCTTAGAGATTTAGCCGTCACGGTGGGTTGATAAATAGATTCTCAGCCCTGATGACCATATGAGCTTCTGCTTTGGTTAGGTTTTCTGTTTCTGCATTTCTTGAAGTTTGTCCCTCACAAACCTTCCTGGCCATTGTTCTCTGATCAGTCCGGGTATATGTTGTTGATTGTATTTAGGCTACAGGAAAAGTCTGGGCTAAGAGGCTGCCACTGAAAACATTGATTAATGTCACAAGTCACATGGGAGGCAACTTGTGAAATGACCAGAAAAGCAGGTTTTTAGAAAACATTATGTAGCTGAACTATCTCTATTTTTCTATTACTGTGATATCTCTCTTAGATCACTTTGGACTGAGAACTGATGAGTTCCTGGTAAACAAAATCAGAGTAAGCAGCTGTCCTAGACAGTGAGAGGGGCAGATGCCCCTTGAGTGTTTGTGGTGGGGCGGGGGCTGCTGCATTTGGAACAGCCTTTGTAGTCAAATACCCTGTCTATGTTAAGTTTCTGTGTGATACAGTTAGGTATTTCTCCTATGTTTGATTCTTTAATTAAAGACTGTCACTTTCCTTAGACCGGAAAGTTTTTAAAGGAAGAACTAGTTCTATTTTATCATTGTGAGTCTAGCACACAGGCACACAATAGGCACTATATTATATTAACTGAATGAATGAATGACAAGTAACTTGGAGTTAGAAATGTTCATGCTTTTCCTACAGTTTTCTCAACCTCCCCATAACTTCAATCGCAGAAGCAGTCTTGTATTATGGTGATTATATTCTCTAGTACTTATTAGAATAGTGCTATATTTACTTACACAATTAGGTAAGAAGACAGTTGTGGATTAGCCTAAGGACTGAGTTATACTGCAGAAGACAGTTAAGGTTAGATTGAATTGAGGTCTAAACAACTTTAAGGCATATGGGAAAGGTATAGACTGTGGGGTCGGGGATATCTGTATTCAAATCCCAGCCTTACCACTTCTTAGCTATGCATTGTAGAAATTAACTAATCTCAGGCCGGGCGCGGTGGCTCAAGCCTGTAATCCCAGCACTTTGGGAGGCCGAGATGGGCGGATCACGAGGTCAGGAGATCGAGACCATCCTGGCTAACACGGTGAAACCCCGTCTCTACTAAGAAATACAAAAAAAAAATAGCCGGGCGAGGTGGCGGGCGCCTGTAGTCCCAGCTACTCGGGAGGCTGAGGCCGGAGAATGGCGTGAACCCGGGAGGCGGAGCTTGCAGTGAGCTGAGATCCGGCCACTGCACTCCAGCCTGGGCTACAGAGCGAGACTCCGTCTCAAAAAAAAAAAAAAAAAAAAAAAAAAGAAATTAACTAATCTCCCTCAGAGTCAGTTTCTCCTCCTGTATAATAGGAATAATAGTATCTTTCTCATAGCATTTATTGTGAGGATTAGGGGAAATTCGTTGTTTGTTGTTGTTATTGTTTTTTGCGACAGAGTCTTGCTCTGTCGCCCATGCTGGAGTGCAGCTGCACGAACTTGGCTCACTGCAACCTCTGCCTCCTGGGTGCAATTAATTCTCCTGTCTCAGCCTCCTGAGTAGCTGGGACTACAGGCGCCTACCACCATGCCGCCCAGCTAATTTTTGTGTGTTTTTTTTTAGTAGAGACAGGGTTTCAACATATTGGTCAGGCTGGTCTCGAACTTCTGACCTCAGGTGATCCACCCGCCTCGGCCTCCCAAAGTGCTGGGGTTACAGGTGTGAGCCACCACATCCGGCAGGAAATTTTATATATAGGGACACATAGGTCTAAATATAGTTCATGTAAGCCATACATATGTACTTATATGTGTATATATTTGCATTTTATATCTAATACATATGTATATAGAAATATTCTAATATGTATATATGCATGTCTGCTATGCCTCTACCTCCTTATCTACCAATGTCATGTATCTGCAGTTCCTGGCACATGGTCATTGTATGAGTTAGGATCCATTTTAAGTATTTCAATAGATTTTTTTTTTTTTAAAGGACTGGGGAAGGGGAGCTTAACAGAAAAACAATTAATAGAAGGAGCTGGTTAAACAGGTGTTAGAGGAGCGAAGAAGCAAAGAAGAAAGTAAAGGCTGGAAGCAGCTACCACTCCCTCGGCCAGGGCACTAAGAGAAGAGGCTGGGGAATTAAAATCCAGAAACTGGAAGGAAAGGCCTGCGGTGCCCAGGGGCCGCCTGGTGCCAGTGCCTGGGCGGGTGGTGGGAGCGGGGAGAGGACACAATGTGGCTGGTTCTGGGAGTGCAAAACAAAACATTAAAAAAAACAAAAACAAAAACGGAGACTGGTACTGACCGCTGCCAGGATGAACGCTGAGCGCAGACACGAATAACCCTGACCGGGCACAGAGGAGCCAGCCCCTTCCCTCCCCGCCGGCTTGCGGCTCCCTCTACTGCCCCCTGTCGGCAGAGCCTAGCACGCCGCCAGCAAGCAACGGGAACCGGGTTTTCAGCGTCTGGGACCTGCCCCATCATTACAAAGCCAAGCATGTGTGCGAGCGAGGGGATGGCAAAGAGAGACAACAGCTTAGCGACCTTAGTAACCTAATTTACTCATTCGCCATTGTCACAGCTGCCTGGAATTTCATTGTACAATTATAGCACAATTTATCCATTTTCATGGCGCTAGATTTTTTTTTTTTTTTTTTTTTTTTTTTTTTTCCCCCGAGACGGAGTCTCGCTCTGTCGCCCAGGCTGGAGTGCATTGGCGCCATCTCGGCTCCCTGCAAGCTCCGCCTCCCGGGTTCACGCCATTCTCCTGCCTCAGCCTCCCGAGTAGCTGGGACTACAGGCGCCCGCCACGCCTGGCTAACTTTGTATTTTTAGTAGAGACGGGGTTTCACCGTGTTAGCCAGGATGGTCTCGATCTCCTGACCTCATGATCCACCCGCCTCGGCCTCCCAAAGTGCTGGGATTACAGGCGTGAGCCACCGCGCCCGGCCGCTGCTAGATATTTATGTTGTTTCTGAATTTTTATTTGAAATGATGCTACAATGAACATTCCTTTAATTCTTTTTGGATCATAAAATTTTGGGGAAGAGCTCTCACGACATTCTGCAAAGCAAACAGGAGTTATTAATATATTTTCACCCACTACTGAATGTTTAAATATTCTATTAGTCCAAGTGTGGTAAGTACTATAAGCACACTATTTTCTCCCATTTCATCCTCTTGGCAAGAGAACTCTCCTAGAAAGAAGACTAGCACCTAGCAGAATGCTTTGAATAGAGCAGGTTTCAATAAAGATTTGACATTGATGATGCTGAAGAGATAACCTGGTTAGTAATAAGATGTTGCATAGAGATTCCAAACATTAATTTCTTTCCTTGCCGAACGTAAGCAAACACAAACAGCAGGTGCTAATGGTAAATGTGGTAAAGCGCTCATTTCTCTGAGTTGGTCAATATTTAGCTGAGGCATGTCAGTCAAAAGCCTCCCACAATGTTTCTCCTTCATTAAGCAAGTCATCTCTGACATATTCTGTAATTTTCTGTATATCTTCTTTATTATATGGTTAGTTTTTCTGTTAAAGATCATGTGTGGGCTGGGCATGGTAGCTCACGCCTGTAATCCCAGCACTTTGGGAGGCCAAGGTGGGCGACAGGAGTCCAAGACCAGCTTGGCCAACATGGCGAAACCCCATTTCTACTAAAAATACAAAAATTAGCTGGGAGTGGTGGCAGGTGCCTGTAATCCCAGCTACTCAGGAGAATTGCTTTAACCGGGAGTCAGAGGTTGCAGTGAGCCTAGATGGTGCCACTGCACTCCAGCTTGGGTGACAGAGTGAGACTTTGTCTCAAAATAAATAAATAAATAAAGAGAAAGGAAAGGAAGACAAAGGAAGGAAGAGAGAGTGAGATAAAGAAAACAAAAGAAAAGAAAAGAAAAAAAAGAAAAGAAAAAAAAAAAAAAAAGAAAGGAAGGAAAGAAAGCGAAAGTCATGCTTGGTGTATGCAAGGCAGATAAAAAAATTTTTGGAAGAGCAAGGCTGCCACCTTGTGGAACATTTGTATTGAATGCTTTCACTGTAAATCAACTGTAATGCTACAAGTGATTTGACAATTCTTGGGCCGGGCGCGGTGGCTCAAGCCTGTAATCCCAGCACTTTGGGAGGCCGAGACGGTCGGATCACGAAGTCAGGAGATCGAGACCATCCTGGCTAACATGGTGAAACCCCGTCTCCACTAAAAAATACAAAAAACCAGCCCGGGCGACAAAAAAAAAAAAAGAACTCTTTTAATTTTTCTCGAGTTTTCTCCCTGCATTTCACGGCATCGATGTGGTATTAGTGTCAGTTTGCACTCCAGCTTTTGAAGATATGCAATTTCCATTAAAGAAAACTTAGTGCCTCACTTTTTCTCTGCTGCCTTCGTCTACCGATCTGTGTGCTTATCTGCATCGAACTCTGACTTTGAAGAGTCTGCCTTGTCCTCCCTCAGAAACATCAGGAAAATGTCTTTAAAAGTCCATTAACTGCTACAATTTAGAATTAAATACCTGTCACTTCCAAGGCAGAGGTGAGACCATGTGAAGTTGAACAGATCACAGGGTATGCCCACTGGGGTCAGGAGTGCGTCCTCTGAGCATGGAAACTTCTCTCCCTAACTGGCTCGAGTTGGGTTCAGCTGTTCAACATGTGCACTTGATGTTGGATCTTCTTTGGCACGATGTTGGCAGAGACGTTGGAATCTAGAGAACTGTTTAAGGCACGAGCCCGGCAACGTGGGCACTACTTTTTCTTCTTCTTGTTCCTTGCTTATGTATCACTGGGACAGAGGTGAGGGGTGGCAGGAATATCACTTATGGGATCAGAAAATGAAAACCCAGGACTCAAAAGGCTGGTAGCTGAGGGTCTAGAAGATTCCTCTCTGCTTACTTAAATCCCTACTGCCTTACCTCTTGGCCCATAATAAAAGGAAAACATGCCCCAGGCAGAGAAAAGGCAAAATATTATGAATTGAATTAAAACCATGTACATAGCTCTTAATGTATTGCATGCTGTCAAATGTATTGGCTATGAAGGGATAAGTATGTCGATTTCTTGGAGCCAGGTAGACAATTTGAAAGTTCTCTTGGTTGACCATGGTGGCTCATGTCTGTAATCCCACCCAGCACTTTGGGAGGCTGAGGTGGGTGGGTCACTTGAGGCCAGGAGTTTGAGACCAACTTGGCCAACATGGCAAAACCCCGCCTCTTCTACAAATGCAAAAATTAGCTGGGTGTGGTGGCGTGTGCCTGTAGTCCCAGCTACTTGGGAGGCTGAGGCATGAGATTCGCTTGAACCTGGGAGGCAGAGGTTGCAGTTAGCCGAGATCACATCACGGCACACTCCAGTCTGGGCAAGACTCTGTCTAAAAAAAAAAAAAAAAAAAAAAAAAAGGTTCTCCTGACACTTATTTGTGACTTTCACCCTGATCCTCTAGTGTTTGAGTATAATTTGCCCTGCAGTCCCCTGGAGTCTCCTAAACTGGTCTTAGCCTATAGAATTGCACAGCTTAGAACAATCCACTGTGTCCGCCAGCACCCTTGCTGCCTTCTGGGAGTAGTCACGTCCATCTTTTAGAAAACGTTCCTTCCTTGCTACCCTCCAACAGTGCGGGGGCATGGCAGCTGCCATGTTGGTATAGACCCTGCCCTCCTGCTGCAGTGGATTGGTCTGGAATAGAACCTGATTCAGACAGGGCAGCCAATCAGCCCCTTTCCCAGGGATTTTTGACTCTTAGGGAGAGCAGAGTTAGAATTTCTCTGCTGTACATGCAGTGAAAGAGAATGAAATTGCCACCCAAACAGAAGTAAAGAAAAGCCTGGTGAGAGTTCTGAGGGCCTCAGGTCCTCAGTTGGAGTTTTCCTACGTCCCAGCTGCTCCCCTGACCTCCCCAGGTTTGACCCTGTGACGCTCCTGTAGACCCTTCCTATCAGCTCCTCTTTTGTCTAACCCATTTCGAGATGGCTTTCTGTTGTTTCTGTCCAAGAGTCCTACTGATTACATACGGAGAAACCTTTATCAAGGTCCCAGCTTGGCCAGGAAAGACTGGAGTACCAAAGAGTATTCCTTCCCTGTAAGCAGATGATATGGAAACCAGATTATCAGAAGGTTGCTCGGAGACCATAAAATCAGAACAAGGTGTACTAACATAATAATGTCATTAACAGCAACAGGCCCTGCTAATCTAATGTGCTCATCTTTAAATAGAAATAGATCTGTCATGAAAGGAGAATGCTTCGTTGCTAGGGCTCCCTTTATTTGGAAAGCTCTTGGATGACCACTGCATTGCTTGTTTCTGTGGCCTCTTTTCTATGCTTGCATGACTGACTCAATGCTCTTTGTGATTTATTTGTTCATGGATTCAAAAATATTTATTGGACATCTACTCTATGACAGGTGTTGTTTCAAGGTTCAAGAACACAATGGTGAATAAAGAAAAATTCCTGCTATAGTCCCAGCTACTCGGGAAGCTGAGCCAGGAGGATTGCTTGAGCCCAGGAGGTCTGGACTAGCCTGGACAACGTAGTGAGATCCTGTCTCTGAAAAGGAAAAAAAAAAAAATCTCTGCTTTTATGGAACTTACATTCTAATAGGATAAGCAGATATAAACATATACACATATATGTGTATATACACACTTTAAGTTGATGATCAAGTTCTAGTAAGAAAACAACACAGGGAAAGAGGGTGGAGCACAGTGGGGATTGGTTTGTCATGGTCTTTTTTTTTTTTTCCTCCTTCCAGTTTATTTATTTTTCTCTCTAAGACCAGTTTACAGTCTATCAGCAGTGTGTGAGCACCTGTTTCACCACATAGACAAACCCCTCCAAGACTCTGAGGATATCATTTAGCTTTATATTACTTTCAGGTACTAAACATAGTTTTGTACATAATTTGCATTTTGTTTCTCCTGAGGTTCACTGTTTTCCATGGGTAAACAGTAAATATGTTAGGACATATTTATCCAAGATGAGGCATTTGTCTCCTGGTGAGACATCTTGGTGTAATGCTGACTCTGGGGACGCTTGGCTGTTGACTGAGAGGTGGCTATCTACGTGTGGAGTGGAGGAGTCCTGGCCTTGGATTGAGGAGAACAAGGTCAACTTCCCACCTCACTGGTTTCTGGCTTTTGTGACCTTGGACAAGTTTAGCTTTATATCTCCTAGTGTTAGTTTTCTTGTCTGTAAGTGTTGCCTTCTCACTGTGAGCTCACATAGCCTTTCCTCAGTATGTGTGCAGAGCTCTCTCTCTTCCTTGTTTTTTTTTTTAAATAAATTATTTAATTTGGAGGACCAAGTGCAGAATCTTCCTCTTCTTATAAGGCCACCAATCCTATCCAATTAGGAACTCATTCTAATGACCTCATTTAACCTTAATTACCTCTTACAAGTCCTGTCTAGGAATACAGTCATATTGGGGTTTTGGGCTTCAGTATACGAATTTGGGGGCATGGGGAGACAATTCAATCCATGGTAAACACTTTCTCAAAGAGTAGAAACAATGTTTATAAGAGACAATGTAGGTAAAAGTAGTTTCAGTTACATGCAGCTAAATGCAGTTTATTATCCCTTTACAGTCCTCTGCAGAAGAGTTACCTAATAAATATTATTTATTTGGCCTCAACCTAAGGTATTATTCTTTATATAGTGCCTTCCCACGAAATGATTAAAATCATGTTTATCATTTTGCAGCACAGTTTATTTCTTATAGGGTCATGGCTAAAAAAAAAAACATGGGAAAATGACCTCACTAATAGAGTCATTAATTAAAATAAGGAAATGTAATTTCAAATTTTTTCTTTTTGGCAGCCTATTAGGTTAACAATGCTTTTAAAAATTTATTGTAAATATGAGTGTTATAAAACAGGAATTTCCATATTAATTTGGGATTATAAATTGGCATGATCCTGAATAGCAATTTGGCAATGTGTATGTTAAGGACCTTAGAAAATGTTTTTCACTTTTGATTTAGTATTTCCACTTCATGTAGTCTATCCTTAGGAAATATTTGAACAAAGATTTATGTACAAAGATGTGTGAGCTGTATGATCTATAATGCATAGAAATGGGAATCAATTGAAATAGTCAATGATGAAGAACTAATTACATATCAATATATTCATAAATTATGCATCCATTAAAATTGTTTCTAAGCATAGTTATCTAAATATATATCACATGACACCCAAATTTATTTTACATATATGAGATACATGATGTGAGATATATGTATACATGAATATGAATATACATGATATACATATAAAAATAATAGGTGATACAGGAGTTATTTTAATTTTGTCTTTTTATAAATTTCTATGAAGAACATTTTAATTGTTTTATGCCCAGAAAAAAACAAGCTAATTTTTCTTAGCCAGGTGTATACTGGTCCTTCCTTGTTTAAAATACATCCGTTTATCTTCTTCTAGGATCACTCATTTTCATTGGTTTATTTGTAAGATGAAGCACTGTCCAGCAGTGACGACTGTTGGAAAATATATATCTAAAGGCTGTTGTCTCCTCTTGGCAAGTTTACTCGGAGCTGGTGTACTTGGTGATGGCCTTGGTGCTCTCGGACACAGCGTGGTTGGCCAGCTCGCCGGGCAGCAGCAGGCACACAACCGACTGGATCTCCCTGGAGGTGACGATTGAGCGCTTGTTGTAATGCGCCAGGCGGGAAGCCTCGCCCGTGATGCGCTCAACGATGTCACTAACGAATGGCCTTGGAAGAGATGTGGCTGTTGGGGTGAACCTGCTTCGACACCTTGTACACATACACAGAGTAGCTCTCCTTGCAGCTGCGCTTGTGCTTCTTGCCATCCTTCTGCGCCTTGGTCACCGCCTTCTTGGACCCCTTCTTCAGGGAGGGAGCGGACTTGGCTGGCTCAGGCCTCTTGAAACACCAGAAGTGTGTCCGTGATGGTCTTTTTCATTAAGGATAACTGAGTAGAGACCTGAATGATGCAGAGGGGTGAGTCCTGTGAAAGACCCAGAGTTGGAAGATTATAGGCCAGGTGAATAGCAAGGCAAAGACTTTGAGGCAGGAGAGAGCTTGAGGGGTTCCAGGGGAAACAAGATGGCCATAGTGGTTGAGCAAGAAGGGGAAGGAGAGAAGGTGAGGTTGGGAGAGTCACGGGCAGGGGCAGGAAGAACCTCGAGACCTTGGTGATGGTTTGTATTTTATTATTATGGGAACCTTTGAAAATAACTTAAATAAGTTATTTACTGTTTTGGTGGTTGCCCTTGAGTTTGCAATATAAATTTAAAACTAACCCATGTTTTTTTTTTTTTTTGAGGGGGGGTGGGGGGTACAGGGTTTCTGTCACCCAGGCTGGAGTGCAGTACTGCAATCACAGCTCACTGCAGCCTTAAACTCCTGGGCTCAAGCGATCCTCCTGCCTCAGCCTCTTGGGTGACTAGTGCTGTAGGTATGCATCACCATGCCTGGCTAATTTATTTTTAATTTTTCATAGGGACGGGGGTTCATGGCCTCCTTCAAATAACACTATACCACTTCAAGGGTATACAGCTACTTTATAATTCTCTTTCTTTTCTTTCCTTTCTTTCTCTTTTTTCTTTTTTTTTTTTTTTTACAGACTCTGGCTCTCTCACCCAGGCTGGAGAGCAGTGGTTTGATCTCAGCTCACTGCAACTATTCAATGTAATTTATTCTTAAGCTTGTTCCCCTAGAGGTTATTTCTCTCCCCTCTGGCTTTTTTCAAGAGTTCCCCATTGTCTTGGATTTTCTGAAGCTTGAATACAATATGCCTGAGCATAGATTTTATGGTATTTATTCTGTTTGGTGTTCTCTGAGCTTCCTGGATCTGTGGTTTGGTGTTTACCATTAATTTAATAGGCTGGTCTCGAGCTCCCAGCCTCAACTGATGTGTCCACCTCGGCCTCCCAAGTGCTGGGATTAGAGGCATGAACCATCGCACCTGGTCTTTTATTTCTTTATTATTTTTTTTAGAGATTGGCTCTTGCTATATTGCCTGGCTAGGGTGCAGTGGCTATCACAGGTACTATCAAAGCATACTGCAGCCTTGAATGCCAAGGCTCAAGGGACCGTCCCACATCAGCCTCCTGAGTAGCTGGGACTATAGGTTCATACACCAAGCATGGCTTCCTGTAGAGTTTTGTTGTTGTTTGCTTTGTTTCTTTCTGAGACTGAGTTTCACTCTGGCACCCAGACTAGAGTGCAGTGGTGTGATCTCGGCTCACTGCAATGTCTACCTCATGGGTTCAAGAGATTTTCCTGCCTCGGCCTCCTGAGTAGCTGGGATTACAGGCTATAAGCCATCACGCCCAGCTAATTTCTGTATTTTTAGTAGAGACGGGGTGTTTCCCCATGTTGGCCAGGCTGGTCTTGAACTCCTGACCTCAGGTGATACTCCCGCCTCAGCTGCCCAAAGTGCTGGGATTACAGGTGTGAGCCACCATGTTGGGGCCTTCTGGATTTTTTTTTCTTTTTTTGAGACAGAGTGTTGCTCTTGTTGCCCAGGCTGGAGTGCAGTGGCACAATCTCTGCTAACCGCAACCTCCGCCTCCCGGGTTCAAGCGATTCTTCTGCCTCATCCTCCCAAATAGCTGGGATTACAGGCATGTGCCACCACGCCTGGCTAATTTTGTACTTTTAGTAGAGACGAGGTTTCTCCATGTTGGTCAGGCTGGTCTTGAACTCCTGACCTCAGGTGATCCACCCGCCTTGGCCTCCCAAAATTCTGGGATTACAAGCGTGAGCCACTGCACCCAGCCTGGAGTTTTTAACTCTCAAACTTGTCCATAAGGAGCCTTTGTCAATACATTAAACCACAGTTTAGGTTTTATTTCTTTCCTTCTATCTTTGGATTTCATTTCCTCTTTTTTTGGTTCCTTAAGGTGTAAAGTTAAGTTGTTAATTTGAGATTATTATTATTTTTAAATGTAAACATTTACAGCTATTAATTTCTCTCTTAAGGCTGGGTGCAGTGGCTCAGGGAGAGCCTTGGGAGGCCAAGGTGGGCGGATCGCCTGAGGTCAGGAGTTCGAGACCAGCCTGGCCAACATGGTGAAACCCCAGCTCTACTAAAAATACAAAAATTAGCCAGGTGTGGTGGCAGGCGACTGTAATCCCAGCTACTCAGGAGGCTGAGGTAGGAGAATTGCTTGAACCTGGGAGGCAGAGGTTGCAGTGAGCCAAGATCGCGCATTGCACTCCAGCCTGGGGGACAAGAGCGAGACTTTGTCTCAAAAAAAAAAAAAAAAAAAATGGCCGGGCACGGTGGCTCAAGCCTGTAATCCCAGCACTTTGGGAGGCCGAGACGGGCGGATCACGAGGTCGGGAGATCGAGACCATCCTGGCTAACATGGTGAAACCCCGTCTCTACTAAAAAAATACAAAAAACTAGCCGGGCGCGGTGGCGGGCGCCTGTAGTCCCAGCTACTCAGGAGGCTGAGGCAGGAGAATGGCGTGAACCCGGGAGGCGGAGCTTGCAGTGAGCTGAGATCCGGCCACTGCACTCCAGCCTGGGCGGCAGAGCGAGACTCCGTCTCAAAAAAAAAAAAAAAAAAAATTTCCCTTTTAGCACTGCTTTCACTGCATCTCATAGTTTTGCTGTTGTGTTTTCATTTTTATTTGTCTCAATAAATATGTTCTCACTTCCCTCTTCTTTGAGGCATTGGTTGTGTTGTTAATTTCCACATATTTGTGGCCCAGTGTTTTCATAATACTAATGAAGTTACCTTTAGTAGTATTTTTTTTTCTTCTGTCTTTGAATTACTGTCTACTGTCCTTTCATTTCAGCCTGAAGTACTCCCTTTACATTTCTTGTAAGGTAGATACTGGTAATAAGATCAGTCTTTTAAATCTGGATATATCTTAATTTCTCCTTCATTCTTGAAGGATAGTTTTGCTGTATGTACAGTTCTTGGTTGACAGTCTTTTTCTTTCAAGACTTTAAATATGTCATCCAGTGCCTTTTGGCCTCCATGGTTTCTGGTGGGATATCAACTGTCATTCTTATTGAAGGTCTCATACATGCATGAGCCTTTTTTTTTTTTTTTTTTTTTTTTTTTTACACGGAGTCTCACTCTGTCGCCCAGGCTGGAGTGCAGTGGTGCGATCTTGGCTCACTGCAAGTTCGCCTCCCAGGTTCTGGCCATTCTCCTGCCTCAGCCTCCCAAACAGCTGGGACTACAGGCGCCTGCCACCACGCCTGGCTAATTTTTTGTCAGTAGAGATGGGGTTTCACTGTGTTAGCCAGGATGGTCTCAATCTCCTGACCTCATGATCCGCCTGCCTTGGCCTCCCAAAGTGCTGGGATTACAGGCATGAGCCACCGCACCCGGCCACGAGTCACTTCTATTTGATGCTTTCAAAATTATCTTTTTGTCTATGGGAGCTGATAATTTGAGTATATGTCTCAGTGTGGATCTCTCTGAAGTTTTCCTGCTTGGAGTTCATTGAGCTTCTTAGATGTATACATTCATATTTTTAATCAGATTTGAGAATTTGACAGCTATTATTTCTTCAAATTTTTTGCTGCTCCTTTCTCTGTCTTCTCCTTCTGGGATTCCTATAATGTGTATTTGGTACGCTTGACGAGGTCCCATAGGTTCCTCAAGCTCTCTTCATTTTTCTTCACGTTCTTTCTTTTCCTTAGACTGGGTAATTTTCAATGTCTTATCTTCAATTTTGCCAGTCCTCTCTTTCTCCTTGTTCAAACTTGCTGCTGAATCCCTTTATTGCATTTTTCATTTCAGTTATTGCAGATTTCAGCTCCAGAATTTGTTTGGCTCCTTTTTATAATTTCTGTCTCTTTATTTATATTTTCATTTTGTTCAGACATTGTTTTTCTGATTTCTATTAGTGTTTATTCATGGTTTCCTTTAGAAAACATATTGAACATACTTACAACAATTGATTTAACATCTTTGACTAATAATTCCAAAGTCTAGTCTTCTTTAGGTATGGTTTCTGTGAAATTCTTCATATCCTGTGAATGGATCATATTTTCCTGTTGCTTTACATGTTTTATAACTTTTTTGTTGAGAACTGGTTATTCTGAGCATTATATTGTAGTAACTCTGGAATCTAACTCTACTCCTCAGGGATTGCTTGTTTTTGCTTGTTGTGTGCTGGACCCATTCCTATTTGCGCCTTTTCCAAACAATTTTTGCAAAGTGTATCTTCCTTGTTGTGTGTGGCCACTGAGGTTTCTTTTCCATTGTCTCTACAGTTGGCAAGGGATGAGAGTATTTACAATTTTTTAAAGTAGTTTTAAAAACACATGTAAAATAAAAAGCACCTCAGTATTTTTTGTATCTATGTAAATATTTTATTCTGCTTCCAGATAGAACATTGAAATTTACATGTTATTTTAAAGACAATAAACAGCTAAGCTACTGACATAAAATACACAATAAATTTATGATATATATAAGGTACAGATGAGAAAAATCTCAAATAAGTTTTTAACTTCATTTAGCCTATTAGGAACATGAGGATGTCTGGAACTGATGCTGGCCTTGGTCTCAAGTACTTTTTCCCGTATGTATTTGTTTTATCCTTCCAGAAAGCATATCATTATTAGAGTGTCCAAGAAATCAGTGAATCACTAAGCTTTCCATCTTACCGAAGTACAAAACACCATTTCAAATCTAGGCCTTTTGACAGAATCCAGTATCTATTTTTATACTTACTTTTCTTTCTACTAAGTTCTTTAATAAAATTATGAATCAGAAAGCAAGTACAAGACATGCTTATATCACAAAGAATATCAATGAAGACTTAGGAAGATAAACAGCTAGTACTTCTAAAATATCACAAATTTTGACATTTGGAACAATATAATTGCCATACTATTATATCTTTTATTAAAAAAGACCTTTTCCGGCTTGTTTCCAGACTTCTTTTACTCCTTTAATGCTTTCTTTCTTCACACACTTCCAGTATTCTTGTATACTCTGATGTTGTGGCACCTGTTAACCGAAAGTAAAAATCAAGGGGTCATTGTCTTCAAGGTTAAACATGATTTCATGTGTACTTTACGTTACTGTTTATTTCCTTCGCACATTCCTCCAAAAGTAGTTGAGGATGAATTATGTTGTAAAAGATGATCACAACAGAATTGTAAAATGAGGGTGAAAGACAAAAAGTGAATGTGACTACGCTTAAGGTAACTAGGGAGTGGAACCAGACTCAGCACACATTAATGGAGTTTCTTCTCTAAGAGGGTAATGAAGACTTTGGGTCATCTTCTCTCACATACTGGCTTTAAAATTTAATTCTAATGTTTTCCTTTTATAATGTTTTATAATCTTTCCCTTTTTTTCTGGTGAACTTTATTTAGCTATGTGGAATACAATTATAAGCCTAAAGCTTTAACATTGGCTAAAATAAAAAAAAAATAGGTCACAAAATATTTGATGAAAAGCTTCAAGAAATAATCTAATTCATGTAAGTGTTTTGTTAGCTAAAAATACATGTGGATTACTACTTCTCTCAACAAAATGAAAAAGTAAAGGTTTGGAAATACTTGGATCTGGGTGACCACAGGAGCACAGCATTGATGAAAATAGCCAAGTGGAAGCAAAATTCTACTCCAGATTATATATGTTCTTTTTCCTATGACTGATTTACAGCTTTTCTTTTTAATGTCTTCTGAGAAAGGGCAAAGAGACTCCCAAGTACACTCAATTGTGAACTGTAAAGACTGGCTTAATTTCCAGGAATACATTTATGGGGTGTTGGATAACTGATAAGCTTATAAAATATTAATATGTTTGCTAATGAAAATCATATTTATTATTTTTCCCTGTTATGTTTGTTGCAGGAAATGGAATTGCTTTTCTAAGTTGTAAATAGCTTTATTTTCATGAATAGTACCATATTCTCTCTCTCTCTCTCTCTCTCTCTCTCTTCCTTTCTTCTTGCCTACCTATCAACCACGTAGATTCTCTTTGGACCCTAGTCTTCCCCTGGATGACTTCTTTTCTGAGAGTGCTTCTAGCACATTCTAATCTGAACAAAAATCTGAATTTGTTTTGTCCCACGAGTACAGACTCACGTGACTTTGAGTGAATAATGCTAATAGTGAAATTTACTTCATAATCTCAGCCACTATACTAAGTATTTTACATTAAATTCTCACAATAATGCTTTCTGGTACATTAGTTTCCTCATGGTATGGATAAAGAATCTGAGACTAAAAAAAATTAAGTGGCTTTGCAAGATTAGGCAGTTAATAAACAGTAGAGCTGGGATTTGAATTTACATATATCTAATTACAAATTATATGTAGTTATATCCTAGGCTATGATTTCCCCCCCCTTTTTTTTGTAGAAACAGAGTCTCGTGATGCTACCCAAGCTGGTCTCGAACTCTTGGCCTCAAGTGATCCACCCGGCTCAGCCTCCCACAATGTGCTGGGATTACAGATGTCAGCCACCATGTCCAGCTAGGCTACATTTCTGAATAGTAATTTCCTTTTTTAAAAATTGTTTTTTTTTTTGTTTGTTTTTTTCAGAGACAAGGGCTTGCTCTGTTACACAGGCTAGAGTGCAGTAGTGTAATCATAGCTCATGGTAACTTCAAATTGTGATTTCTTATTAGATTCAGATTATTTTTTAAAAAGCAAAGATGTTTAATCTCATACATAAAATATATTTCTGTATTTCAATTACAGCTTATAATCTTTTTGTAAGTGATGAAAACTCCATTTAAAGACTGCACAAGTGCCAAAATTCTAGGTTTAATATCATTCAGTTAATGATATATAATGTAAACATCATGTAAAAAAATCTGTTACCCATAAACCTCGATGCATTCTGTTTTTTAACACCCCAAGAAACTCTTCATGACTAAGACATTCATCACCGTCCAAATCAAAGATCTTGAAGACGGTGTCCAAAATATTGTTTGAGAGTTCTTGTCCTGTTGCTACTTTCACAGCTCTCTTAAACTCGGCTAAAAAACAAACACATATAAAACAACTTATCAACTATGTGAAATAGTCTAAATGAAATTAATCTAAAATTTTCATTATTTGAGAAGTAAAAGCAAATCCAAATTTTTATTATTTGGGAAGTAAAACAAAAACAAAAATACCCATGAAGAAAATATTCAAGGCCGGGCGCGGTGGCTCAAGCCTGTAATCCCAGCACTTTGGGAGGCCGAGACGGGCGGATCATGAGGTCAGGAGATCGAGACCATCCTGGCTAACACGGTGAAACCCCGTCTCTACTAAAAATACAAGAAAATTAGCCGGGCGAGGTGGCGGGCGCCTGTAGTCCCAGCTACTTGGGAGGCTGAGGCAGAATGGCGTGAACCCGGGGGAGCGGAGCTTGCAGTGAGCCGAGATCGCGCCACTGCACTCCAGGCTGGGGCACAGAGCAAGACTCTGCGTCAAAAAAAAAAAAAAAAAAAAAAAAAAAAAAAAAAAAAAAGAAAATATTCAAATCATAAGTTGAGGAATGTCATGAGAGTCACTGCATCATAAGTGAGCTATTTTAATTTAATCAGTGCTCCAGACATGTATTTAAATATTTCTTCCTCCTTTTTTTTTTTTTTGAGACGAAGTCTTGCTCATTGCCCAGGTTGGAGTGCAATGGCGCGATCTTGGTTCACTGCAACCTCCGTCTCCTGAGTTCAAGCGATTCTCATGCCTCAGCCTCCCGAGTAGCTGGGATTACAGGCGCCCGCCACCACGCCTGGCTAATTTTTGTATTTTTAGTAGAGACGGGGTTTCACCATGTTGGCCAGGCTGATCTTGAACTCCTGACCTTGTGATCCGCCTGCCTCGGCCTCCCAAACTGCTGGGATTACAGGCATGAGCCACCACGCCCGCCTTCTTCTTTTTAGGAGAATGAGAAAATAAAAGTATAGAAAGTAACCATTAAATTGGAGTACTGGTATTCTAAATCTAGAATAACCAAACTGAATTAAAAGGTCAATCAATTATTTTTACTTATAATTTGTTCCTTGATTGGTAGCATTTAGTTGGAGAATATACTAAAACTGTTTATAGATGATAAAAATCAAATGGTTTTTCATATAACTTACCTAGTCTGACAGGACGATGAGCTAAACTGAACATCTGCATGGCAATAGCAAAGTCTTCCAACTGGGTTGTAAAATGGCAAAATGACTTGAATTCATCCAAACTAATGCTCTAATAAAGTAAGAGTTTTTATTACAATTTTGTAAATACATCAAATAATGTTATAAATGTTAACTGTGAACCTTCTTTTCTACTGTAAAGACTAGTGTCATTCTTTTTTTTTTTTTTTTTTTTTTTTTTTTTTTTTTTGACGCGGAGTCTTGCTCTGTGGCCCAGGCTGGAGTGCAGTGGCGCGATCTCGGCTCACTGCAAGCTCCGCTCCCCCGGGTTCACACCATTCTCCTGCCTCAGCCTCCCGAGTAGCTGGGACTACAGGCGCCCGCCACCTCGCCCGGCTAATTTTCTTGTATTTTTAGTAGAGACGGGGTTTCACCGTGTTAGCCAGGATGGTCTCGATCTCCTGACCTCGTGATCCGCCCGCCTCGGCCTCCCAAAGTGCTGGGATTACAGGCGTGAGCCACCGCGCCCGGCCAAGACTAGTGTCGTTCTAAGAGGAAGAGACAACAGGGCTTTCTCTGTCCCTTTCTCTCTGTGTGCACAAAGAAATGGCCACACAAAGGGCACGGTGAGAAGGCGACGTGTGCAGGCTGGGCAAGAGGCCTCATCAGAAACTGGCCCTGCTGGTGCCTTGATCTTGGACTCCTGGCCTCCAGAACTGTGAGAAATAAATTTATTGTATAAGTTGCCTAGCCTGTGGTGTTTTGGGGTGGCAGCTTGAAGAGACTACCATGCTCTGTTAAGTGGTCCACTTCTGCTAAGTTTTATTAGTGGACACAGCACTAAGAGCACTGGGTTTTGGAGTTACATGGACTTAGGCTGAAATTCTGGTTCTGCCCTTTATAACATGTATGACCTTAGCCTCTCTAAGTCTTAGGTAAGTAACACTTCAGGGGTTATGTAGTTTGCCCAAGGTCTACTAACTGGAACGATCAGGATCTCAACCTTGGTCCATCTGACTTCAAAATCAGCGCACTTACAAATAAAACAAATGGGGCGTGCACAGTGGCTCAAGCCTGTAATCCCAGCACTTTGGGAGGCTGAGGTGGGCGGATCACGAGGTCAGAAGATGGAGACCATCCTAGCTAACACGGTGAAACCCCTTCTCTACTAAAAATACAAAAACAAAAAAATTAGCCGGGTGTGGTGGCGGGCGCCTGTAGTTCCAGCTACTCGGGAGGCTAAGGCGGGAGAATGGCATGAACCCGGGAGGCAGAGCTTGTAGTGAGCTGAGATCATGCCACAGCACTCCAGCCTGGGTGGCAGAGTGAGACCCCGTCTCAAAAAATAAATAAATAAGTAAATAAATAAATAAAAGTAAAACAAATGGGCTGGGTGCGGTGGCTCATGCCTGTAATCCCAGCACTTTGGGAAGCCAAGACAGGAGGATCACCTGAGGTCAGCAGTTCGAGACCAGTCTGGCCAACATGGTGAAACCCTGTCTCTGCTAAAAATACGAAAAAAAAAAAAAATTAGCTGGGTATGGTGGTGAATGCCTGTAGTCCCAGCTACTTGGGAGCCTGAGGCAGGAGAATCACTTAAACCCATGAGGCGGAGGCTACAGTGAGCCAAGATTGCACCACTGCACTCCAGCCTGGGTGACAGAGTGAGACTCCGTCTAAAAACGAACAAATAAAAAAGTTAAAAGAAAACTCAGTTTCTTCTATTAAAAAATAAAAGCCAGGTACGGTGGCTCCTGACTGTAATCACAGCACTTTGGAAGGCTGAGGTGGCCGGACTGCTTGAGCTCAAGAGTTGGAGACCAGACTGGGCAACATGGTGAAACTGCCATCTCTATAAAAAATACAAAAATTATCCAGGCATGGTGGCATGTGCCTGTGGTCCCAGCTACTGAGGAGGCTTAGGCAGAAGGATCCCCTGAGCACAGGAGTTTGAGGTTATAGTGAGCTAATCACACCACTGCACTTCAGCTTGCGCAACAGAGCAAGACCCTGTCTCAAAAAAACACAAAAAAACAAAACAAAAAAAAAACAACACAAAAGTAAACAAAGTATGAAAATTCTCTAAAGTTTTTATTTTGTTTTTGAGATACTGTTTCACTCTGCCCCCGCAGGCTGGAGTCAGATCACAGCTCACTGCAACCTTGAAATTCTGGGTTCAAGCTATCTTCCTGTCTCAGCCTCCCAAGTAGCTGGGACTACAGGCACACAGCACCACACACAACAAATATTTTTATTTTTAGTAGAGATGAGATTTCTGTTTCTCAGGCTGGTTTCAAACTCCTGGGTTCAAGTGATCCTCCCACCTCAGCCTCAGAAAGTGCAGGGATTACAAGTGTGAGACATTGTGTCCAGCCAAAAATTCTTTTTTTTTTTTTTTTTTTTTTGAGACGGAGTCTCGCTCTGTCGCCCAGGCTGGAGTGCAGTGGCCGGATCTCAGCTCACTGCAAGCTCCGCCTCCCGGGTTTAGACCATTCTCCTGCCTCAGCCTCCCGAGTAGCTGGGACTACAGGCGCCCGCCACCTCTCCCGGCTAGTTTTTTGTATTTTTTTAGTAGAGACAGGGTTTCACCGGGTTAGCCAGGATGGTCTTGCTCTCCTGACTTCGTGATCCGCCTGTCTCGGCCTCCCAAAGTGCTGGGATTACAGGCTTGAGCCACCGCGCTCGGCCAAAATTCTTTATTTGAAAGTAAATTCGGCCCAGCACGGCGGCTCATGCCTGTAATCTCAGCACTTTGGGAGGCCAAGACGGGTGGATCACGATGTCAGGAAATCGAGACCATCCTGGCTAACATGGTGAAACTCCGTCTCTACTAAAAGTACAAAAAAATTAGCCAGGCGTGGTGGTGCACGCTTGTAGTCCCAGCTACTCGGGAGGCTGAGGCAGAAGAATGGCATGAACCTGGGAGGCAGAGCTGGCAGTGAGCTGAGATCACACCACCACCACCACACCCCAGCCTGGGGGACAGACTGAGACTGTCTCACAAAAAAAAAAAAAAAAAAAAAAAAAAAAAGAAAGAAAGTAAATTCTTCCCTACCGGAAAAAAAAAGTTTCTCTTTGTAGGGATGTTCAGGATCACGCCCTCTGTAATGTGTGGTCTTCACTGGTTTAGAGCTTTTGTGACTTCATTTTTTTTTTTTTTTTTTTGGCGGAGTCTCGCTCTGTGGCCCAGGCTGGAGTGCAGTGGCCGGATCTCAGCTCACTGCAAGCTCCGCCTCCCAGGTTTACGCCATTCTCCTGCCTCAGCCTCCCGAGTAGCTGGGACTACAGGCGCCCGCTACCTCGCCCGGCTAGTTTTTTTTTTTTTTTTGTATTTTTAGTAGAGACGGGGTTTCACTGTGTTAGCCAGGATGGTCTTGATCTCCTGACCTCGTGATCCGCCCGTCTCGGCCTCCCAAAGTGCTGGGATTACAGGCTTGAGCCACCGCGCCCGGCCAATATTTTTATTTTTAAACATTTCAATAAAGTTTTTGAAAAAGTAGTATGTGCACATGGTTAAAAATTCAAACATGAAGGATAAATGATGAAAAGTTCTTCCACTCTGATTCCCAGTTCCATTCCCCAGACATGAGTTACCAATTCCTTGTGTCTCCATCCAGAAATTTCTCTTTTTTTTTGAGATGGAGTCTCACTCTGTCACCCAGGCTGGAGTGCAATGGCGCAATCTCGGCTCACTGCAACATCTGCCTCCCAGGTTCAAGCAATTCTCCTGTCTCAGTGTCGCGAGTAGCTGGGACTACAGGTGCATGCCACCACGTCTGGCTAATTTTTGTATTTTTAGTAGAGACGGGGTTTCACCATATTGGTCAGGTTGGTCTCAAACTCCTGACCTCAGGTGATTCACTTGCCTCAGCCTCCCAAAGTGCTGGGATTATAGGCGTGAGCCACCACGCCTGGCTAATATTCTATTCTTATTAAAGTGTATACATGTACATACACATCTCCTTGTTTTACACAATGGGAACAATCTCTTCACATATTTCTGTACCTTGCTTTACTTTCTTAACAGTATATTACAAGATGATAGGCAGAGAGGAAAAAAAGAAAAAGAAAAAAACCAGTGTATTTATCAGCACAAATAAAAGAGTGGTTGCTTCTATCATGACCTCAAAGTAGGCACTGGGTGTAACTTTTCTGATGTCTGCTTTTCTGATAGATGAAAAATAGTATTTTATTAATGTTTGAATTTGTATGTCTTACGGAGTCTTGCTCTGTCACCCAGCCTGGAGTGCAGTGGCGTGATCTTGGCTTACCAGAACCTCTGCCTCCCTGATTCAAGGGATTCTTCTGCCTCAGCCTCCCAAGCAGCTGCGATTACAGGCATGTGCCACAACGCCCCGCTAATTTTTGTATTTTTAGAAGAGATGGGGTTTCACCATGTTGGCCAGGCTGGTCTCAAACTCCCGGCCTCCGGTGATCCACCTGCCTGGGCCTCCCAAAGTGCTGCAATTACAGGTGTGAGCCACAGGCCCAGCCTGAATTTGTATATCTTTGTGAATGAAGTAAAACATTTTTCACATGCTTATTAGTCATTTGAGGATTTATCTTATTGTTTCCTGTTTATGTCCTTTGTCCAGATTTCTAATGGGTTGTTAGGTAACTTATTATTGTGGGAGACCATTCTCCATGAGTCTCACATTTCCTTTTTTTTTTTTTTCCCTTTTTTTGAGACGGAGTCTTGCTCTGTCGCCCAGGCTGGAGTGCAGTGGTGTGATCTCGGCTCACTGAAAGCTTCACCTCCTGGGTTCACGCCATTCTCCGGCCTCTGCCTCCCGAGTAGCCGGGACTACAGGCACCCGCCATGACGTTCGGCTAATTTTTTGTATTTTTGGTAGAGATGGGGTTTCACCGTGTTAGCCAGGATGGTCTCAATCTCCTGACCTCATGATTTGCCCACCTCGGCCTCCAAAAATGCTGGGATTACAGGTGTGAGTCACCACGCCCAGCTGGGTCTCAAGTTTCTGTACATCTATAAGAGGCACCAACTGCATTTTTGTTCCAGATTATATCTTCAAGGACTTCACGCCTGTAATCCCAGCACTTTGGAAGGCTGAGGCGGATCACCTGAGGCTGGGAGTTCGAGACCAGCCTGGCCAACACAGTGAAACCCATCTCTACTAAACATACAAAAATTAGCGAGGCAGGGTGGCGTGCTCCTGTAATCCCAGCTACTCAGGAGGCTGAGGCAGGAGAACTGTATAGTGGACAGCACTGTTCCTCAGGAGCGCAGGACAGCTTTGCTGACTGTCCGGTATCATGAATACACAATGCCACCCACTGCAGCAAAGCTCACGAAGGCTTGTTTACTGCCCATAACAAAACATTGAGATCACTAAGATGAGAGTCCTCAACCTGATGTGAATCTGCTGTGTGGGCAGCATCTACCTGGGCCTCTCAGCTTCATGTCCATGGGGCTTGGGAGGCAAGGGGGAACTGACACAAATATGCTGCTCATGTTGTTGCTACATGATCATAACATTCTTTGTGTCTGACTCGATAGTTTTGTATCTTCTGCAAGCATCCATGAAACTGTGCAGGCTAACTTGCAAAGGGATAAAATTTCAGACACTTTACAGTTATTCACATGTTGATTTTCAAGTTCTCATGATATATTAAATAGGGAAAAAAATCTCAGACCATTTTTAAATGTGGACAACACTGTTCCTCAGGAGGAACAGTTCTTGATATCTACCTTTTTTTTTTTTGAGACAGAGTCTTACTCTGTTGCCCAGGCGTCATCTTGACTCACTGCAACCTTTGTCTCCCAGGTTCATCCAATTCTCCTGCCTCAGCCTGCTAAGTAGCTGGGACTACAGGTGTGTGGCACCATGGCCGGCTACTTTTTTTTGTATTTTTTGGTAGAGATTGGGTTTCACCATGTTGGCCTGGCTAGTCTCGAACTCCTGACCTCGAGAGGGCCACCTCCTTGGCCTCCCAAAGTGCTGGGATTACAGGAATGATCAACCACGCCCGGTCAATCCCTACTGATTTTTAAAGATCCCATTATAAATTAAGAAAATTGGTCTTTACATATCAGTATCTCCCCCTTCCTCATGTTGATAACTTTTTCTTTTGACTCTGATTATAATTTTTGCGGGGGATGAGGTGAGGCAACAGAATTTTAATTTTTAGGTATTTCATCAAGTTTTCTTTGAAAGGTTTTGGGTTCTGCTTAGAAAGGTATATAACCTAAGATGAAACATTGTTTCCATGTCTGATTTTTTTCTTCAACATTTAATTTTTTGATTCATCCAAAATTTATTTTAGAGTAATGAACAGTATAGAGATTTATGTTCATTTTCTCCCTCAGATGGCCAGTGAATTATCCTAATGCCATTTATTAATAATTATTTTACTCAACTAATTTAAAATACTATTTCATAAATACTAAATTTCCCATATGCTTAAGTCTATTCCTGGAGTCTGTCAAATTCGTTGTCAGTAACAAACTGTTTTAGTTACCAAGGTTTGATAATATATTTTAACATGTTGACATTCTTTTCATATAAAGTTTTTTGTTTTTTGACATAGAGTCTCGCACTGTCACCCAGGCTGGAGTGCAGTGGCCCGATCTCGGGTTCATGCCATTCTCCTGCCTCAGCCTCCGAAATAGATGGGACTACAGGTGCCTGCCACCACGCCCGGCTAATTTTTCGTATTTTTAGTAGAGATGTGGTTTCACCATGTTAACCAGGATGGTCTCGATCTCCTGATCTCATGATCCACCTGCCTTGGCCTCCCAAAGTGCTGGTATTACAGGCGTCATCATATAAAGTTTTATAGCTTGTCTAGTTTCTTCCCAATAATTCAATGGTATTTTTATTGAAACCCACAAGTGTTCACCAGTATCTGGCTCTTTTCTGATTCCTGCAGATATGAAAGACTGGAGTTCCTTGCCTCCCTGCATTCAGGTGGGGTTATGTGATTAGTCTGGCCAACTGCCAAGTGTCAGGTGATGTTTCCAGGTCAAAACATTTAGTTGCTGGATTGTGACTCCCTCCTTCTTTTCCTGCCACAGCCTCTGAGCGTGGTACTTCTTCCAGATGATGGAACTCCAAGATGGTACAGCCTCCACACCCAAAATGGGTCTAGACCTCTATGCAGACAGAGACTCCTATCAGCCCACAATGGAAATGTGGCATGACTGAGTAAGAAACTCAGTGTCAGCCAGGGAGATTTCAGGGTTAATTTCTAACTGCAGTAAACTTGGGCTGTTCTAATAGAACCATTATACTTATAGACTAACTGAAGACAGAACTGTTGTATTTATAATTCTAAGACTTTCTATTCAATAATAGGGGATGTCTTATAATTAGATAAGTTTTCTTTTTATATCTATCAAGGCTATTAAGTTTTCTTTTTTTGTTACATTTATTTCTAATTGTTATATATTTATCTTGCAATTATAACTGGGTTCTTCTATTGCATTTTCTTTTTTCTTACAAGAGAAGTAACTTTTTAAAAAGTTATATAAAATACATGTCCACTGCAAACATTTTTTTGGAACAATACATAAAGGTATAAAGAAAGAAAGTAAAAATCATTTGAAACCTCACCACTGTACATGAAAAATTATTAATAGCTTGGCAATCATCATTTCATACATCTCATATTTATATACCCACACACATATGCATGTCATTACATTTTCTACATAATTTGTATATAGGAGAGCTGCTGCTTCTTATATATTAGCATCATAACAGGTACTTTATTGAATTCTTATTGTTTCCAGTTTTTCTACTGGATTCTCTTGGGTTCTCTAGGCATATAATTGCATCATATAAAAACAAAGACAACTACTACCTCCTTTCACATTTTTATACTCTTTTAATTAATCTTGTTAATTTAGACTGGTTAAGATTTCCAGAATGATATTAAATAATAGTGGTGATACTTGTCTTATTCTTGACTTTACTGGAAATGGAAAACTTGTAATTGCTAGACTGATTCTGTCTTAGGCAGTAGTTTTCCTTCACAGGAAAAGAGCATGTAGAGAACATTCCTCAAGTTGATTTTATATACCATCCAGAGTAGCACAGTCTTGGTTAATTCAGAAGTTTATTTATGTAAACATGTCTAACTTGTTATTTCATCTTTATCACATGCAATAATAAAAGGGTATACCAACCTCTCCTGCTGACAACTTCTCTCTCACATTTTTCCAATAAATATCTTTATTTTCAGTGTTAGTGAAAAAAAGTAGCCACTCTGCAAAGTCTTCTTTTCTCATGAAACTCAAACCTTTAGAAAACTGAAGGAATTCCATTTCTTGAATCTCTGTTTGTAAATTTTCCATAAATCTAAATGTTAAAATACGAAATTAGTAAAGTAACTAGTGGCATTCAACCTTAAATATTGTAAATGGGTCTGCAAAGTACCTTCACTATTACCTACTGGGTGGCGGTCTCCTGATAGTGAGCAGGATGAAGCATTAGTGTTGTGCAAGGATTGTGGGGAGAGGGAGGATGCAGAGAAATTGATTAAGTCCAACACTGGCTTAATCAGTAACTCACCATACTCAATTTGTTTGTGTAAGTCATACCTGGCAACCTACATTTTGATAAACCTAAAGACTTAAAAAAATATGTAAAATGTTGCTTTGATACATCCAGAGAAAATACTATTCCATGGAAACTAGTTTTTTTCCAATACAGAAAAATTATCAATAATCAGATAAATTTAAAATTGAGGTGGGACACTGCTTTTAGAATGTTAATCATAATTACTACTTCCTAATATTTTTCAAATGCCAAAGTTAATCAGTGTAATCAATGGCTTGGCATCAAAAGCTTACTCTATCTAAAAACACAATCTTTTTGACAATAATACATGTCGATATGACTCAACATTCCTTTCTTATAAAAACAACATGGCACTTTGATCAAACTGTCATCAATGGCTTCCCAGGAAAGGGACAAGTTGAAAAGATATCAGATTAAAATATATCTTCTTTGAACAAGAACCCAGAAATGTTGCACTTTATTTATAACCTAAATCATGTGAAAAGTATTATCATCTCCACAAATTTTAATATGTTACAGATCCCTTTATTCACTTTTCCACATGTTAAAAGATCGGTACTGTCATGTCAAATTCAAATGAAAATATACATGGGTTGATAGAAGAGGGACATTCCAGTTCAGTGGGAGAAAAATCATCACTTAAAAAATTACTTGCTTGAAGTTCTATATTTATCCCATAAATCTTAAAAGCATGAAGGAGGAGTTTGATCTTAGACTTCTGTCTACATGGCAGGCAAGAGTTTGTTACTTAAAACATTTTCTGAATGTACTGAATACACGGATTCATCAATGCCATGTTTCTTTCTGGGTCAAAGCAGAACTTTATCTAAAATTTGAAGCACTTCGAGTTTGGACTAATAGATCAACAAAATATTTTACTGATATACTTTGCCTTTTATTTTGTTGAGTTTTCCTGCCCTGTATACTGTAATGACATTCCATTGATTTTATTAGAACTGTTAAATGTATGCTTTACTTGCAAATGAATGTACACTGAATGAGGCAAGCAGAAGATAGGGTATAAAAACATCACTAACTTGTTCCCTTCCCCTTGCTTTTTCTTTAGGCTCTATCCGAGCCTCTACCAGAGGCTGAAATATTATAAACTTAATTGCTGTTAAACTATACATTGTCTGGATTAAGCTACTTTAATCTTACCTAATTATCTACTTTTAATGAATATAAGTCCAGTTATGATGATAATCTTTTCCCTTTAAGCCTAAAATCATATTATCTTGTTATGACATGAAAGCCTGGAACATGATCTGAACATGCATATATGAATTGGAAAATTTATAGTAGATAAGGCTGCCAGACACATTGTGAACAAATTACATACTTTATAAATCAGTGGGTTAATTGGAAGCAATGGGAGAGATCTGTTTTTCCTTACTGGAATTGTTTAGGCAGTGGTGTACTGGAGCGGCTGTACAGTGGCGTACAGGCTGTGAGTCTTTCGTGCACGTCTTCCCGTCTCTGCTTTATGCTGGGGAGCTTGACGTTGGCATTTATTTATACTACTAATTGGCAAACACTACAAATCAAGGCTGTTTTTCCTGAGACAATGATTATTAAACATATTTACTAGCACACCACTGCTTCTAGACACCTCTGATTTTATAAAAACGCTTCATGAAACTCAGAAATCCTCAACTAATAATTGGCATTTCAGAACTTTTAACAATTCCAGTCCTAAAAAGTACATCAGTATCAATATCCTCCCCAATTTTTCCTGATGAGAAGACTTGAGGCCAATTTTCTTCCCTCTAACCATTATATATCTTAAGTCACAGGTTTATTTTCAGTTTAAAAAATTCATTGGAATAAAAAATGAGGTCAAGTATGCCAGACTAGAAATAAACTCAGGGATTATTTCTGGTCACTATGTTTAAGGCTAATCATGGAGCTTAAAAGAAGAGAAAAGAAATGCAGAAGAAAAATCACCAAAGAGAGTAGGAGAGAAGAGTAAAAAAGACCGGAAAAACACAACAAAATCAAAAGGCACTGATGCAGAGCGGGAAAATGCCGTCAGGAGCTGCCTGAGCAGCCCAAGAGTCAATGCTTTCCCCCAGAATAATACGTAGGTTGACAGAAAACTCAATTTTCACAATTTAAATTATCTGCTGCTTTCATAACAATAAAAGCACACCAAAATTCTGGGAGACAGAATTAAATTACACTGTGGTTTTTACTTAAATGGTTAAGTGATATTTCAGCTGGGAAATCTTTTTGATTAGTTGTGTAAGTGAAAAAACAGAAAACAAATGACAAATTTTTCTTCAACTGATGCGCTTCTCTTGATCCGTGGTAGTATCTACCGAATATGACCGTCCTTCTGGTAACCTAGTCTGGTACTTGAAAGCCCATTCAATGCACCCACCACCTACCAGGGAACTGTGGAACTCTTTCAGAAACCACATGATCACTAAAACCTTTCATGAGAAACCTGAATCTCACCTCTTCAGTTTCTAAAGTATGTGATCCTGCATCAAGTCCCTTAACCTCATCAGATTCTAGTTATAAAGAGAGGACACTAACTTGTAAAGATAGGTGAGATAACACATACGGAAAATACTTAGAAAGATGCCATGCACCATGTAAATACCTGCCAGTTGCTGTGATGGTACTGAGGATGATATGTAACTATCTTTTCATTTTCATTCTTCATGCCCAGACTTCACTTTTTCTTTCTTTCTTTTTTTAAAGACAGGGTCTCACTGTTGCCTAGGCTGGAGTGCAGTGGTGTGATCACGACTCACTGCAGCCTTGACCTCCCTGGACTCTGGTGATCCTCCCCACGTCAGCCTCCTAAGTAACTTGGCCTGCGGGTGCACACCACCACAACCATCTCTTTTGTAAAGATGAGGTTTCGCCATGTTGCCCAGGCTGCTGTCGAAGTCCTGGGCTCAAGCAATCTGCCTGCCTCGGCCTCCCAAAGTGCTGGGATTACAGGTGTGAGTCGCCGCGCCCAGCTCCAGACTCCGCTCTTAATCGCTTTCCACTTTCTCACCCACAACCTCAGCTCTAATGGGCTGCAAAAGGCCTTCTTCAAGTATGGCTTAAAGAAAACCATACTATAACTAACTGTATGTAGTGGTATTTGCACAACTTCATGGTGCACCTTTTCAACTGGGTCCTTGACCCTTACAGACACTCTTCTGCTAGCCTGGAAATGTGTCTTCTCGATTTCACATAGAGGCTATTTTACTTTCACACTCTTTTCTGTTTATCCTCAGCATACGACTTTGCCCCTGCTTCCTACAGAAACTAGAATTCATTGTTTAACAAATTCATTCATTTTCTTATTGTCACTAAAAATTGTAACAGCATCCACATGCATCCTTTTCCCCACCCTCTCCTTCCTGTCACAATGGACGGGGAGTCCCTTTTCCTGTCCATGCTGCACTCTGAATCCCACCTATATTCCTGTACTTCCTTCCCTTCAGGGACCTTGCTCCTCTAGCAATTCCCTGTCACTCCTGTATTTTCAGCCTTGGCCTCCTTACTTCGTCAGTTAAACATGTTGTAACATTATACTCCCAGAAACACAAAAGTATAAGCTCGAAATAATACATATGAAAAAATGTGGAATATCAATGATTAATTTGGCTAGTACGTTGGTGCAAGCTTTTGGAAATATTATTAGAAGCCATTTTCTGTTATTTTATGACTTAGCAAAATGTAAAAGATATCTTATGATTGCCATAAATTCCAGCCTAGCATAATTACAATTTTAACTTTAGGGACACTTTGCAATATCTAAGAAAGCTCCTGAAAATTTTCATGTTTCAAGTTTTTGTTAACTTAATTGGATTTAAAAAATTGCGTGATGGTATGACAAATTTCACAGGGCCCATAATTTATAGAAGAACTCATTTAAAAAAATTTAAAGTAAGAATTCTAAATAAAATCATTCCCACTGAAGAAAAGTAAGGTGAGAAGCAACCTTAAAAGTTAACTAGTTAGGGAATCGTAAAGAGGAGTGATATATCTCTGTGAATATAGTAATTATCAGTAATATGACAATATCAGTATTATAATAGCTTTCCTTGTTTTAAATTATGATATTTTTGGAACTTTAAAAAACACTGAGAGAGGGGTATTTTAAATATACAAGAAGAAGTACGGTTTAAAATTTTGTTGAAAAAAATTGTTCTAGAGAGCTTAAACGACTCAGTGTAGCTATCAGGTAAACTGGGATTAGTGGGATTAGGATATAATTCAGAAACTTAGATTTCGGTTTTTTGGTTTTTTTTTTTTTGAGACAGAGTCTCACCCTGTTGCCCAGGCTGGAGTGCAGTGGCGCAATCTCGGCTCACTGCAACCTCTGCTGCCCGGGTTCAAGCACTTCTCTTAACTCGGCCTCCCAAGTAGTTGGGATTACAGGTGCCTGCCACCTCACCTGGCTAATTTTTGTATTTTTAGTAGAGATGGGGTTTCACCATGCTGGCCAGGCTGGCCTTGAACTCCTGACCTCGTGATCCACCCGTCTCGGCCTCCCAAAGTGCTGGGATACAGGTACGAGCCACCGCGCCCGGCCAGATTTAATGTTCTTTTCTCTTTCTTTCTCTCGCTCTTTTTTTTTTTTCTTGAGAGAGTCTCACTGTGTCACCCAGGCTGAAGTGCAGGAGGCACTTGGATTTTCATGCATTCTTCTTCATTCATTAAATCTAATCAATCACTGAGCCCTACAATTTTATCTCCTAACTGTGTCTGGAAATCTTTTCCACTTCAAAATCCTTATTGCCACTACACTAGTTCAAGGCTCTTCTTTCTTTTCTTTTCTTTTTTTTTGAGACAGAGTTTTGCTCTGTCACCCAGGCTGAAGTGCAGTGGCACGATCTCGGCTCACTGCAAACTCTGCCTCCCGGGTTCACGTCTTCTCCTGCCTCAGCCTCCCGAGTAGCTGGGACTACAGGCGCCGCCACCATGCCCGGCTAATTTATTTTTGTATTTTTAGTAGAGATGGAGTTTCACCGTGTTAGCCAGGATGGTCTCATCTCCTGACCTCGTGATCCGCCACCTCGGCCTTCCAAAGTGCTGGAATTACAGGCGTGAGCCACTGCGCCCGTCCCGAGGCTCTTACTTCTTTTCTGGAATATCTGAATGGTCTTCTCTCTCATAAAACCTATCCTTTACTATGCTGCCAGAGTGATGAGCACATCTGACCAAATATCCTTCACGTAGCCTTCTTCAGGGCCTCTCATCACTGAGTTAATCAACAAGCTACCTCTATCTTATGGTGTATAAAACCGTCACACAGGTAAGCACGTACTTCCCAGCCTCCGTTCTCCTCACCTTACGCTTACTGCTTTATCAACTCTACTGCTTCTCACTCCCTTTACAAACCACACACTTTCACGCCTCTACGTCTTTGCTCCTGCTGTGTTATCATTCCCATTCCCTCAAATGCCTCCCTGCCCAAACCACTTCTGCCTGTTAATCGCTGCTAGTTTGTCAAGATTCAGCTTCGTGTTTCTTCCGGAAAGCCTTCCCTGATCACCGAGCCCCACCTTCACCACAGGGCACACTAAGTGACTCCGTGCTACCCAGATACCCTATTTACCGAAGAAAGCACTGACCACAATGTGTTTACATGTTTTTCTGCATGGCTACTAGTTTCCAGAAGGTACTATCCTAGTGTTTGAGGGGTAATTTGACACATAACAACATATATCACATTCCATAAATCTTTATTGAACTAGATTCAGCTGAATAAGACGCAGGTCTCCTGCCTCCCAAGTCAGTGTTTTCCCCACTGTTCTGTACTGCTTTTTGGTATTTGTTTTAAGACTGTGGTTAGTGGAGTAGCACAGGGAGGCGCACTGTCTCACTGTGCATGGAATTATTAGCATTGGGAAGACAGTAGACAGGACACTGTATTTTAATGTTTACAATAATCATATAAGGTAAGCATTGTTATGTCCACTTTTTAGATAAAGAAATGAGCTTAGGGAGGTTAAATAAGTACTTAAAACTAATGTTAGTATAAAGCTTTACTGGAACATGTCATGTCTATTTCTTAATGTACTGTTTATGGCTGCTCTCACACTGCAACCATGGAGCTGTGTAGTTGTGACAGAGACCATATTTACTCTTTAGGCCTTTGCAGAAAATGTTTGCCAACCCTTGTGCTAGAGAATGAGAGACTACATGAAGCAGAGCTGAGGTGTCCCAGTTGAGACCATCTTAGAAAAGCCAGCAGCCAGCGAACCCATTAGCAGACTGCAAATGCAAGAGTACAGTCAAGATCAGCCAATCCTGTTCCAATCGGGAGAACTGCCCAACCAACTCAAAGACTCATGAAAATGACAAATGGTTGTTGTTTTAGTTGGGTTGGTTTGTTTTGCCTAACGAACAACTGATTGCTAGGGGCATGGTTCTTTGCTGCAGACAATAAGTTACTAAAAAGAATTACTGTATTCTATGAAACAGATATTACTTTCTATAATAAGTTAGAATATTTTGTGCATACTAATTTTAGTTTCTATTTCATAGGTTTAGTTCTCAGAGATAAATACTATACAGATCCACAAAATCCACAAACAGTATTTTAGTTTTATGATCTGCAGTTCTGGGAAATGAATATATTCTGTTTCTCTTTATTTCTTACTCATAAAATTTCCCTAAATGAATGTAAATATTTGCATTTACCTTCGAAATTCTTTATAATGAAGTTTTCTTTGTCCTCTTTTTCCAAAGAAACGCATCTGAAGAGTTGTGTTAATTTCAGGTTCTTTCACTGTTGCTTCCTATTAAAAAGTTACAATAATTTAAAATAATTATAAATAAGAGAAATAGAATCTGTAGAGTAATATTTTAGAACTCTTAGAATAATACCCAGAAAGGATTCTTCTTACAACACCACCAACACCAACAACAAAATTTATAAAAGAGGGATAGAGCCATTTCTTCTGTTATTTTGCATAACACTCCATAACCATCGTTGCTAAATAGGCAAGAAACAGTAAGGGCTAAAATACTCAAGGTGGACTTCAGCATGAGACAAGATCTTAGATCAGGCCAAAAAGTAAGTTTACAATAGTGAAATAAATGTTAATTCAAAATACGATCTCTAGGCCTTTATTAATGAAGCAGGACTGAGAGAGTTAAAGCAAGAAAGTCTTTGAGCTTTTGTTGAATGTTGGAAATACTTGCAAAACACTTTGCTTTTTTTTTTTAATTCTTCAGAGCGCCACTGCACTCTAGCCTGGGAGACTGAGTGAGGCTCTGTCTCAAAAAAAAAAAAAAAAGACATTTTTACATATATTAACTTAAAAAAGAGGAGTGTGGAACAATGTATAGCATGTTATTGCTTATATTAAAACATATAAGCATAGAAAAAATAACATAGATGTATCGATTTACTTATTTACATGTATACTTATATATGCATAAAAATCTCTGAAGAATACAAAATACAAGAAACAAAACGCTTTTCCTAATTATAAAATTAACAGGTGAGAATTTCATTAAACGTAGTAAGTGAGGCAGATTCGCACATTCTTAATTCTTTTTTTTTTTTTTTTTTTTTGAGACGGAGTCTTGCTCTGTCGCTCAGGCTGGAGTGAGTGGCCGGATCTCAGCTCACTGCAAGCTCCACCTCCCGGGTTTACGCCATTCTCCTGCCTCAGCCTCCCAAGTAGCTGGGACTACAGGCGCCGCCACCTCGCCCGGCTAGTTTTTTTTTTTTATATTTTTAGTAGAGACGGGGTTTCACCATGTTCGCCAGGATGGTCTCGATCTCCTGACTTCGTGATCCTCCCGTCTCGGCCTCCCAAAGTGCTGGGATTACAGGCTTGAGCCACTGCGCCCGGCCACATTCTTAATTCTTTAATAAAATAACAAAACTGCTAAAAAAACAAACAAAAAAACCATCGGCAACCAAATAATAAAAGCGGGTACAAGCTTAAGCCACAAATTTTGAAAAAGAGCAGTCAGAGAAACACTAGACTCAGGTGTGGGACAGTCTAGTGTGTCTCCTAATCCTACCACCACCCCCAACCCTGCTTCTCAGAAGTAGAAGGGGGATGTCAGATTACTGCCTTAGGAGGAAGTCATCAAAACCTTCAATTCTGCGATAAGTAGATGAACAGGGTGAGAAGACAACCCTGAGACAAGTCATGGCAAACTCTTCAGAAGAAGCTCCTCCCTGGAGCTTGGTGGGACTTGAGCAGAGTGAAGAAGGGCTTCCAGGGCTTCTATCTTTCAGGGCACTATGTTAAACTGAGGGAATAGTCAGAATGGGGTATACCTTGGAGGGTGGAGTGGGCTGTGGTCTGGGACATTTTAACAGAATCACAGAGAGACAGTGGAGTCTAGGTGCTCTAGTAAGGGTTACATTTAGACCAGGGAACTCCCTTCTCTCCTTTAGTATGCAAAATGGTGGAGCAAAATGCATCCCCTGCAGCTCAGGGGAAAAGATAAATTAGTTCTAGCTAGGGTGGGAAGAGTATTAAGGAGACTCTCATTCGTGCTCTACCAGAGCAGAGAGGCTCTGGACAGAGCATGAGCATGAGGAAAATGTAAGGCATGACAACTATACAAAGACACTGTAGCAAGAAATAGCAAAAGAACAAATCAGGCAAAAGGCACAAAAACCCAGTCTAGAAGAACTGATAACCCAAGGAACAAATGAGTATTCCTCACGAGACCTTTAAAGAAACTACCTTTTTATGTTGAGATAACCACAGATTTCACACATGCAATGCTAAGTAAGAAACAATACAAAAAGATCCTCTGCCTTTGCTCAGGATCCTCCAATGGAAGCATCTTACACAACTATGATAAAATATCACAACTTCACAGTCAACATACAGAATATTCCTTCACCACAAGGATCCCTCAGGTTGCTTTTATAGCCACATCAGCTTTCCTGCAGCTCCCACCCTCTGACAACTATTAATGAATTCTCCATTTCCATAATGTTGTCATTTCAAACATATTATATAAATAGAATCATACAGTTTGTAACTTTTAAGTACTGGCATTTTTTTTTTTTCCTCAGCATAATTCTCTGGAGACTCATTCAGGTTGCTGTATCTTTTGCCATATCAATTGTGTTTCTTCTTATTGCAGAGCAGTATTTCATGGTAATGGAGTCCCACAGTTTATTCACCAAAAGGTATCTAGATTGTTTCCAGTTTGGGCTGGATGCTGCCAAATTGAGCTGCTAAGAACATCTGTGTACGAACATAGGTTTTAATCTCTCTGGGGTAAAATCCCAGGAGCACAATCACATTTTCCAGAGTGGTGGTTTTACATTCCCACTAGCAATGAGTGATTCAGTTTCTCTGCATCCTTGCAACCATTCAGTGTGTCAGTGGTTTGTTTTTAGTCATTTGGAAGGTTGTATATCTCTCTATGGTTTTAATTTGCATTGCACTAATGATTAAAGGTGCTGAGTATCCTTTTATGTGCTTGTTTTTGCCTATTTTCTTTGGAGAAATATTAGAAGTCCTTTGTCTTGTTTTTAATTGGGTTGTTAATCACTTTGTTGTTGAACTGTAAGAAGAGTTCTTTATATATACTGATAGTAGACCCTTATTAGAGATGTGATTTGCAAGCATCTTCTTCCATTACGTTATCTTTTCACACTCTTGATTGTGTCCTCTGATGAACACAAATTTTTAATTTTTTCTTTTTTTTTTTTTTTGAGATGGATTCTCACTCTGTCACCCAGGCTGGAGTGCAGTGGCTTGATCTAGGCTCCCTGTGAGCTCCGCCTCCTGGGTTCACGCCATTCTCCTGCCTCAGTCTCCTGAGTAGTTGGGACTACAGGTGCCCGCCACCAGGCCCGACTAATTTTTTGTATTTTTAGTAGAGACAGGGTTTCACCGTGTTAGCCAGGATGGTCTCGATCTCCTGACCTCGTGATCTACCCCTCAGCCTCCCAAAGTGACAAATTTTTAATTTTGATGACATCCAATATATCTACTTTTTCTTCTGTTGCTTGTGATTGTAGAAATCATTATCTAAGAAACTGTTGCCAAATCCAGTGCCATGAAGCTTTGCTCTTATGTCTTCTTCTAAGAGTTCTGTAAGTTTAGCTTTTACATCCATTTCAATTAATTTTTATATGGTGTGAGATAGGAATCCAACTTTATTCTTTTACACATAGATATCCAGTTGTGCCAGCAACATTTGCTGAAGAAATTTTCACTACTTTTTGAAAATTGTAAATGGTATTATATTTAAAATTTTAGTGTCCCCGGTGTTCACTGATAGTATATACACATGTGACTGATTTTTGTACATTTTTCTTGTACCTGATGACCTTCCTAAAATCAATTATTAGCTCTAGAAGTTTTGTTTTGTGATTTTTTTTGCAGATTCCTTGGGAGTTTCTACAGAGACAATGCCATCTATGAAAAGAGACTGTTTCATTTCTAACTTTCCAGTCAGTAGGCCTTTTATTTCCTTGTCTTGCCTTATTGAAGTGGCTAGAACTTTCAACACTGTATTGAACAAGAGTAGCAAGAATGAACATCCTTGCCTTGCTCCTGATGTTAGCAGAAAATAATTCGGTCTTTCATCAATAAGTATGTTACCTGCAGGTTTTTTGTAGATGCTCTTTACCAAGTTCAATGCCCACCTCCATGCCCTATTTGTTTTAACCAGTGCTTTTTAAAAAAGTACGGGCGGGGCACAGTAGCTCACACCTGTAATCCCAGCAATCTGGGAGGCCGAGGTGGGCGGATCACGTGAGGTCAGGAGTTTGAGACCAGCCTGACCAACATGGTGAAATCCTGTCTCTACTAAATACAAAAAATTAGCTGGGTGTGGGTGGCATGCGCCTGTAATCCCAGCTTCTTGGGACGCAGAGGCAGGAGAATCGCTTGAACTGGGAAGGTGAAGGTGAAGGTTGCAGTGAGCCAAGATCGCGCCACTGCACTCTAGCCTGGGAGACTGAGTGAGACTCTGTATCTCAAAAAAAAAAAAGACATTTTTACATATATTAACTTAAAAAAGAAGAGTGTGGAACAATGTATAGTATGTTACTGCTTATATTAAAACAGAAAAAATAATATGGATGTATCTACTTATTTACATGTATACTTATATATTCATAAAAATCTCTCTGAAGAATACACAAGAAACTGAAAAGCACTAATTGCCCAGGGAGGAGAACTGTGTGACTGGGAGGGAAATTCTGTTCTACCTACACACTCCTGTGCACCACCTGAGTTCAGGAACATGTAAATATAGTACATATATTTAAAATACAGTCATATATTGCTGAGAAATGCATTGTTAAGTGATTGTCACTGTGCGAACATCAGAGTGTACTTACACAAACCTTGATGGCATACCCCACTGCACACCTCTGCTATACAGTGTAGCCTATTGTTCAGACCACCACGTATATGCAGTCTGCTGTTGACTGTAAAGTTATGTGGTGCATGACTATTAAAAAAATTAAATTGCTGATACCAAATCTATTGGTAACTACTGGGACTATCTGAACAAACAGAATAGAGTAGCTATGATAAATATCAATTGTTTGGAAATCATCTGTACATACCTGACATCCAGTTTCATTAGTATTCACTGTCATCATGTCATCTTGTTTACTTATGATCTTCTGCAGCTATAAAGATTGCAAACATGAGTTTACATGTGTGCCTACCAGATTTTTCAAAACAACCTAAAAAACAGATGCCAACTTGTTGTTGTTATAAAATATATACTAGTTGTTTGCTAAATATTGACTTAAATTCTTTCTAATCATAACTCCTAGTATCTTTTTCTCTTAGACAATGTAAGAATCAAAGGACAAAAGAGATAACAAAAGTATTAACAGTATTATTACTACAATTTTCTACTAAGAAAGCTAGCTTATTTAATAGATACATGTTCTTAGGCAGCACTCTATAAGAACTTCAAGATTATGCTGTCCTTTCAAGAGAATTTTTATTCATAATTAGTTGTATCACTAGTTTATGGCAACATTTTCAAGCAAATAGGTTTTTTTTTTTTTCTTTTGAGACAGAGTCTCGCTCTGTCACCCAGGCTGGAGTGCAGTGGCATGATCTCTGCTCACTGCAAGCTCCGCCTCCCGGCTTCACGCCATTCTCCAGCCTCAGCCTCCCGAGTAGCTGGGACTACAGGCACCTGCCACCACGCCCAGCTAATTTTTTGTATTTTTAGTAGAGACGGTGTTTCACCGTGTTAGCCAGGATGGTTTCGATCTCCTGACCTCGTGATCCACCCGCCTCAGCCTCCCAAAGTGCTGGGATTACAGGTGTGAGCCACTGTGCCCGGCCTATAGTTTTTAAAAAGCTATTTATTTCATACACATAGTCTTCCTTTTCCCTTTATGCATTTAAAAACCATTAAAATAATTTAAAGACTTACATTTCTACTAATTAGGATGTTGTAAATAGTACTTTGAAATTGAGTACATTAAAAAACCTACCTGCCTTTCAGAATCATTTGTATCAATCCTCATATGGAAAGCAAATTTAAAAAAGAAAGCATTTTAAAAGAATCAGATATAGACAAAATCCCAAACTATGGATTCAAATCAATTAGGAGACAAATCTCTATCCATTTTTTTCTAGGCTATTTAACAGTTTGAAAACTGCTGCAATTAATTCCATATTAATTATTTGGAATTTAGCTATTTCTTTCTTTTTTTTTTTTTTTTTGAGATGGAGTCTCGCTCTGTCGCCCAGGCTGGAGTGCAGTGGCAGGACCTCAGCTCACTGCAAGCTCCGCCTCCCGGGTTTACGCCATTCTCCTGCCTCAGCCTCCCGAGTAGCTGGGACTACAGGCGCCCGCCACCTCGCCCGGCTAGTTTTTTGTATTTTTTATTAGAAGCGGGGTTTCACCGTGTTAGCCAGGATGGTCTCGATCTCCTGACCTCGTGATCTGTCCATCTCGGCCTCCCAAAGTGCTGGGATTACAGGCTTGAGCCACCGCGCCCGGCGAATTTAGCTATTTCTATTATGTTTGTTTTAGGCAAGTGGTTTATTTCTAGTTCTCTAAATCTCTCAGCCAGTTTTCAATGCCCCCCTTTCCCCTACTTATTTATTTTAGGGAAAAAAGTTAAAAAGCTTTATATCTATTTTGCCTTTTATTTTAAAAGTTGACAATCAAATGGTATAATGCCAAATTCAATATCCAAACATTTCTCCCTGTGCTTATTCCCCTAGAACCTCTTAAAAATTTTTATTACAGAAAATTTCATAAGTCAAATGAACATAATTCTACAATAAGTCACCATATAAACATTATTTATCTTCAATAATTATCAGTATTCTGCCATTCCTGGCTCATCTGTACCTCTGCCTGCTCCCTGTCCCCCTCCCAATTATTATTTACAGCTCTTCAGGAAAAATTACATATATTAAAATGTACAAATATCAGCCATACAATTTTGACAAAGTTTCTTTGTGTCTCTTCCCAGTCAATCCTGGTTTCTCTTTTATTCTTGTTCCCACAGAGACAGTTCTGTTTTCCCCACCTAAATTAGTTTCTCCTAGTTTAGAAACTGAAATCAAATTAAATAGTATGTATTCTTTTGTATCCACCTGCTTTCACTCAGCATAATGGTCTTGAGATTCACCCATGTTGTTTGCCTGTCAGTAGTCTGCTGCCATTTACTGTTGCGTTTTATTACATTTTATGAATACAGCACTATTTATTCATTCACCTGTTGATAGATGTTTTCATGGCTCCAGTTTTTGACTACTGTGAATCAAAATGCCACAAACATCTTTTACAACTCAATTTTGTGGATGTGAGTTTTAACGTTTTTTTGGATAACAGATCTGTTTAACTGTATAAGAAACTGCCAAACTATTTTCCAAAGTGAATTCTGGTTCCTTCACATTCTCACCAACATTTGATGTGACCAGTCTTTTTAATTTTGGTCATTCTCTTAAGCGTAGTAGTATGTCGTTGTGGTTTTAACTTGCATTTCCCTGATAACTCATGTAAAAGGTATCTACGTTTATTTAAAAATAACTCTAGCAGGTGTATTTAGTATGACAAAACTATAATGCTACTATATTAAGTGTGCAGTCCTTCCCACCAATATGAAAGCAACGTGAAATAAAGGACCACCTAAGAGCAACCGACACCAGGAAACAGACCTGTCATTAATCTACTGTTCAGAGAGACTGCACTCAAACCCTGGCATGTATCCCACATAAGCACATGTACCATTGATCAAGGTAAAGATTAAATGGATTAACCATTACTGGCTTTGATCACGGTTGGTATTTTTTATTATTAGCTGACAGAGAACAGCTCACACAGACAGTTGCTATTTTATGAGTTCTTGGGATAAAGAAGTAAGCAACACACTTACTAACACAGTTTTCAGATCTGAATGTTAATAAAACATGAACATTCACAAAACACAAAAGTAACAAAGTGAGGCAATCTGTATTTTAGGACATCTTCACAAGGCTTTTATTACCATACTTCATTATTACTTTTACATTTGCTACTCAAATCACTTTGTTACATTTGTATTTTAGGTATTAAAGTGATTCTCATTACTTTTCTAGTACATATATGGTGGGGAAAACAATAAATAAAGTCTACTAGGAAAACATTTAGATAAGCTAAGATAAATCCCTGCTTTTTAAATATGCTTTTTTGATGTTAAAACAACTATTTGGTTCTTTGAAGAAAATTTCAAATATAAGACGCTACATACAGCCAGGCACAGTGGCTCAAGCCTGCAATCCCAGCACTTTGAGAGGCCGACATGGATGGTCACCTGAGGTCAGGAGTTCGAGACCAGCCTGGCCAACATGGTGAAACCCTGTCTCTGCTAAAAATACAAAAATTAGCCGGGCACAGTGGCACATGCCTGTAATCCCAGCTACTCGGGAGGCCGAGGCAGGAGAATCGCTTGAATCCGGAAGGCGGAGGTTGTAGTGAGCCGAGATTATGCCACTGCACCACTCCAGCCTGGGTGACAGAGCGAGGCTCCGTCTACACACACACACACACACACACACACACACACACATACACACACACTACATACTTAGGTTTACTAATACAAAGACCATGGAAGTGAAATAACTATTGAAATAATTAATGTAAATGTAGTTTTTCCTCTTCAATGCTTTTTTTTTTTTTTTTAAATGACATGCTGTATCAGCTCTATGGGTAATCAAGTTTAGTGGCTCATTTCTACGATGAGCACAAAGAATCTTCTTTCATGTTTACAATGGTGACCTTTATATACTTAAAAACAAAACCAATGATTTATCTTTACATATTCTTTTTGATATTTTCTTAATTCATGAGGTGATCATAAAACAATTTTCCAACATTTATGGAGATATCTGTGGTATTCAGAAATTGTTCCATAGATTCAGCATGTTAAGCTATTGTGTGAAAAAATGTATCGGAAAGAATTTTAAAGTGGGTGTGCAGAACAATTTCAGGTGTAGAGGCTGTAGGTACAATAAGGACTGTACAGTAAAAGGCACATCAATGTAGCCCCGTGAAAACAACAACAATATGCCTTCTATTGCCTTTTTTCATGTTCAGTTTCATGCTCAGGATCTCCTTTGTCTGCAGACTTTGCGATCTGGCCACACATCACTAAACATTACCAGTGTATCAAAACTTTGGTGCTCATGAGTATGACGCCCACTATTATTATCGGGGGCTCCGCTAGCCCACTTTTTAAAATCGCCTCCAGCTTTCCTATTCTTGGATGTGTGTACAGTGGGTCCAGTACTCCCAAGATTTGGCTCTGTGTGCCTGGTGACTCCCAGGAATAAAAACAGAAATAAAATCCTCCCAGGTCTGACAGGATTATGGTAAGTGCAAATCCTCACAGCTTAGCTAACCTAATAGAATTTCACTGATTTAGGTACATGGCCTTTTCATACAAATTACCCCCCTATGAATAACAATAGTTTTAAATCTATCCAATTCTTGTCCTCAAGGTAGAGAGAAGTAACTGGATGGTCCCTTGTGACTTATGGCACTGGTATTTCAGGTCCTACTTGTGCAAACATGTTTCCTTCAAATATTTATTTGAGGTATTTGATTAAGTCCTTAAATAATCTCAAATGAATATTTTTATCTACTGCTACCAGTTTTTGAAGTTCTATTCACTCCTCTTCAGCCTTTTGCTCTGTGGTATCAGTCCCCACGACTCTTTTGAAACTGCTCTGTAATGGTTCCTACTGACTGACACAATTTCAGGGGCTCTCTACTCAGTCCCCAACTAGCTGCCCACTTTTCATTGTTAAGAGTTCGGTGTCTTTATTTTTTTTACTATTTTTATTGTTATTTTTGAGACAGGTTCGCTCCTGTTGCCCAGGCTGCAGAGTGATGGCGTGATCTTGGCTCACCGCAGCCTCCGCTTCCTGGGTTCAAGCGATTCTCCTGTCTCAGCCTCCTGAGTCGCTGGGATTATAGGCATGCACCACCACGCCCGGCTAATTTTTTGTCTTTTTAGTAGAGACGGGGTTTCTCCATGTTGGTCAGGCTGGTCTTAAACTGCCGCCCTCAGGTGATCCGCCCGCCTCAGCCTCCCCAAGTGCTGAGATTACAGGCGTGAGCTACCGTGCCTGGCCCCGAGTTCGGTGTCTTTGAACACTCCCTCTCCAGTTGCTCTTGTCTTCCTCAGACTCCATTATCCTGCACTCTCTGGGCTCTCTGGTATTCTGATCACTGTTCTGCTCCTTCTCTGGTGCATTCTTTGGCTTCTCAACCTCAGTTTGAGCTCGTAAACGAAACACTGCTCCCCCAGGTCTCTGGTCTTAACCCTTTTCACTCTATATTCTTCCCCTTTGGGGTCTTACATTTTCAGGACTTAATTATCCCCCCTATGAGGATGTTCCCCAATCCTGGCCACATTACTGATCTCCAGTTGCTTGCTATACTTGTCCATCTGTAGGAACGTCCATTCAATTGCTCAAGCCCAACATTTCCAAGCTCAGAGTCAGGATCTTTCTCAACTCAGGCCTCCTAAGAATTCTTCAAATGAGGAGGGCTGACACTGAGGAAAGAGCACGGGCTCTAGAACAAGATGGATTTTGAATCAATTTGCATACAGTAAAATGTACCCCCCCCCTTTATTTTGAGACGGAGTCTCGCTCTGTTGCCCAGGCTGGAGTGCAGTGGCGGGATCTCGGTTCACTGCAAGCTCTGCATCCCGGGTTCATGCCATTCTCCTGCCTCAGCCTCCCAAGTAGCTGGGACTACTGGCGCTCGCCACAACGCCCGGCTACATTTTTGTATTTTTATTAGAGACAGGGTTTCACCATGTTAGCCAGGATGGTCTCGATCTCCTGACCTCGTGATCCACCCACCTCGGCTTCCCAAAGTGCTGGGATTATAGACGTGAGCCACCGCGCCCGGCAACTGTACCCCTTTAAAATGCGTTTTTTGCTTTCAGGATCATGCAACCGGATGAGTTTTGACAAATTTATATACCAATGTAACCACCACTCCAAAGAAGATTTAAGATATTTCTAGTACTCCAAAAGTTCTCTCGTTTTTCTTTGCAGTCAATTCCTCACTCCCTCCTGGCCTCAGGCAACCAGTGATCTGCTTTTATTAGGCAAGTCCCCTTTTCTGAAACTTCACATAGATGTAATCATATAGTATGTACTCGTCCATGTTGCTGCATTTATCAGTGGTTTGTTCCTTTTTACTGTTAAGTATTCTATTGTATGGATCCTATTCGTTTATCCACTCACTTGATGAACATTTTGGTTGTTTCTAGTTTTGGCTATCATGAATACAGTCTTGGGTGAATACGTTTTCCTTGACTAAATAAGAGTGGAATTGCTAGGTCATATGCCAAGGATATATTTTACTTTAAAAGAAGCTGCCAGGTTTTGTTTTCTAACATTTGTGTATCATTTTATTCCCACCAGCAACGTAAGAGGTTCATTTGCTTCATATCACAAAGGCTTTTAAAAAAATGTCGTAAGCCATTTATGTACACGCCTAATTTGTTATTTACATAAGCACTCATTAATTCCTCAATGATAGCTAGTATGTGCTAAGCACTATGCTATATATTTATCTATGTTTTCTTTTCTCCATAAAGCACAGCAATAGATTAAAGACACTTAACCCTAACTGGCACATACCAAACTGTTGATGTGCATTGAGGTATTTTTTATTTTTATTTTTTTGTATTACCACCAAATTTTTGGGAACAGAGTAAAATTTACTTGTTGGGTGTTCTACAGTTACATCTTAGAAAATACCATTTAAACACGTTTTCAGCTCTTCAAATATTAGCCTTAGAGCAAATTCCTGGAAAATTTGTACCAATTTATAACTATTGCGGCATTTTCACTTTTTTCCAATTCTTTATGAAGGCTTTTTATTATGTCTATTATTTTTGTATTTCTTTAATAATTTTTAGTATTTTAGCATATCTTCAACATATATTCTTTAAAAAATATATATCCTATGGAACTCTTACCATATTATTTGCTGAAATCATAAAAATATAACCCTAAAAAACAGATGCTTCAGCTTACTTCTCTTTTTGGAATCTTATACAGTTCACTTATTGGTGTCTTCACGGCTGTATTACAGAAAATTTAGTATTTCTGAATGACCAAATAATTTCCTGATAGTTCATATGCAAACAATGAATACAATTTTGATTTTAATGGAAATGTAAAATCATCACACAAACATCCAGGTATTTTATGATAAACCTAAAATAATTAGCATCTACTTACCTTAAAAAATTCCCTTTTTTCAATCATCTCATTACCATCTGTATCCAGCATTTTAAAAGCAACGTGAAATCCAGAATGGGGTTCTGCAGTGAAGTGAAAAATGAATATTTAAATGTTGATGAAAAGCAAGTTGGAGAGATCTTCAAATTTGACATAAACTAGCAGAAACTGTATAAGTAAGTGCCTACTCAGAAAAATAATGATTTCTTATACCAATTCCAAAGGCTGATATTTGGTGTCATGGCTTTGTTCCCTGCTTCTCCAACACCCTTTCCACAGGCGCTGTTGCTCTGCCAGTAAGTGTTCTGCCTTTCAATGCAAAATTAGTTTGTAGGCTTAATTTATTTCTTTAGCTCTAGTAGGGGCTTTTCTATATTCTTACAGGACCTTGGTTATTTTCAAATTAATGATTACTTTTTATTTCCCTTTCTCAGAGTACCTAAAAAAAAAAAAAAAACCAATGTATTTTGCAATCATTTTAGACTTACAGAAATTTTGTAAAATAGTACAGAGAGTCGAGAGAGTCCCCATATACTCTTTCCTCAGCTTCCTCTAATTTTTCTTTTCTTCTTTTTTTTTTTGAGACAGGGCCTCACTCTGCCACCAGGCTGGAGTGCAGTAGCGTGATCACAGCTCACTGCAGCCTCAACCTGCTGGGCTCAAGCAATCTTCCCACCTCAGCCCCAACAAGTAGTTGGGACTACAGGTGTGCACCATCACACCTCGCAAATTTTTAAATTTTTCTGTAGAGATGGGGTTTTACCATGTTGCCCAAGCTGGTCTCAAACTCCCGGGCTCAAGCTAAAGTGCTGGGGTGAGCCACCGCACCTGGTCTTTCTCCAATGTTAACATCTTACATAACCACAGTACATTTATAAAGACTAATAAATTAACATGGCACAGCATTATGAACTACACTATCGACTTTATCTGGGTTTCACGTTTTTTCACTAATGCTGTTTTCCTATTCCAGGATGAAATATAAGATACCATGTTGTATTTATCTGTCATGTCTCCTGAGTCTTCTCTAATCCGTATCAGTGTCCCAGTCTCTCCTCGTTTTCCGTGACCTTCACATTTTGAAGAGCACTGGTCAGGTATTTTGTGTAATGTCAGATAAGCATTTTTAAAGCCGAGACTACCACTATGATTCTCTTGTTCAACAAACTTCCTATTAAAGAGACAGAGCGACGGGCGGCTACAGTGCATAGGCGGTAGGAGAGACCCACAGGGATAACCTAATCCAACATTATCATTTTGTAGATATAGAAACTAAGGTATCAATAATGTTTTTAACGATAAAGACACAAATACCAAGCTTTTAAAATCCTGTTTGGTAAGAACACAGAATTCCACATGATCTCTGAGAAAAACTGTGGGATACTTACTAGTGAGGATTGTAAGCAAGAAAAGATACTCAGTATATGAAATTAGCCCTGAAAGAGATAAAATAAAAACATACCAGAAAATAAGCTTTAGAATATACAGAGACATTAACATTGAAATTTCACCGAATAAAAAAATTATTTTACTTGAAATTACCTCTCTTTGATGCAGTGGACATTTTTTATAATAGTTGAAGTAGAGTCCTAATACTTAAAAAAAGAAACTATGGTTCACCAGGTACTGTTACTAGTAAGGAGGTTGTGACGGTTGGTGTTAAGTGTCAGTTTGACTGTGTCAGACTGAACATCTTGAGCAGCCAGATTAAACATGGTTTCTGGGTGTGTCTGTGAGATGAGCATTTAAATTGGTAAAGCAGGCTGTCCTCCAGTGAGGGTGAGCATTATCCACTCTGCTGAACAAAAAGCGGAGGAAGGAGAAATTCACCCTTTTTCCTGCCTCACTTCTTGAGCTGGGACATTTTATCTTCTACCCTCAGACTGGGGTTGACACCACTAGCTCCCCTGGTTCTCAGGCCTCCAAACGAGGACTGAATTACACCACCAGCTTTTCTGGGTCTACAGCTTGCAGATGGCAGATCACGGGACTTCTGTACCTCCATAATTGCATGAGCCAATTCTTCACAGCAAATCTATCTGTATCTCCTATTGGTTCTGCTTCTGTGGAGAACATTGACTAATACAGAAAAGGAGTGGAAGCTGGCTTGCACATAACAGGCATCCACGACAAGTTTTATTTACATGGCACTTTACGTAACTTCTAATTAAATTTTTACTATTCACAGCACCTCAAGTGAAGCAAATTTATAAATGCAGTAGAATAACAGAGACTTGGATATACTGAGAGTCAAATTACATTATTTAAAATGTAGTAATTAGTTCTTTGTAGCAGTTACTTTATTTTTCCTTTGGAAAATCATTCTTAGACAGTTTCAAATATGCAGTTTGGGTAGGATGACCCTACTTTTGCCTCTGCAAGTAAATGCTAATTGGCTAAAGCCAATCACTGCATTTCTGTGGAACTGATGCAGGGATGGGCAAGTAGCTCAGGCCCAAGCTAATAAGCAGGTTGCGCTGTCTGGTTCCAGGGACTGGTTCAGGGATGGGCTCACATCTAAGTTGGGCCACTCAGAGTAGTACAGCAGGATTTCTGATGCAAATGCTGGATAACTGACTTTCACATTTTTATTTTGTGCTGGGCTTTGGCGATGTGAGAATGTTATTCTCAGGAATGTGAGGCAATGGAGAGAGTGCCTGGAACTGCCAGTGGCCAGTATTTAGAGCACGAGAATGTAGCCAGTCTTTAACTGCCAGATCAGAAAATGAATATGGTGATGTTTGAGCCCTGGATGAAGTTGGGTTTGAAGCTAACTGTGTCTAGTCACTAAACTTTCTTGCTTGCTCAAGTATATTGTGTCAGGTTTTAGGTTGCTTACAATGAAAAAAATTACATTAAATATCAAAACGATATCTCAAAAACCATGGCTTCTTGATAAGCTAAACAACAATTGCTCCCTCCGGATCAAAAGATTGGTATAATAGCAAAATGCACAATTAACAATTAAAAACACTTTTTTAGTCATGGAAAACTTGAATCACATGCAACAACAGAGAGAATAATATGAATTATATATAATTATACTAAATAACACAATGCAACTCAGCGCCAATAATTATCAACTCATGGCAGGTCTTGCTTTATCTATATTCCTTTTCACTCCCTACCTCCCACTGGATTATTGTGAAACAAAACCCACATATATATATCATTTCATAGTAAAAAATTCAGCCTGTGTATCTAAAATAACCTCCCTGCCAAATAGTTACCACACCTAAAAAAGTATCAATAATTCCTTAACATTTTCAAATTCAAATCAGCATTATCAAGTTTCCTGTTTCAGACAAGTTTTCAGGTATATTCAGATGAGCATCCAAAGAAAAGTCCTTACATTGCACTTGGTAAGTAGATCTCTTAAATCACCTGTTTTTAAATATTGTGGTAAAATAAACATAACATACAATTCACCACTTAAACCATTGTTAAATTTGGTAGCATTGAGTACATTCACACTGTTGTACAACCATCATCAGAAATTTTTCATCATGCTAAACAGAAGAACTGTACACATTAAACGTTAACTCCTGAATCCCACCACCCATTCCTGCCTCTAGCCCCTGTAAACTCTATTCCACTTTCCGTCTCTGTGAAGTTGCCTATTCTATCTAGGTACCTCATATAAGATGAATTATACGATATTTGTCCTTTTGTGACTTATTTCACTTGGCATAATGTTTTAAAGGTTCATTCATACTGCAGCATGTGTCAGAATTTCCTTCCTTTTTAAGGCTGAATAATATTCCATTGCACGTATGTACCACATTTTGTTTATCCGTTCACCTGCTGATGGACACTTGGGGTGTTTCTACCATGTGGCTACTGTGAATAATGCAGCTACAAATATTGGTGTACAAATATTTGTCTGAGCCCCTGCTTTCATTTCTTTTGGGTATATACCCAGAAGCAGAACTGCTGCATCATACAGTAATGCTGTTGTAATTTTTTTTTTTTTTTTTTTTTTTTGAGACGGAGTCTCGCTCTGTCGCCCAGGCTGGAGGGCAGTGGCCGGATCTCAGCTCACTGCAAGCTCCGCCTCCCGGTTTCACATCATTCTCCTGCCTCAGTCTCCCGAGTAGCTGGGACTACAGGCGCCGCCACCTCGCCCGGCTAATTTTTTTGTATTTTTAGTAGAGACGGGGTTTCACCGTGTTAGCCAGGATGGTCTTGATCTCCTGACCTCGTGATCCGCCTCGGCCTCCCAAAGTGCTGGGATTACAGGCATGCGACACCGCGCCCGGCCAACACTGTTTAATTTTTGAGGAATCACCCTACCTTTTCCACAGCAGCTGTGGAAATACAAATTTCTACCAAATTTTTCCACATCCTCAACACTTGTATTTTCTGCTTTTTTTTTTTTTTTTAAGTTGCCAACCTAATGAATGAAACGTGCTATCTCATTGTGGCTTTGATTTGCATTTCCCTGATGATCAGTGATGTTGAGTATCTTTTCATGTGCTTATTAGCCATGGGTATATCTTATTCTGAGAAATTTCTATTTGAGTCCTTTTCCCATTAAAAAACTTTTGTATAGTTCTTTATATATGCTGGTTATTATCCCTTATAATATATACGTATACAATTTGAAAATATTTTCTCCCATTTGTGGATCTTTTTTTCACTCTCTTGACAGTGTTCTTCGATTCACAAATGTTCTTAATTTTGATGTAGTCTAATTTATTTATTATTTTCTTTTTTTTTTTTTTTGATCAAAGTCTCACTCTGTTGCCCGGGCTAGAGTGTAGTGGTACAGTAATGGCTCACTGCAGCCTTAACCTCCCAAGTTCAAGTGATCCTCCCACCTCTCAGCCTCCTGAGTAGCTGGGACCACAGGCATGTGCCACCATGTCCAGCTAATTAAAATACTTTTTTTTTTTTTTTTTTTTGCAGAGACAGGGTCTTCCTATGTTTCCCTGGCTGGTGTCGAACTCCTGGGCTCAAGTGATCCTCCTGCCTTGGCCTCCCAAAGTGCTGGGACTGCAGGTGTGAGCCACTGTGCCCAGCCTTCCCGTCTCTGAAGCCTCTCTTAATATATAGGTTTTCTCCCTTGTCTTTTTTGCCCCTACCTTTCAATTTAATTGTTGAAAAAGTCATTTGTCCTATAAAATTTCCAACAGTCTATAAAGTTCTGATGACTGTATATCCTTGGTAACATTTCATATGTTCTTCTACCTTCTGTATTTTCTACAAACGGTACTTAAATCCAGATGTGTGCTAAGATTCAAGTTTGGTTTTGACAAGAATTCTTCACACATGGTGTATACTTCCATTAGGAGGCCAAAACGCAGATGTTTACAGAAAATACTAGATACCTTAGAGAGATAGGAATAGTAAGAGTTACAAGAGTTTAGAAAAATGTGCAAGCATTTCCAGAGTTTAGATGATCAAAGGTGCCACAGAGGAAGTAATTCTAACAGTAATCTTCGAATGATTGGTAAAAATTTTAATTAAGCGGATATGGTATAAATAGGAAACCTATTTAAGATGGATGAAGCTGAATATGAAAACTGCAAAGTGATTGTCTGAAATAACGCCCATGTGGAAGCAGCAATGGGAAAAACTACTATGGTAGTTCAGTCAGGAAGAATAAAGACCCGCAGAGGGTGATGACATTGGGAATGTATTTACCCTTCTGTGCTGGGCACCATACCCTAATGGCTCCCAAGCAAATAAAAGAAGGACTCAGGGCCAAAGGTAGTTCAGAGCAAGGCAGGCAAAAATGGTATATTAGATGATTCCATGTTTTAACTATAAGTAAATATTTTAAATGTTTTCAATGGCTTCCTTTTACTGAATTACCAACTTTTTGTTGTTTCTATTTTGGAGCAGGTGTACTTTTCTTTAATAAAAAAACTATAACACATTTTCAGATTTTCTTTTGCTTTAAACTATTTAGACCTTCTATAAAAGGAGAGTAAATTAAATGTGTTTTGTCATATCTTGTACCTGGGAGAAGTGCTCTAATGTCAGCTGAAAGATCAAAGTATTTCATTCTTTGGCAGTCTTAAGAATTTTTCTCATTTTCAAAGGAATATGGCAATGTGAAAAAAAATGGCCAAACCTCTAGACTCTACTGGGCTTGTTGCCAAAAGGAGACCGTGCTTTTCTTCTCTTTAGACACAGGTACAGATCCTTTATGCAAGCAGAACTTTTTGAAAAAGAAAATTCCAGTGTCTTTCTTTGAAATACTGACTTAAATAAAAAGCTTGAATAATCAGAGTTGAGACAGTATAAAAACAGTACCTTTCACTCTCAAGGTGGGTTATAAATAAACAAGGTAGTTCTACAACAGCATTCTAGGCATTTGCCCTCTGAAAATGTTTTTAAAGAAAACTGACACACGAGAATATTGACAGGAGAAACAGCTTAATATATATTTGTTATATCTAACTGCAAAGTAAATGCTATTAAATGGCAATGATTCAAAACTGTATTAGGACAGTATTTTAAATAATTTATGTTCAAAAGTTTGTTAAAGAATCTCTTAAGAGGGGCACTAGAAGAAACGAGTAAGTTCTGATTTTTCCCCTCTTCACGTCAGACAACCAATGTGTTGTCCTTGTAACAAGGTTTGAGGGAGGCGCATCTCACTCATGAGTGTGAAAGCCCAATCATCACACCTCAGATGAATAAATTCTGTCAAACAGTGTTCATCTAGAAATATTAAGATAGAACCATTCTAAAATACGATCTGCTGTTAAGTACAATTTTGTGAATCCTGTTTTCCAAAGAGATTGGATTATCCCATCTATTGTAAAAATGTATTTATATCTTACAACATATCTCATAATTTATATTCAGTATATTTTTGAGGATGGTATTAAAATTATGCTCAGTTTAAAATATATATATAATAATTTACAACTTATTCTTCCTTATAAAAATACACGTTGGTAAATTATTTTCTCATTTTAAGAATGTACTACCTTTTGCTAGTTATGATAGAGTATAAATTTTGATAGTTTCTTATATGTGTTAAAATGGAATATTTCAAAGGGTCCCAAGTTTAACTAAGTTTTACATTGTTTTTCTTCAAACCACTATTAACAGCAACAGTGAAGGATACCTTTAAAAAGTATATCTTCTGAATCTCTTATAAAATAAATATTTACATTAGTGTTTTTTTAAGTTAGAAATGTACACGTCAACTCATGTATTTCAGAGAACTAAAAAGTAACTGTAGTCTTTCCTCAAGATGTTTCCCTATTGCACTAATAAACACTTTTTTCCTATAGTATCAGATCACAATCAACATTATAGACAAGATATACAAAAGTCTCAGCCCTTCCACTGTACTGGGCTTCCTCACAATTTAATAAACAATTCTACTGTTTTCTGTTTGTTTAGTCAAAAACAATTTATTAAACATATACCATGTGCTAACTACTGTGCTTAGACCTCACAAGTTTACAAGGAAAAGGCCTTTTCCCTCAAGGAATTTATATTCTAAGAAGTTAGCAGATGACACATAAACAAGCAATTACAATAAAATATGATGAGAAAGAATATATAAAGAATGATGAGAATGCAGGGGAGGAAACAATTCTTTCTACTGAAGAAGTTAAAAACGACTCCCATAAGAAGTGAAGCTTGGGCTAAATCTCCAATGAGCAGAAGGCTGGGAGAAGGCGGTGAGTCAGAGAGTAGAGGGAAGACAGAGAACGGCACAGGCAAAGAGAACAGTGTGTGCAAAAGCATGAAAGTGTGAACAGACATGGCACACTGTGTAGAATGGCAAGAGAGGACAGCAGGGAAGCTTGTGCAGGGCACAGGCCACAAAGGGCTTATATACACCAAACTAAGGAAGTTAGATTTTATTTATTAAGTGACAAAGTCACTTGATCTGTTTCCTATTCTCTAGAGGTAGGGAGAAGAGAAGATGAATTCGGTAAATACTTAGGTAAAATTGGAAAGACTTTGTGTTTGATTGAATATGAAGGGTGGGACAGGCAAAGAGAGAGAGAAAGGGGTCTAAGCTATTTCTTGGGTTTGGGTGAGTTGGATGAAAGCTGTTACTACCAAATGAGATCAAGAATACAGGAAGTGTTGGTTTAGGGGGAAGATGGTGAGTGCAGTTTGGCATATTCTGAATCCAAGGTAACTGAGGGATATCCAAAAGCAGGTGTCTGGCAGCTGGTTTGTATATACATAAATGGCTGAGGCTCAGGAGTGTAGCCTGGGCCAGAGGCACTGAAAGAGATTTGGGAGTCACCCCATGAACGCTAAAACCAAGGAGGCTGAAGAGTAGCAGTAAGTGAAGGACAAAATTCTACGAAGTGCCAATGTTTAATAGGCGGGAGGTGGAAGAGGGCCAATGACAGAGAGACTAGGACAGTGTGGTTTCAGAGAAATCAAGAGGACTTCTGACACAAAGATTTGCCTAATAAGAGATCTTTTGTTGACACGATCTCAGGCACTGTGTCAGAAGTTTCACGTAAGTCACTGTAACCTTGAAGTAGATATTATCATCTCTATTTTACAGATGAAGTAATAAGCAGCTCATAAACCACAAGCTACACAGGAGCTGGGAGACTCTCTATATATTCAGCCTGTGAAGGCTTCTCACAATTAGGGACACTCTTCCTCCAGCTAGAATGTGGTACAGTAGATGTGTTGGGGGGATGGAGAAGGGGAAGGATCAGGGTTGAGACTCCAACCAGAGTGGGTTCTCAGAGTCTAAGTTAAGGGTGGCCAGCATTCAGATGAATGGTGAGAGAGCAGATCTTACACCTTGCCTTTCATACTTCCAACTCTTCCTAATTCTGTAACTCTCCAGTTCTGCCTCATCTTTTACCTGCCAATTGCTTAATTTTCTTGTCATCCTTAAGCTACAACTTCCAGTCCTGATTTCCCTGCCAGTCCTTTATGAATGTAGGAATGTAAGCTGATTTTCCTCCCACAGTCACTGCATGTACATTTTAAAAACTTATCTTTGACTTTGTAATGAACGCTATCCATATTCTCTATCCTATCTATTCTCTATCTATATATCTTCATCTCTATCCTATATTCTCTATCAGCCATTTACTGTTTCTGGTTCCTCTTAAAGCCTCCTTCCCTCATCCCTTCCCCTCTCATCATGCTCATTTCTCTATTTATCGCATGAACATCTTCATGGACTTTGCCTAAGGGGGAAAATCCTTCCTATTTATTTTCCTGACAGTTCATCACTAAGGTCTTTCTCCCAGTCATAGGAAATACTGGGTCTTAATTCTCCTTCAAAAAAAAAAAAAAAAATCCTGGAAATATATGATTAATGCTCTTGTTCATTCTGAGAACATAAAAAGTACTCCAGCTTTGTAAATAACAAAGAAAGAAAATTATCTAATGAGAAAAATGTGTGTGCAGGCTGATGAATTTATCTCCTTGATAGTTAGAAAGATTATCTACGTCTCTCTCTCTGAAAGTTAAAAAAATAAAAATAAGGCCGGGCGCGGTGGCTCATGCCTGTAATCCTAGCACTTTGGGAGGCCGAGACGGGCGGATCACAAGGTCAGGAGATCGAGACCATCCTGGCTAACACGGGGAAACCCCGTCTCTACTAAAAAAATACAAAAAACTAGCCGGGCAAGGTGGCAGGCGCCTGTAGTCCCAGCTACTCGGGAGACTGAGGCAGGAGAATGGCGTGAACCCGGGAGGCGGAGGTTGCAGTGAGCTGAGATCCGGCCACCGCACTCCAGCCTGGGCCACAGAGCGAGACTCCGTCTCAAAAAAAAAAAATAAAAATAAAAAATAAATAAAAATAAAAAGAAGTGGCTGGGGCGGCCACTGAGGGGGTCGGGGAGGCTGTGCAAGGTGGCGAGCCCGGGCAGCCAGAGTGGCCCCTGTCCCAGCTGCAGCACGAGGAAGAGATGGCGGCCGAGGCCAGGGAAGCCGTGGTGTCCCCCATGGACAATGGGTTTCTGAGCCTGGACTCGCCCTCTGACGTCCTGTACAGCGACAGAGCAGAATGGGCTGATACAGATTCAGTACTGCAGAATGATGGCCCCAATCCCATGGTCCAGATCATTTATAGTGACAAATACACACTCTGGAAATGATTAAACTAGTACCACACAATGAAAGTGCATGGAACTATTTGAAAGGGATTTTGCAGGATCGTGGTCTTTCCAAATATCCTGATCTGTTAGGTCAATTACTTGATTTACAACCAAGTCATAGTTCCCCCTACCTAATTGCCTTTCTCGTGGCTATCTATGAAGACATGCTAGAAAGCCAGTGTGACAATAAGGAAAACATTCTTAATAAAGCATTAGAGTTACGTGAAATCCTAGCTCAAGAAAAGGACCCTATAAAAAAGGAATATTGGAGATATACTGGGAGATCCCCTCAAAGCAAACACAGCATAGAAAATGACTCACCAACAAATGTACAGCAATAACACCATCCAGAAGAACTTGATGGAATGCTTTTATTTTTTATTAAGGGACTCTGCAGGAGTTTAAAACGAGAGTGATCCTTCCCTTTGCCTGTGGTGTAAAAGTGCATCACACAGGTGTTGCTTTTTAACAAGAACTGATGCTCCTTGGGTGCTGCTGCTACTCAGACTAGCTCTAAGTAATGTGATTCTTCTAAAGCAAAGTCATTGGATGGGAGGAGGAAGAAAAAGTCCCATAAGGGAACTTTTGTAGTCTTATCAACATGTAATCTAATCCCTTAGCATCAACTCCTCCCTCAGTGGTACACGCGTCAAGATTTGTAGCAGTAATAACTGCAGGTCATTTGTATGTAATGGATATGAGGTAGCTGAAGTTTGGTTCAGTAAGCAGGGAATATAGTGGTTCCCTCAGAGCTGGTCTGCACACTCACATTATCTTGCTATCACTGTAACCAACTAATGCCAAAAGAATGGTTTTGTAATAAAATTATAGTTGTATCTAAAAACAACAACAAACAAAAAAAGAAGTTACTGATATTCTTTCTCAGTATCCTCTGAAAACAAGTACCTATGTTTTCTTTCTTACGGCACAGAAGCAGCAAAGTTGGTAAAGAAATACTACAATCCTTCTGGAGACCAGAACCCTGACTTCCAGATGTGACTACAATCTAACAGGATTCTCTGATGCAGACTGGCAGGAGGGATGAACAGCCCTCCCAAGTCTTCCTCTGCCAATATGAAAAACTGCTCCACAACTCTTGCCCCTGTACATAGAGGCTGAATGAAGAGAACACTGATCTCAATTTCAGGAAGAGACTAAAGAACATCTGCAGGTTTTCCTTCTATCTGAAGAATCAAAACTGTAATTAAACTGCAATAACTTTCTACCTTGTCTTCAAATCTCATTGTCACTTTCAAAACTTCCATTAACCCATTTCATATAATCTCGACTACAATCTGCTATCTTCTTCATACCAAGAAAATAAAATGTTTGCTTACTGCTCTTTGAAATTCCAACTCTTTTCATACTTATGCCTCAAAAATATCACGTCAATAAAAAAAATTACTTTTCATTTGCCAAGTACTCTCCCAATTTTCTCCAAAGTTTGTTAAATCTCATTCAAATCTTCACTATCTCCCACGAGACAGAGAATTTCTCAGTGCTCTTTCAGGACTGACCAGTGGGCCCCTTCCTTCAAACTCACCCACTAGAATGATCTAATTATTTGCTTCCCCAGCTTAGGTGGTTCTTGTTGAATTTCGTCAAAAGAGACAGAGAGGAAACAACTAGGATGGACAGAAAAGCAACACAACAAAGTCTGGGGTCATAGAAGCCAAAACGAGGGGCTGTTCTGATGTAGATTATAGATCAAATACTGCCGGGGTCACGTAAGCTGGGACTACAAAATGTCCTCATTAAACCAACGAGTTCACTGGTGATCATGACAAAAGCGTCCACAGTGGGGTGGGTACCAGGCTGAAATGAGCGGAAGAACGAATGAGAGGTTAGGAAGTGAACACAACACACTGGGGAGATATGGGAGTAAAGGAAAATGTTTTCCCCTAAAAAATGGGACACACTTTTAAGTTTACATAAGGTAGGAATAAGGTAGAGAGAAACAGACTGGTGATGTAGTAAACTAGGGAAAAATATCAAAGTAGAAAGGTCTTGAAAGGGCAAGAAAAGAGGCCTAGAGCAAATACAGAGACATGGGCTGATGGTGCAGGGACTAGATCTTCCATAAAGACAGCGCAGGCAGACAAGACAGATGCAGCTGTAAGAGGCAGAAGCAACAGCAGACTTGGAGGTGAGTTCTTTTTTCCCTTTACGTAAAGGAAAAAATGCCTTAAAAAGTTTATTAAATTCCACGGTGTATAGGGTATACTTCATAATGAATTCAATTAATTTTAATAATTATCTTTATGATTCTGAGTATAGAATGATTTTAGATATATATTTTTGTAATCAATAGTAAGGCAGTGCAATTTTTAAAAATTCTATTTGTGTTTAATACTGCCACAATCAGATTTTTCTTCAATTAAGTGACTGCATTTTGTGACTGATACACTTTGAAATAACTGTATACCACATTAAATATGGTAATACATGAAATAGCACTAATTTAAAAAAAAATATCTAGCTTGGGAAAAGAAAAAATATCCTACTACAGTTGCAGGTCATTAACTATTAAGCTGACAAAACACTGCTCATTAGGAGGCAGAATTTTCTTCTAGTATATCTTAGAAATAATTCACATCCAAATGAAGTATTTTGATAAAGAAGAAATAAAAATTAGATAATTTCATGTTTTTATTCAGATATTTGATAAAGAGGAGGCTGAGGCATGAAAATTACTTGAACCCGGGAGGCGGAGGTTGCAGTGAGCTGAGATAGCGCCACTGCGCTCTAGCCTGGGCATCAGACTCTGTCTCAAAAAAAAAAAAGAGTTGATGCATTATTTCTAAAATGTATGAAAGCAGTACTACAAAATGGATCTAATTTTGTTGACAAAATAATACCAATTAATCCTTTTTAAATTTTTAAATATTTTCTGTTCCTTTTCTTTTTTTTGAGACATGGTCTTACTCTGTCACCCAGGCTAGATTATAGTGGTACAATCATGGTTCACTGAAGCCAACTTCTTAGGATCAAGTGATTCTCTCCTACCTCAGCCTCCCGAGTAGAGGGTATTACAGGCGTGAGCCACCATGTGCAGCTAATGTTTATATTTGTTGTGGAGACGGGGTCTCCCTATGTTGCCTAGGTTGGTCTTGAACTTCTGGGCTCAAGTGATCCTCCTGCCTTGGCCTCCCAAAGTGCTGGGGTTACAGGCATGAGCCACCATGCCTGGCCCCAATTAATACTAATTGGGAAGAAGACCAACATAAATTATTGAAAGTTTTAACTGAGAAATATTTTAAAAACATGTAGTCTTCATATTTTCAATACACGGAAAGGCTAAAACTATATAGCAAAAATACTCAAGGGACTCACTGAAATAGATCAGGATAATTTGTAATTAGCATGTAGTTAATTTTAGATGAGCATCTATTATGTGTCAGAGAATGTTTTTAGACAACATACCAAGCAATTGGGGATATAAAAATAACCACACATATTTTTCCACTTTGAGAACTTACGGTTTAATTAAGAAAGATTAGAAACCAGAGAGTACAGTATAACAAAATATAAAAAATGAGAAAGCATAAGACTCTGTTTACTAGTTTCACAGATGACTTCATAGAGTAGGGGAGCTGAGAAGTGGGAGCTGTTTAGCAGGTAGCAGGAGTATGGTATTCCATATAAAGGTCATAGGCAGCACTTGAGGCGCTACCAGGAGTCTGGAACATGAATGCAGTGATGAAGCTGTACGGGTACTTCTTTTCAGAAGCACAGTATGCTTCTAAGGTCTTGAAATGAGTTTCTCTTTTCAGTTTTTAAAGATTAATCTCTTATCTCTTAATTTTTTTTCTTAAGATGACTTAAATTTTCTCTTTTCAGTTTTTATTTTATGCATTTTTCTTGAAAACAGTTTTTAATAGAATTTCTAAAATCACATTATATTTATGGAGAGTTTTACACAAAAGCTGAATTAATCTACTCTGGTTCTCATATTCTGCCTTTAGGTCAAAATTACTATAGAACCCTCCTCAGCCTTATTTCAGGAAAAACACATCACATAATCATAAGATAGTTCAGTTTATATCCACAGAGATTATCTGAGTTTTCGCAACTGGTAAACATCTTTCTTAAAAATCTCAAAATGCTTCCAGAAAAGTCTACATCATGGAAAAAGCTCTGATCTAAATATCGGTACTTGAACTTTAAACATTTTGCTTAAAATCTACTTTAAAATGCCAAATTAGTAATTTCCTAAAGTAAAACCTTACAAGATATTTATTAACTTTGATTTTTAAAATACCATTTATTTACAAACTCATTAACAAGAGGCTAAGGCCCAGTTAATATTAAATCTTACAAAAAACATATAGCAGTATTACCAATTATAAACTTAAAATGTACCAGACACATAGTAAGAAAACTAAAACCAACTTGCCCAAGGTTACACAGGTAATTAATAGAGTTAGGAATCTAAACCAGGCTTAAAACCCATGTTCTTAATATTTTTTAAGGCTACATACCAGATACCACAAATGTTTAAAACATCTTATTTTATTAAATTCTTTCAACAATCCCATAAGGAAGGCATTATTATCTTATTTTAAAAGGTGATGAAAGTGAGGATGAAAGAGATTAAGTAATTTCCTCAGGTAATAAAACTAGGAAAAATTTGAATTTAAGTCTGTCAACTTCAAAACACGCACTTTTGTTCACTAACCATATACTACATTCCAGTAAATTCCCACTATAAAAAATTTAGGAGCTTGTTAACCTCAAAGTATATAGGGATGTTCTGGCTAGGACTGGAAGGAATTGGTAAGGGGTGGGGTGAAGTGGGTGTAAAGATAAGTAGACAGTTTAGTATAAGGGACTAATACTCGTAGAATATAATGAAAGTCTACTAAATATTGATACACTGAGGAATGTGCAGAAATAGATATTTATCAAAAATAAACAATAAGTGATTAATATTGATTTTATGGAGTTATTATACCTTTGTCATATTTTTCTTTTCCATGGAGTGTTATGTGATAAACTTATTCTCAATTTGAAACTAATTTTTTTTTTTTGAGACACGGTCTTGCTCTGTTGCCCACGTGACCACACACAGCTCACTGCAATTGCAACCTCGACCTCCTGAGCTCAAGCGATCCTCTCACCTCACCCTCCCAAGTAGCTGGGACTACAGGTGTGCATCACCACACCTGGCTAATTTTTCTTCTATATTGTTTGTAGAGATGGAGACTTGCTACACTGCCCAGACTGGTCTTGAACTCCTGGGCTCAAGCTATCCTCTTGCTTTGGCCTCTCAAAGTGCTGGGATTACAGGTGTGAGCCAATGCACTCAGCCGTAAAATTAATGTTGATTTGAGAATGTTGTAAATCTCTTGAGATAACTATAAAAGCTCTGCTGCATTCAATGAAAGGTTATAAACCACTGATTTAGAAATCACATTTGTTTCTTAATTCTCCAATTCCTTCTTTAGATAACAGGAAAGAATAATTAATTTACCACCTACTTCAGGTGAACACTTTTTCTACACTTATAAAATAGAGTGGTCCATCTCTCAGGTCCTTGATAACTTTCACTAAATTAACTATGCCAACTACTTCTATTTTAAATATCTATTTCTACGATCACTCCCTGAATCCTGAAATCACCTACAAGTGCTTCAGCTTAGAAACTGTAAATTCAGACACCTACTCTACGACCACGGTTCCTTTCTGCTCTTGGACACCCACCACATCTGTTTTCAACCTCACTGGCAGCCTTCTCTCCAGGCTTTTTTCCTCTTCCTGGAGTTTATCATGAAATGGGATTTTTTTTCCCCCTCTTGACTTTCCTACTTTCTTTTTAAATTTTTCTTCCTATTTTACTTTCTTCTCTATTGTCTCTGCTTAGACTCCATGGCTCATTAGTTAAAACCTCTCTTGCTCCTAACATTGTTAACTCCCTAGGCCATGACTTCCTCCATTCCTCTGCCTAGCAAATCCTAACTGTCCATCTATTCTATTCTGCAACTACACTGATCAATGACTCTATTCTTTCATAATGTATGTTCTCTTCTAGTCCTTGAAGGATTCCCAGAAGTCCTTCTGCTTCTCTCATCAGTTCTTTTTCCATATCCCAGAAGCTACTTCAAACCTTCTTTCTCCATAAAGCTCAGCCCTACTATATCCAATTTTTTTTTTTGAGATGGAGTTGCACTCTTGTTGCGCAGGATGGAGTGCAATGGCACAATCTCAGCTCACTGCAACCTCTGCCTCCCAGGTTCAAGCGATTCTCCTGCCTCAGCCTCCTGAGTAGCTGGGATTACAGGCACCTGCCACCACGCCTGGCTAATTTTTTGTGTTTTTAGTAGAGACAGGGTTTCACCATGTTGACCAGGCTGGTCTCGAACTCTGGCCTCCCAAAGTGCTGGGATTACAGGTGTGAGCCACTGCACCGGGCCCTAAATCCTATTTTATAAAGAAAATCGAGGCTACTCCAAAACACCGCCCTCATTTGCTTGCCAGTAATTTGCAAATGTCTGCATAAAATGCTCATTTGTTCATCCTTTTCTCCTGACACAACGGGAAAGACATCCTCCCTGTGGAATGCTGATCCTTCCACTCCTGTTCTGAAGATAATCCCTTCTTTCCTATTTTCCAGGATTTTGTCCTATTCATACTTCCTTTGTATTTTCCACCTCTCCTTCTCATCAACTAGAAACATGTTCACCACCTACAATAAACCAATATTCTCTTGGCCTTTTTTCTCTATCCTTAGCTACTACCCTCTAACTCCTCTGTTCATGACCACATCTCTCAAGAGGTCTGTGTTTACTTTTCTCGTATCTCCCATCACTTCTCAGTGTTCTGCAACTTGGCTTTAGATCTCATCCCATCACTGACCTGTATAGTAGTTGGCCCTCCGCATCCATGCATTCAACCAACCATGGATCAAAAATATTAATAGGTCTGGTGTGGTGGCTCATGCCTGTAATCCCATCACTTTCAATGGCCAAGTCAGGAGGACTGCTTGAGTCCAGGAGTTTGAGGCCAGCCTGAGCAACATAGTGAGATCCCCGTCTATACTAAAATTCAAAAAAATTAGCCATGTATGGTGGTGCACACCTGTAGTCCCAGCAGGCTGCAGCAGAAGGATTGCTTGAGCCCCAGAGTTTGACGCTGTCGTGAGCTATGACTGTGCCACTGCACTCCAACCCAGCAACAGAGCAAGACCTTGTCTCAAAAAAAAAAACAAAAAAACAAAACTCAAAACAACCCACACCACTACAAATAAAAAAACAACAGAGCTACAGAATACAACAACTATATACATAGCATTTACATTGTATTATGTATTACAAGTAATCTAGAGATGATTTGAACTACATGGGAGGATGTTTGTAGGCTATACACAAATATGATGCCATTTTATAGGAGGGTCTTGAGCATTCTCGGATTTTGGTATCCAAGGGGGGCCCTGGAACCAATACCCCGTGGATAACAAAGCACCACTGTACTTGTTAAAAAGTCAAACACTTCCAGCTGCTACATACAGCGGATACTTCTCAGTCCTTAGCTCACTCAACTCCCTAAGTTTGCTTGGTTTTCACATTTGATACGTTCCTTTTTTCTTTTAACACTTTCTCTGCCTGGCTTCTGTGCTAACACTTCCTGGCGTTCCTCCGCCTCTCTGACCACTCTGCCTCCATCTCTCCCCGTCCCCTCCCTTACGTGCTGGTGCTCCTCTGGACGCCCTGCAGGCTTCTCCTGTTTTATTTCAGATACTCTGCTGGTGCTCCTCTGGACGCCCTGCAGGCTTCTCCTGTTTTATTTCAGATACTCTGCTGGTGCTCCTCTGGGCGCCCTGCAGGCTTCTCCTGTTTTATTTCAGATGCTCTGCTGGTGCTCCTCTGGACGCCCTGCAGGCTTCTCCTGTTTTATTTCAGATACTCTGCTGGTGCTCCTCTGGACGCCCTGCAGGCTTCTCCTGTTTTATTTCAGATACTCTGCTGGTGCTCCTCTGGACGCCCTGCAGGCTTCTCCTGTTTTATTTCAGATACTCTGCTGGTGCTCCTCTGGGCGCCCTGCAGGCTTCTCCTGTTTTATTTCAGATACTCTGCTGGTGCTCCTCTGGACGCCCTGCAGGCTTCTCCTGTTTTATTTCAGATACTCTGCTGGTGCTCCTCTGGACGCCCTGCAGGCTTCTCCTGTTTTATTTCAGATACTCTGCTGGTGCTCCTCTGGACGCCCTGCAGGCTTCTCCTGTTTTATTTCAGATACTCTGCTGGTGCTCCTCTGGACGCCCTGCAGGCTTCTCCTGTTTTATTTCAGATACTCTGCTGGTGCTCCTCTGGACGCCCTGCAGGCTTCTCCTGTTTTATTTCAGATACTCTGCTGGTGCTCCTCTGGACGCCCTGCAGGCTTCTCCTGTTTTATTTCAGATACTCTGCTGGTGCTCCTCTGGACGCCCTGCAGGCTTCTCCTGTTTTATTTCAGATACTCTGCTGGTGCTCCTCTGGACGCCCTGCAGGCTTCTCCTGTTTTATTTCAGATACTCTGCAGGCTTACGTGCTGGTGCTCCTCTGGACGCCCTGCAGGCTTCTCCTGTTTTATTTCAGATACTCTGCCTCATACCCTCTCCCGGCTTTAATTAACATTGATGGTTTAATAATTTATCTGTAATTGCTCAAAGACTTTGACAAAGTTACCTCCTACTTACTATGTTATTATGTTTTAAAAACACCTATTAAATAACATGGTGCAAATCTCATACCTTAATACCTTAATAATACTTCAGTTAAACACATAACTGAAAATTTAACAGAAATCAAAATTACCTTTATCGCCAAGGTCTCTGAAAAAAGTTGATCCACAGCCAGCTGTTTGGATTCCTGACAGTGTATCCTCGATGTCCTTTGAATACACATATTAAAATTTAACTTCTAAAAGTCCATTTCCTTTGTAGCTGGGACTACAGACGCCCGCCTCCACGCCCAGCTAATTTTTTTGTGTGTATTTTTAGTAGAGAGAAGGTTTCACCCTGTTAGCCAAGATGGTGATCTCCTGACCTCGCTATCCGCCCGCCTTGGCCTCCCAAAGTACTGGGATTAGAGGCATGAGCCACCGTACCCGGCCAAAAGTTCATTTTCTATCTTACCAAAAACAAACCCCGCCCCCTCCCACATGTTGCTTACCTTTTTTGTCAGCTTCCTGACTGAAGTTTTACCTACAACAAAGAAGAAACATTATTTAGTATCCATATTCTTTGGTAAAATTCAGCTTGCACTAAGAAAGAAAATTATTTAAAAGACAAAACAAACAACTAAATATTTATTAAAAAAGCAAAGGCTTGTGATTTTAGCTAATATTCTTAAGCCATAATTATGAGTCAGAGAATTCTAAGACTAAACACAAAGACACTATAGTTTTATACAAGATCCATTTTCAATTTCACTCACCCTATTTCATACATATGAAATCGTATATAACCATCTATGAGTTATCCTAGTTGTCTGAATCATATTATTAATTCTCATCAAACATAATTTGTTCACGTGATTATTAAAATCACTCTCTTTTTACTTTCATTGATTTAGGAAAAAACACTCATGATTTAGAAAGCTTCCTTTTTTTGAACTCTGGAAAGACCTCTTAGGCTTGTAACTCTCCAGTCAAATGTAAAAGTCTAGCCAACATAACCATCCATTCTAAAGTAGTTAACTTTTAATAATTTCCTATTGGATAACAGAGATTCAAAATTCTTCCAGGTATTCAGCCACCCTCTTTACTGCCTACATCATTTTCCTAATATCCACCATAATTCTAAAGCCATTACATTGTTTCTTTTTTTTTAGGACTTATTCTGATGATAGCCTCAAGTCATTTTAAACATCTAGAACAAAACTGAAAAATGTTTTACTTTTGTCTCTTACGTAAGCAATATACAGCACTAACTTTACTTACTGCTCTCAAAATTATCTTGTCTATGAAGTTCCTTCAGTACAATTACATGGTCTGTGAAAATTCAGGTGGCACATTAAAAAAGAGTGCTTTTAGATGTGACTTTTCTGTAGTTTGGGTTGTTTAATTTGGACGATTAATCTACAAGGGCAAATTCTATTATTTGGTATTAGTTAACTGTCAGGATTTTATTTTTACATTATTAATCAAAACATTAGTTGTGAATATGACTACGTACTTTTTAGAAACATCTATGACTATGTTCGTAAGCTTAGGTGTTGATATTTTGGGGTAATTTTAATTCACTGGAGAAACTATTATGTCCCAGCCAAAGAGCCCCAGATTCTACTGTTAGGTGGTGTTATAGTATCAGATAATCAAACAGACAAAAATTACCATGTATTGTACAAATCTAAGTGAGTCAATGTGTATATAATATGCAGTCCTATAATGCTGGTAATGAACTCCAAAAAACTGTGCAATACATGTATTTACTTATCTTTACATAGTCAATTAACTTAAAAAATAAACTGATCATTATTTCTCTGCTTTTCCTAAAGTTATGCCACAAATACTCATTACCATATGCCCTTTTATTTTTAGACAATTTTATCTGTTTTTAAAAAGGGGATTAATCCTTATATCCAACTTAAAGTATTCTAGAAAGCAATTATTAACATTTTGAAGGCAGAAGAGGACCAAGAGTTCAGGGTAGCAAAATGGATAGTGTCTAACAGTTTCTTAGAAATCAGATTATTTCTAAGGGGTGTTATCTGTTTGAAGGCTAGATTCCTTTTTGGTCTTTCAAAAATCGTTTAAAAAAAAATCCTTCTACTTGAAACTGAGTGAGTAAAGAAGGTAATGTTTGCTTCCCGCCAGCTCGAAGTCTGGCTGCCAAACAGCTAAACCAATAAAATTCAATACTGTGTGAATGAAATACCACAATAAAGCCATGAACTAACTGAATAATATAACACCAGAATTACAGATAAAAAGTAAATTATAAAATCTGTGGAGGCAGATTTCATACCTGTCTTACTTTTATGCAGGTCAGTGCTAAACATTTAAATATTTGTTGAATAAACAAATCAGAAAAGATTTCACAATGTCTTCTCATCCAGGTCCCTGTCTTTTGGATAAATTATTATATCCCCACTTTACATGTAAAACAAATTGGCAAGAGGAATTAGGTAACAATATGGGCATTGAAGGATTTATTTTCATATCTCATATAGATTTTTCAAAAACAGGTGTTAGACTCTTTGAATTCCATGATAGTAGTAAAAAGAACCTGCGGCCTACTTTCAACACTTAACAAAACTGAATAATTATGCATGGTACGATTATAGAGGCAGTTTTGCTGCTTTTCATTATTTCATGTAGATTACAAGTTCTATTTGATATGTATATAAATATTTGATCATCAAAAAATGAGAAAACCAGGTACTTAATGTAGTTTAAGTTGTAAAAACATCTTTTTAAATTTTTTTAATTCAAATGGAATAAGTAATTAGAAAATAATGAAGAAATTAACTTTTTGGTGAAAAGTTTAGAAGCTACTATTCTCTTACAAAAAACTCATTTTTAGATTAAAAAAAAAAAAAAGACAAGGCAGAGATACTAGGAGTGAACACCTGTTCTCTCCTGCTTCCTCTTTCTCTTCAGTTAATGCACCTTTCACTGAGCATTATGAGAAGCTGTGGTGTTTCTTTTTTTTTTTTTTTGAGACGGAGTCTCGCTCTGTCGCCCAGGCTGGAGTGCAGTGGCACGATCTCGGCTCACTGCAAGCTCCGCCTCCCGGGTTTACGCCATTCTCCTGCCTCAGCCTCCCGAGTAGCTGGGACTACAGGCGCCCACAACCGCGCCCGGCTAATTTTTTGTATTTTTAGTAGAGACGGGGTTGCACCGTGGTCTCGATCTCCTGACCTTGTGATCCGCCCGCCTCAGCCTCCCAAAGTGCTGGGATTACAGGCGTGAGCCACCGCGCCCGGCCCGAAGCTATGGTGTTTCAAACCCAGAACACTCTGTAGGGTTTTCTCGGTAGACAGCCGTCTCACCCAGGCTGCTTCCTCTATACTGCTTGTTCACAGGCTGAGCAGCACAATAAGAGGTCCATGGTCTGACCTGCACAGCAGGAGCCATGACCTCATTTCTCCTGACAGCAGTAACAAGGCAAGGCCGTATTACATACACCTAAGTATTTCTGGACAATATTTTTCTATTTAAGGATAAAACCCATTTGGCAAATCTAATTTTTCCTTCTGTTTTTGTTTCAGTTTGTTTTTTTTCAATGTGGCGTAGGGGGGCACTCCTGTCTCTCTTTCTTTGGCTATTTCCACATTCACACAAATAAAAAAATTCAGTCGCATTATTTTCACAGCTATTTTATATGTATTCACACACTTATGTATGAAAATAACAGAATGGGGCAAAACACAGGAAAAAAGGTAGATCTAGACTTGAGGTTGTAATGTTTCATTGTATGAATATGAAAACAAGAAAAACACATTGGTTTTGTTTGGTTTTGTTTTGTTTTTTTGCAGGAGGCGGCATAGATCTTGAAGCACCAGGACAGAATTTTGGCTCAGGAAGTAAAATGTTTTAAAAGGATTCCACCTATAGTAGAGATTCCACCATGTGGTTTTCACTATTTACAAAGGATTTATGAAGTAAAATCCAGATACAGCATATCCTGTTATAGGTAAGCAGACCTTCTAATACTTAAAATAGTAAACCTGCATTTATACACATTAAGTGTTCTTACAGATCAAATAAATCTGCCTCTGGCCAAAATAAAGTTATTTGATAAACATAATTACAAAAACAATACCAGTACTATATAACTTAATTTCATTTTGTAGAGGTCAGTAGTCTTCTAATACATAAAAGTTAGACAATAGACATATTTCCTTCATTTTATAACTTTTTCATAAATATATGTGACAACTTGATATCAATATTAGAATCAACCTAAGACAGAGCTGATTATACTCTAATAAATGCTTTTATTCAGTCACAGCTATAATGGAAACCAAGGCAGAAAATGATGCATTAGCAAAACTAACCTTCCTCATATCACTAATAAGAGTGGTAAGTGCCACAGCTAACATCATACTAAAAGCTCTCAGCTTTTCTTCTAAGAACTGAAATGAGACAAGGATGCTCACTCTCACCCCTTCTATTCAACATAGAACTGGAAGTCCTAGTCAGAGAAATTAGGCAAGACAAAGAAAAATAAAGGGCATCCAAATTGGAAAGGAAGAAGTCAAACTGTTCCTATTTGCAGACAACATGATCTTACATACAGAAAAACCTAAAGACTCTACCAAAAAAAACTCTTAGAATAAATGAATCCAGTAAAGTTGCAGATATAAAATCAACATAGAAAAATCAGTAGCATTTTCTATATGCAAGCAAAGAACTAAGAAATCAAGAAGGGAATCCCATTTGCAATAGGTACAAACACACACACACACACACACACACACACACACACACAAAACAACTGGGAATAAATTTAACTGAGGAGGTGAAAACCTTCACAAAAATAACTACAAAACACTGATGAAAGAAACTGAGGAGGATACAGACAAATGGAAAAACATCCCCTGCTCGTGGATCAGAGAATATTGTTAAAAGGACCACACTACCCAAAGCAATGAACAGATCCAATGTAATCCTTATCAAAGTAACAACGACACTCTTCACGAAGTAGAAAAAAAAATCCTAAAACTTCTACGGAACCATAAAAGACCCTAAGTAGCCACAACAATCCTCAGCAAAAGGAACAAAGCTGGAGGCATCAAACTACCAGACTTCCAAATACACTACAAAGCTGTAGTAACCAAAAAACAGCATGGTATGGCATAAAAACAGAAACACAGATCAACAGAACAGAGAACCTAGAAATACATGATGTATCTACAGCCAACTGATTTTAGTTAAAAGTACCAAGAACCTAAGTTGGGGAAAGAACAGTCTCTTCAATAAATGGTAGTGGGAAAGCTAGATACTCACATGCAGAAGAATGACACTGGACCTGACCCTCTCACCTTATATAAAAACCAACTCAAAATGGATCAAAGACCTAAACGTAAGACCTGACACTACAAAACCACTACAAGAGAACAGGTGAAATACTTCAGGACATTGGTTTGGGAAACGATTTTATGAATAAGACCTCAAAAGCACAGGCAACAAAAGCAAAAAATATATTAGTGAGATGATACCAAACGAAAATGCTTCTGTACAGCAAAGGAAACAAACAAGGGTAAAAAGACAACCTATAGAATGGGAGAAAATATCTGCAAAACTATTCATCTGACAGGGGATTCACATCTAGAATGTACAAGTGCAAACATCTCAACAGCAAAAAAATCACAAAATACTTCAACGAAAAACGGGCAAAGAGCCTGTTTGAAGGCAAAGAGCCTTCAAAAAAGAACACATACAAAATGACCAATAAACACATGGGAAAAAAAAAAAAAAGCTCAACATCACTGATCATCAGGGAAATGCAAATCAAAACTATAATGAGGTATCGTCTCATCCCAGCTAGGATGGCTATTATCAAAAAGACAAAAAATAAACTCTCGCAAGGATGCAGAGACAAGGAACTCTTTTCTGAGACAGGGTCTTGCTCTGCTGCCCGGGCTAGAGTGCAGGGGCGTGGCCATAGCTCACGGAATCCTCAACTTCCCGGGCTCAGGTAGTCCTCTTGCTCAACCTCACAACTGGCTGGGACTATGGATGTGCACCACCAGGCCTGGCTAATTTTTTGATTTTTAATAGAGATGAGGTCTTGCTATGTTGTCCAGGTTGATTTCAAATTCCTGAACTCAAGCAATCCTCTCACCTCAGCCTCCCAAAGTGCTGGGATTACACTCGTGAGCCACTGCACCGGTCAGGAAAGGAACTCTAATACACTGCTGGTGAGAATGTAAACTAGAACATATGCTACTATGGACAACAGTTTGGAGTTCCTCACAAAACTAAGAATTACCATATGATCCAGCAACCCCACTACAGGGCATTCATCTAAAGGAAAAAACAATCAATATATCAAAGAGGCATCTGCATCCCCCCAGCATGCTTACTGCAGCACTATTCACAACAGCCAAGACATGGAATCAACCTAAGGGTCCAATGACAGATGAAGAACAGATAATGAAAATGTGGTACATGCATACAGTGGAATACTATTCAGCCATTAAAAAAATGAAATCCTGTCATTAACAGCAACATGGATGGAACTGGAGGACATTATGCTACGTGAAATCAAGCCAAGAATCAAAAGTTAAACACCCAATATTCTCACTGATATGTGGAAGCTAAAAAAAAGTTTATGTCAGCTGGGCGCAGTGGCTCACGCCTATAATCCCAGCACTTTGGGAGGCCGAGGCGGACTGATCACTGGAGGTAAGGAGTTCAAGACCAGCCTGACCAACATGGTGAAACTCCATCTCTACTAAAAAATACAAAAATTGATGGGTGTTGTGGTGGGTGCCTGTAATCCCAGCTACTCTGAAGGCTGACGCAGGAGAATCACTTAAACCCGGGAGACAGAGGTTGCAGTGAGCCAAGACCACACCACTGCACTCCAGCAAGAGCGAAACTCCATTTAAACAAAAAAAAGTTGATCTCATAGAAGTAGAAAGTAGGACACAGTATACTAGGGGTTGGGAAGAGTGGGAGGAAGAGTGGGATAGGAAGAGATTTGTTAAAGGATACAAAATTACAACGAGACTGGAGGGCAAAGTTCTAGTGTTCTATATACCACTGTAGGATGACTACAATTAGCAGTAATACATAGTTTTAAAGATCTAGGAGGAGGAAACTGAATGTTCTCAACACAAAGAAATGATAAATGTTTGAGATGCATATACTAATCACCCTGATATGATCACTACACATTACATGTATTGCAACATCACTATGTACCCTGTAACTATGTACAATTATGGGTCAATTAAAAAAATAAAAATCAATAAATAAAACATTTTAAGTGGTAATTGAAGAAAAAAGAGGACACATTCAGTGGTGCTATTTTCCTTCAACAAAGTATATGGCTTGTTTATGTTTGCTGGAATATTTAAATAGTGAATGCAAAGATGGTCTCTGGTTGTATTTTTTCTAAAGGGAGACAAATGGTTATTCCCTAAAATGCCTAAAACTGGCTTCCTTGCCAATTTCCAAAGTATGGTCTTCAAATACATTCATTTGGGAAGGGATAAAAAGACTTCTTTTTTTACAACCTCAAGCGTTGTGAAATTATAGGAGCATCATACACAACAAATTATTTAGTTTAAAAATGATCTAAAGGGGAAATACAGCAGCTAAGAGATTATGTAACGTGGGGGAGGGGGAGGTAAGGGAAAGCTTCTCCAAATGAGTTGCTTAAGCGAAGATCTTAAGTGGATGAATTAGCTCAGAAAAGTGAGGTTAAAAGCATTATACACATCCTATGTGTAAGTTCTGAGATGGGTATGTGTTGTAGTGTTCTAGGACCAGACGGCAGGTCCTGCCAGTCTCCTCTATTGTGATGAGAAGGCAGGAGAAGCTAAGTGCCAAGGCTAGTAGTTTTGGCAGAGCAGGCTGAGGTGGTTCCTATCTAATGATTTCTATTTTCTCTGTAGCTAGGTGGTCGGGTAATTTGCTAAAGCGTACAGGGGAAGGTGTTAAGGATAGCTAGAGGCTCGCAGAAACTCAGCATGATACACCTGAGATTGCTAGTATAAAAAAATACAATTGATTTTTATATAGTGCTGCTCTATCCTGCGACCCTGATAAACTTACTATTAGCTCTAAGAGCTTTAATATTGATTCTTTGGCGTGTTCTACATAGGTCATCATCCTGTGCATAAACAAAGACAGCTTTATTTCTCCCTTTTAAACGTGGAGGTCTCATTTCTTTTTCTTCCCTTTTCGCATTGGCTAGACCTTCCAGCACAATGTTGAAGACAAGTAGTGAGAAGGGACAGCCTTGCCTAGTTCCTGATCTTAGGGGCAAAGCATTCAATCTTTCATCATTAAGAATATTGGCAACTGGCTTTATGTACTTACTGCCTTTTATTGCCTAGTCTTAGAAGTCTCATAGCGTCTCTACCGCACATGTTCTATGAGTTGAGGCAGCCACAAAGTTACAAGGGGAGGGACAAAGGCTCCACTTTTGAATAGGGAATGATAAGGTTCTGGATGAGCATGTGAGACCAGAAATAGACTTTTCAATTTTGAAAATACAAATGCTACAGCATCTTAATGATGTATCTCCTCATATGGCATATTCTCCCTTTTCCTGCTTTACCTAGGGGAATTCTATCCATGCTTCTCATATCCTCTGTGAAATATCTGATTATTCCAGCCCTCATTGATCTCTCTGCTGAAATGTTATCAGACTTTAGTCTATTACTGAAACTCTTACACTATTATCATGAATTTTGTTAATGGAATAATAGTATGTTTTATTCACCATTATATCCCCAAGGCCTAACACAGTACCTGTTACATAGGGTAAATCAAATAAAAATTTAAAGAAATGTATGGATTATAACTCATTTCATTATGTAAGAGTCTGTACTGATTGACGTATTTATGAATCTATCTAACATCTGTGCCAGGCACTGTGCTACGTATTTATGAATCTATCTAACATCTGTGCCAGGCACTGTGCTAGGCTGGGAATACGATGTCAAGTAAGACAGACCCTGATGCTGTTAACAGAACTGCGGACAGGGTAGGCACAGGTGTCTTTGTGTACTTGGGGGTGGGGTGGGGGCAGAGCATCTGCAGTGCATATAGAGTTCTTTACCTGAGATGCCTCTGGTACTTCTTAGAGATGTTCAAGAAACAAGGAATATTATGGGTCTTGTGGTCAGGTGAGAGGTCTGATCTGGAGATACAGGTATGAAAATCAGTGTTCAGGGAACAGATCAATCACTGATGTGGATAAGATCATCAAGGAAGAAGAATCAAAGATATATGAAAAAGTATATTCACTATAGCATTATTTATAAAAGTGAAAAAATTATACACAAATGTTCTACCACTAGGGAATCAACTAAATAAATTATGGCATATTAATAAAATAGTGTTGTGCAGTCACAAAAATAGTATTTTAGAAAAAATATTTATTGACAAGGAAAATAACTCATGATCTATTATACAGAAAAAGTAAGGGTATAAAAACAGCATATAAAGCATGGTCTCAAATTTGTCAAAAGAAATGTGCTAATGTTGGTTATTTCTGAATGGTGGTGACAATCTGGTTGACTTTATTTTCTGCTCTATACTTTGTAACGTCTTAGTTTCTAACATGAACATAGGTTTTATTACAAAAAAGTGTTATTTCTTAATCTAAAATACGTAGCTGCTAATGTTTACCTGATGAGTGTGGTTAAGATCTGAACACAGATTTTGTGGATAGAAGGTTTTAATCTTTTAAAATTTTAGACTTTTAATTTAGAATTATTGATTTTAACCTATAGTAGCTACAGGTCTTCTCACATTCTCTAATTTAATCATGCCAACAACACTATATGGTAGACACTATTATTTTATAGATCTGGAAACAGGTCAGGTCAGGTAGTTTACCCAAGGTTACAACGGCGCTAGTGAAGCTGTGGAAAGAGGACCAGGTCCTGTTTGACTCCAATATGCCACCCTTTACCACAATTGACACCCGGCATCCCAAGACACCTTCACATAGGTTATATTTCTCAAACTTGTTTGACCAAAACAATCACTTGGAGGGTGCTTGCTAAGCATACAGGAATCTAAGAGAGATAAGTAGATAGAAAGTGGGGGGGGTTATACAAGGATTCTATCACCGTATCTCAGACTTTCTGAATAAAAATTTCCCAGGGTGGGGGAGGAGAGAAGACAAGCTTGAGATTTTTTTTTTTTCTCTTGAGACAGAGTCTCGCTCTGTGGCCCAGGCTGGAGTGCCGTGGCACGATCTTGGCTCACTGCAATCTCCGCCTCCTGGGTTACACCATTCTCCTGCCTCAGTCTCCTGAGTAGCTGGGACTACAGGCGCCCATCATCACGTCTGGCTAATTTTTTTTTTTTTTGTATTTTTAGTAGAGACGGGGTTTCACCATCAGGATGGTCTCGATCTCCTGACCTCGTGATCCACTCACCTCGGCTTCCCAAAGTGCTGGGATTACAGGCGTGGGCCACTGCGCCCTGCCGACAAGCATGAGAGTTTTTAAACAAGGGCCCTAAGTGAATTTACTGTCAGGCAAGTCCGTGAAATTCTATTATCACATTAGATAACTGATACTCAGTTTTAGGGAGCAGTAATCAATCTCAGAGAGATTAAGAGATGAGCCCCAAATCAGATTAAGCTACAGTACATGGTGGCAAAGACAAAAACTACCTAGTTCAACTGCAATTGATTTTCAAATTTAAGACTCATTTGTGGAATTTCAAAGTCCAAGATAAATTTGCAAAGATACGGGGTCACATGAGCAACTCTGGCACGTGCACCATAATACATTCTATGGTCACCCTAATCATAACCCTTTCAGAGTAAGCAACTGGTTAATCTGAATTTGGGGGTCTGAGTTGGCTGTTCATTCGTCTGTTTATTATTTACGTATTTATTTGCAAAAAAATCTCATGCTGTAAGTTAAATAAGGGCATACCATATACTGGTATAAGGAACAGTCAAAACCGGCATAGGGCAAAACTACTGCGGCATCTTCCTCAAGGCCTGATTTCTCTCTTCCCAGTTCAGCAACTGTGCAGCTGAACATGCTGGAGAAATAGAACCACAATTATGCAGAACAAACTTACTTCAACTTTAGAATAATAACCTCAAGTGGGACTTTAATAGTGGCATCTGTTCTGTGACCCATTTTTGCTTACACTTGACCAGTTATGAAGACGTTAAGTTTAAGCTGTGACCTCGGGCTCGTGGACGTGTGAAAAAAACCTTCAGGGAATTTAAGCTAAAATCATGGTCTAACAGGTGGTAGAATCGATATTTTTAAAGGGTAGGGGTAGCACCATTTTAGTTTTCCCTTAAATATTATTACTGAAAATGACTGTAACGTCTAGCTGCACACACAGGAGCTACAAATATCTGCTTGCTTTAACTTAGTAAAGACTTCAGGCAAAATCCACTCTATCATCTCATTCCAGATACTTTCGGTATTCCAAAGCTACATAAATTTATTAATATTCAGTTTTCAGTTTCAACTTAGGCTGAATTACACTTGAAAATACTTACTGCCAGGTATGGTGGCTCACACCTATAATCCAGTGCTTTGGGAGGCCAAGACGGGAGGATCACTTGAAGTCAGGAGTTCAAGAGCAGCCTGGGCAACCAAGCAAAACCTCTGTCTCCACAAAAATTAAAAAATTAGCTGAGCACAGTGGCATGTGCCTGTAGTCCCAGCTACTTTGGAGACTGAGACGGGGGAGTTGCTTGAACCCAGGAGGTTGAGGCTGCAGGGAGCTATGATCGCACTATTGCGCCCCAGCCTGGACCATGGAGCAAGACCCTATCTCTTAAACAAAACAAAGCAAAATAAACAACAACACTTTGAGGTAGGTACCATTAGCATTCCCATTTTACTGATGAGGAAACCAAGGCTAAGAGCTTACACAACCTTGCCCACAGACACAATACTACTAAGTGGTGGAGCCAGTACTCAAACTCACTTTCTGTCCTATTCTAGGACCTGTACTCTCAACTACACAATAATGCCCATTCTTCTTTTGTTCTTCACTTATGTGTGTGGACTCCAACTATCCTTTCATCTCATTGGGCCCTACGATCTATTTGAATCTATGACCTTTTCACTATTTCTCACCTCCTCATTCATGTCCTAACACGCCACCTGGCTCAGCTTCTACAGTCAACCATCAGACCTGTTCCCTTGTGCACACATTGACTCCCTTGCTTCTCTTTCACTTTGTCGTATGCTCTTGGCTAATCCCGATGCTGGCTAGATCCAACTCTCTGCCTATTCCATACCAGCACTTTTACACTTGAACACAGTGGAGAAAAAGAACCACAATCATGCTAAACAGACTTATATTTTTTTAATACATTTTAAAAAATATATGGAATGCTTCACGAATTTACGTGTCATCCTTGCACAGGGGCCATGCTAATCATCTCTTATTTTTCCAATTTTGGCATACGTGCTGCCAAAGCAAGCATATAAATAGACTTAACTTCAAAATTAATAACCTCAAGTGGGGACTTTAATAAGGCGACTGCCGATCATATAGTATTTCTCAATTCATCAACTCTCACTCTTTTATAAGGCTATTTCTGCAAACCTCAATACCTTCCCCCCTCTTCACTCTCAGCTGATGACCTGGCTTCCTAATTCACTGAGAAAAAAAGAAAGAAAGATGATAAACAACTTGACCAGCTCCCATTAGCTGTCATGTGGTGTGTGTGCCTTTTCTCCCACCATTACGAAGGAACTCTGTGCTCCTACCTAATCCAAGCTTCCACTGTGCTCTCACACTCTTTTCCCTCTCGTCTTCACAAGGACTTTGTTTTAGAAATTGTTCCTTCTTCCTGCACTGCCCAGTTTTCCTGTCTCATCTACCAACACACATTGAAAGATCCTCTTAATCACATTTCCGCCTCCGTCTACTGCTTCATCTCTCTCTTTCTCTTTATGGCAAGCCACTCTGGGGTTTATTTTTTGTTTTTCCCATTTTTTTCCTAAACTCACTCTAGTCAGGTTTTCGTGTTTACAACAATGCACCAAAACTGTTCTTATAAAGGTCACCAGTAACCCACATATTGCCAAATCCAATGGTCAATTCTTAGTCCTCATCTGACTTGACTTCTCAACAGCATCTTTCTTTTTTTTTTTTTTTTTTTTTTTTTTTTGAGACGGAGTCTAGCTCTGTTGCCCAGGCTGGAGTGCAATGGCCGGATCTCAGCTCACTGCAAGCCCCACCTCCCGGGTTCACGCCATTCTCCTGCCTCAGCCTCCTGAATAGCTGGGAGTACAGGCGCCCGCCACCTCGCCCGGCTAATTTTTTTTGTATTTTAGTAGAGACGGGGTTTCACCGTGTTAGCCAGGATGGTCTCGATGTCCTGAACTCGTGATCCGCCCGTCTCGGCCTCCCAAAGTGCTGGGATTACAGGCTTGAGCCACCGCGCCCGGCCTCAACAGCATCTTTCATAGTTGATTACTCCGTCCTTGAAATGCTTTCTTTTTTTTTTTTTTCTCAGCTCACTGCAAGCTCCGCCTCCTGGGTTCACACCATTCTCTTGCCTCAGCCTCCCGAGTAGCCGGGACCACAGGAACCGCCACCATGCCTGGCTATTTTTTTGTATTTTTAGTAGAGACGGGGTTTCACCGTGTTAGCCAGGATGGTCTCGAACTCCTGACCTCGTGATCCACCCACCTCGGCCTCCCAAAGTGCTGGGATTACAGGCGTGAGCCACCGCGCCCGGCTGAAATGCTTTCTTTACTTAAATTTCACAACACTCTGCTTTCCTGGTTTTCTTCCTACCTTTTAGCTGGTCCTTCTCTGGTTTTCCTCATCTCTCCACCTCCAAGCATTGGTATAACTCACCGCTCCGTCCTTTGACTTATCTTTTCTACCTAAACTCATTTTTGAGATCTCATCAAGTATTTTAGCTTTAAATAGCACGTATATATTGAAGATTCTTAAATTTACATCTCTAATGTCTAGGGAGTTTTCAGGATAGTGAAGACATGAGACTATTTGGAAGTTTTAAAGAATGAGACAGTGGAGAGAAAAAGTGATGGAACTAGAGGAGGGGGCGAAGGAATCAGCCTTAGCAGGGCAAGAGCACTACTTCCAGTTTAAATGGCCAGAAAGCATGTAGACAACTTCTCGGGCAGGAAGGGGTGATCTGAAGAACTCCCTAGCTTATGGCCTTAATTTGCTCAGTTAAAAATAGGAGAAATAATACTATAAATGTGAAAAAAGGATGTGATAAAAAGTCTGAAAAAAGAAGCAAGAGTTGAGAAGAGCTGACGAAGGAAATAGGAGAAAGCTAATTCATGTGTAAAATGATTTGAAAACTCTAGGTGAAGGTGAAGACTATGAAATTAGTGGCTCCGGTCTACACAATCACATGATTTTCTCCCAAAGTTGATAGCAGGCTAAGTCCGACAAGAACAACAAAGGGGAAAGATATTTGCAAGTAGTTATTAAACAGTGACAAAATGACAAACCTGTAGCTACAGGGGAGGAAAAATACCCAGGAATAGTGGAGAGCTTGGGAATAATGGGATAGTTGAGACTAGAAGCTTTTATTAAATCTGAGAATGGGTACATTGGGTATTAGAAAATGGGCAGGGTGGGGACAACAGCAAGTTGTTGCCAGAGAATGGGATTTTGCAATTTGAGATTTTAAAACTGGAGCAATTCCAGGTAATGGACATGGGAAGTGAGTAAGAATGAAGGCCACTGGAAATGAGAACTAAAGAACTATAAGGCTAAAGAAATTCAGCAGAAAAGAATATAAGAAGGGAAATGGCATTCTGGCTAGATAAGCTGGGTCTCAAAGCAGCACATTTGATGGTTTTTGGAGTGCACAATGGAGGACTGAGGATGACACCGGTTTCCCTCAAGCCTACCATGGAACCAGGAAGAATGAGTGTCTACTTGAAAGGAGCATGGGGAGATGGTTTACATAAGCCTCATTAACTACTATTAATAAAGTATATTATTTGCAAAAAATCCAAAAAGATAAATACCAGGTAGAAATCAGTTTAGGATCTAATAAATCTTAGACTGTTTTGTTTTATATCTTTCTGTTTCTTCATGGAGATCATGGGTCAGTGGGTTGGCCCTGTTTGTCCTTATTTTGCTGTTCATCATGATCGGTAGGAATGCAACCAAGATTATTATTCTTCTTATCCAGGATGAAAAATGAAGATGAAGTACATCATATGCATAAAGGATGTATTATTTGGCCTGCAAAATTACTGAATTCTTGATTTAGCTAAATGCCTTCTGATAGTTTAATTGCATTCCAATGAATAATAAAAGTGGAAACATTATAATCTTTAATCATGGTTTACTTTAGTTCTTTGAATATATTTACAATGGCTATTCTGAAGTCTTTTTCTGGTCTATCTGATATCTGGTTGCAATCACAAGCAGTTTCTGTTACCTGCTTTTGTCCAGTAGGGTCATATATTCCTGTTTCTTTGCATATTTCATAGTATTTTGTTATAAAAACTCACATTTCAGATAATACACTGTGGCAACTCTGAGTACTACTAACAATTCCCTGCTCCCCAGGGTTGTTATTGCTATTTGCTTATTTGCTCTTTGTTTAGTGCCAAGCTGGACTGTTTTAATGAAGACTATCGCCCCCAGTGTTAAGCCTCTGACATTGCTCCTCAGGGAGGCAGTTTGGGGTATGCCTTCAGTCACCCTGGGATGACAGTAATTTGGGCAGCACTCTAGTTTCCTTTTTCTTGACCATGCCAAGATGTTAAGCTCTACTAATTTGGGGTCCTTTGAAGGAATAATTTCCATGGTCAGTGTTTAATATTTGTGATGACCCCGGGAGGGCTCCTTACAGCTGTCTCTTTCCCTAGGTGTCTTCCGCAGAGCAGCCAGCCTGCAGTTTAGCCTGTTATCTTAGTTGGATTTGTCAACGGCCTCCAAACTACCTTTCACCACAACCTCCGCTTGTTTCTGAGTGTGGCTCTTAGGCTTGAACTTCTCCGTTTTCTGTTGACGATGAAGTCAGTTTCTCTGGGAAGAGATAAGGAGCTATTTGTTTTCCCTGTTGCCCACACCCTCCACTTCTCACCCCACAAAATCTGTGGGCTGAGCTCTGGGGCTGGGAGTGGGACCAGTGGTGTAACTTCAGGTCTTCTTGACTTGCCTCTCTCAGTGTGGAACCTGTCTTACAAGTTGAGACAAGAGCAATCAGGGTCCCAGTATTCTTAGTAGCACAGAGCCCAAGGTGGAGCTTCCATTTCACAGGTGAGGGCTGGGTGGGAAAAGGGAGCTCCTACTTCTCAGCTGCACTCCCCAGAACTAGCCTCAGCAACAAGTAGCTGGGGGCAGGATGAGAAATGCTGATACCCTGTTTCTCTGGGAAGAAAGCCCTCTGAATGGGTACTGAGGAGAGAGGAAACACTCTGTTCTTGGCTGCACCAGTTTGAAATAAGTTTCCATTCAACAAACTGGGACAGGGTAGGGAGGGAGTTCTTAGTTCAAGCATCCTAGACTCTTACTTTTCTTACAGATTTTCTTAAAGAGATGTTTTTAATGTGCTGTATGACTCTAAGACCACTTCCAGAGACTCTGAAGGAAGGTCTTAAGATTTTTTACCAGTTTCAGTGGGAAGTGGGCCAATGGAGTTACTCATGCTGCCATGATGAAAGTCAATTGTTTAAGCTTATTCACTTTTACTCAGTAAAATTCCATTGTGTGAATATACTGTAGCACAGTTTATTTATCCAGTCTGTTATTAATGGAGAGTTGAGTTGTTTCCAGCTTTTTTTGCTAATATAACACTGACACTATAAGCATTCTTATACATATATCCCACTGCACAGGTGCAAATATTCCTGTTGCATATAGAGTATATACAGGAATGGGATTTGTGTATCAAAAGTTATGCTAATGTTTAACTTTATAAAACAGTTCTAAATTGTTTTCCAAAGTAGTAGTTTCTTTCTTTTTTCTTTTTTTTTTTTTTTTTGAGACAGTCTTGCTCTGTTGCCCAGGCTTAAGTGCAGTGGTGCGATCTTGGCTCATGGCAACCTTCTGGGTTCAAGCGATTCTCCTGCTTCAGCCTCCCGAGTAGCTGGGACTACAGATGCACGCCACCATACCTGGCTAATTTTTAGTAGAGACAGGGTTTCTCCATGTTGGCCAGGCTGCTCTTGAACTCCTGACCTCAGGTGATCCACCTGCCTTGGTCTCCCAAAGTGCTGGGATTACAGGGGTGAGCCACCGTGCCCAGACCAAAGTAGTAGTTTCAATTGGCATGTCCAACTAACGGGGTATAAAAATCTTAACTGATCTACATTCTCTTCTACCGCTGTCATTAACAAACTTAATTGTTGCTAATCTAATATGTACAAAATTATATCTTATTGTAGCCACTAACAAGGGTAAACATCTTTATGTTCATTTTTCGTACACATTTCCTCTTCTGTGAATGCCTATTTATTACTTCTGTCCCTTTTATAAAAAAATTGTCTTTTTCTTATTGATTTGTAGTTTTCTACATATACTAAGTATTGTCTTCAATTTTGCAAGTTTTTGGCTTACCTTTTCAATTTCTCTAAGGCAAATCAATAGAAGTTCTAATTTTAATATGGTTGAATTTTATCAATCTTTTATGATAGTGCTTTTTGTGGCTTATTTAAAGAAGATTTCTCTAACCTAAGGAGATGGATTTTAAAATTATCTTTAAAAAATGTTTGCTTGTTTTCCACATGCATATCTAACTGTACTAGTACCATTCGTTGAACAGTCCCTCTTTTTCCAATGATTTATAATGCCACCTCTCTCATATATGAAAGTTCCATTGCTGTTCTGGGCCCTTTATTCTGTTCCAATGGTCAGTTTGTCTCTCCCTATGCCAATGCCATTTGATTACTGAGGTTTTATAATAAAGCTCATTATTTGATAGAGTAACTTCCCCATTTTTTTCCTTCTTTCAGAATGTCTTTGCTAGTTCAGGCCCGGTGTTTTTCCATATAATTTTTCAAATCAGCTTGTCAAAAAACATGAACATACACACACACGTGTGCATACATGTGTGAGCACACATTTACCTACCCCATTGGGATTATTGCAATTACACTGAATTTATAGATTAGGGGTTACGAACTAGGCCAACAGGCCCAATTATGCTTGTAGAAATATCTAAGTAGCAGAATGTTCTGTAAAAATTTGAGTGCCTGTAACAACATCTAGACTCTAGTTAGCTATATAGCTTATCCCACCGACTATATTACATTGATTCGATTCAAAACTATTCTTTCTCTGACTGGTCCTATAAGTTTTTACATTTTCCACTTGGTCATCTAAATCATTCTTGCCTAGGGTTTTCTTCTAGTACCAAATACTCTTCTGAAGATCCCAGCTTCACTTTCATTGGTTGAAAACATTTTAAAATTTCTTCTCAGATTCCTTATTTGACCCATGTGTTATTTTAAAATGTATCATTTAATCTCAAATATTTGGGGATGTTTCAGCTATCTTTCTGTTACTGATTTCTAGTTTAAGTCTACTGTGGTCTAAGACCATACTTTCTATGATTCCTATTCTTGTAAATGTTTTAAGTGTGTTTTATGACCCCAAATCTGGTCTATCTTGGTGAATGGTTCCAGGTTAGCTTCAGAATGTATATTCTGCTATCATTAGATGAAATATCCTATAAGTGTCAATTAGAGCCAGTTAATTGATGGTGCTATTCTATTCAGGTATATCCTTATTGGTTTTCCTTCTGCTGAATCTGTCAATCAAGGACAGAAGGCTCTTGAAATCTCCAAGTATAATAGCATCCAAGAGCACATCTGTTTCTCCTTGCAGTTCCATCAGTTTCTGCCTCATGTGCTTTGATGCCCTGTTGTTAGGTATACATACATTATAGATAGTTATGTCTTCCTGGAGTACTTACCCATTAAAAAAAAATCATTATGCAATGCCTCTTTCTATTCCTGATAATTTCCCTCACTCTTAAATCCGGTTTATCTGAAACCAGTATAGCTACTCCAGCCTTCTTTTGATTAGTGTTAGCAATTATTCTATCTGTACCTTTACATTTAAAGTGGGTTTCTTATAAACAACATGCATAAAATACATATCTACAGTGACTGTTGATATATCTGGATTGATATCTACCATATCTAACTATTGCACTTGAGTTTTGTTTCATTTTTTTGTCTTCCACTCTTTTTTTGCCTTCTCTGGTTTTAGTTGAGTATTTTATATAACTTGATTTTCTCTCGTCTCTTAGAATGTCAATTATATTTATTAAAAATATTTTTTTTAGTGGTGGTCCTAAAGTTTGCAATATATATTTGCAACTAATTTAAGTGCATGTTCAAATAACACTATACCACTTCATAGGTGGTACCAGTATCTTATAACAAAAGTATTCCCAATTCCTCCCTCCTGTCCCTTATACCATTGCTGTCATACATTTCACTTATCCATACAATTTGATCATCCAATATTGTGTTACTATTATTTTGATTAAACTGTTATCTATTATATCAATATTTTAAATGTGATTTAATTTTATATTCATGTATTCCTTTTCTAACTTAACTGTCTTCCTTTCTTCATGCCAAGTTCCTGATATATCATTTTTCTTCTTTTTGAAGAACATCTTTCTTCAAAGAAAGAAGAAATGTTTCTTTGAACATTTCTTGTAAATCAGATCTACCGGTGACAAATTCTCTCAAATTTGGTTTGTCTGAGAATGTATTTCTTTTTCACTTTTGAAGGATAATTTTCACTGGATCCAGAATTCTACATTGGTAAATTTTTCTTTCAAAATTTTAAATATTTTATCCACCCTCTTCTTGCTTAAAAAGAAATATGATACAATTCTTACCATTGTTTTTCTACAGATAAGGTGTTTTTCTTCTTTGGCTTCTGTCAAGATTTTTTTCTCTTTCTTTTGTTCTTTAAAATTTTTCTAGCTGGGTGCGGTGGCTCACGCCTGTAATCCCGGCACTTTGGGAGGCCGAGGAGGGCGGATCACAAGGTCAGGAGATTGAGACCATCCTGGCTAACACAGTGAAACCCTGTCTCTACTAAAAATAAAAAAATTAGCCAGCTGTGGTAGCGGGTGCCTGTAGTCCCAGCTACTGGGAAGGCTGAGGCAGGACAATGGCGTGAACCCGGGAGGCGGAGCTTGCAGTGAGTTGAGATTGCTCCACTGCACTCCAGCCTGGGCGATAGAGTGAGACTTTGTCTCAAAAAAAAAAAAAGAAAAACAAAAAAAGAAAAAAAAATTCCTGCAGTTTGAATATGATATACCTAGACATTTCTTGGTATTTATTCTGCTTGGTGTTTTCGTAAACTTCTTGAATCTATGGCTTGACATTTGTTAATAATTTTGGAAAATTCTCAGTCATTATTATTTCAAATGTTTGTTTTCCTCTTCTTTTTCTGGTATTTCTGTTACTTATATGTTATATCTTTTGTAATTGACTCACAGTTCTTGAATATTCTGTTTTTCTCAGTCTTTTTGTTCCTCTTTGCTTTTCAAGTTGGGAAGTTTCTACTGACATATTTTCAAGCTCACTGATTCTTCTCTCCGCCAGATCCATTACACTGATGGGCCCAACAAATGCATTTTTTTTTTGAGTCAGGGTATTGCTCTGTCACCCAGGCTGGAGTGTAGTGGTGCAATCATAGTTTGCTGTAGCCTCAAACTCCTGGGCTCAAGTGATCCTCAGCCTCTGAAGTAGCCAGGACTACAGGTGTGTACCAACACACCTGGCTAATGTCAAACGCATTCTTCATTTTTTTTTTTTTGAGACAGAGTCTCGCTCTGTCGCCCAGACTGGAGTGCAGTGGCCGGATCTCAGCTCACTGCAAGCTCTGCCTCCCGGGTTTATGCCATTCTCCTGCCTCAGCCTCCTGAGTAGCTGGGACTACAGGCGCCCGCCACCTCGCCCAGCTAGTTTTTTTTTTTTTTTTTTTTTGTATTTTTTAGTAGAGACGGGGTTTCACCGTGTTAGCCAGGATGGTCTCGATCTCCTGACCTCGTGATCCATCCGTCTCGCCCTCCCAAAGTGCTGGGATTACAGGCTTGAGTCACCGCGCCCGGCCACATTCTTCATTTCTGTAACACTATTTTTGATTTTGAGCATTTCCTTTTGGTTTGTTCTAAGAATTTCTTTGCCTCTGCTTACATTACATTAAGTGCTGTACACTTTTTCCACTGGAGCCCTTAGCATATTAATGTTATTTTAAATTCCTGGTCTGATAATTCCAAATATCTGCTATATATAAATCTGATACTGATGTTTGCTTTGTCTTTCCAGATTGTGCTTTTTCTTTTTAACATGCCTTGTGACTTTCTGGTTCTAAGTCAGGCATGATGTATTTGGTAAAAGTTACTGAGGTAGACTGGCCTTTTATGTTTATCTGGGTAGGAATCAGTTGTGTTTACTGTTTGCTGTAGTTGTAGGTGACAGAGGCTAAAATTTCCTCTGGTGCCTTTTTTTTTTTCTCTCCTGTTGTCTTTTCTCTCCTTAAATAAAATCTAAGAGGTAAGTTCTTTCAGTCCTGCCTTATTATTGTACAGGAGACTGCTGTCGATGTGGTGGTGAGGTGAAAAGGCAGGCAGGTCTCCTTAAATAAAATCTAAGAGGTAAGTTCTTTCAGTCCTGCCTTATTATTGTACAGGGGCCTGCTCTGTCGATGTGGTGGTGAGGTGAAAAGGGAGGTAGGTATTGTACAGTCCTATGATCAGCTGTCAGTCTCTTAGTCAGACTGTGTGACTGTGAAGGGATGTGCCCTTCAAAAGCAGTTCTCAGTTTTTTTGTTTCTCTGCTCCCTTTGGTGAGACAAGAAGGCCAGAGGGGGCTAGATTTGGGGATTTCCATCTCCCTAGGTTGGCTGGGCTCCAGTAAAAAAGTTTGTTTTCTATGCAGGCCTTTCTTAAGGAGAATGAAATACTCTGGGAGTGTCTAAAAATGGCTACTTTTCCCTCCCAATGATGGAGAGGGGAGAGCATTTTTCTTAGCTCTTCACTGTGAGAACCTGGCAGAGTTCCGCAAGGTAAAAATCACAAAGGCGTATGGGCTTCTCTGTGGCTGGTTCTTCAGTAGTTGTTATCTCCCAAGCTGGTTCGCACTGAGATTCCAGCAATTAATTACCCTTCAAATACTCCTACCTGAAGCCGGCTCCAGTGGTGGGTTCTTAGTGGTTTCCGTCGGCAGTAAGCTGACTCTATGGATCTGCTTGCCTTCAGTTTCCAGCTCAAGTGTGACCTCAATTCTCTGATGAATCTAACAGGAATTCATGACGTCCAAGTGTTTCACATGTCAGAGGCTAAACTACTTTTTAAGATAAATCTTTCTGCATATCTTTGATTACTTATATTATGAACTTACTGCATTAATATGGGTAAATATCTTTAAGGTTTCTAATATACACAAACTTCCCTGCAAAAAAGCTGTAATAAAATAACCTAGGCTGGGCGAGGTGGCTCATGCCTGCAATATCAGCACGTTGGGAGGCCAAGGGGGGCAGATCACCTGAGGTGAGGAGGTTGAGACCAGCTTGGCCAACATGGTGAAACTCCGTCTCTACTAAAAATACAAGGCCAGGTGCGGTGGCTCACGCCTGTGATCCCAGCACTTTGGGAGGCCAGGGAGGGCGGATCACGAGGTCAGGGGATTGAGACCATCCTGGCAAACACGGTAAAACCCCGTCTCTACTAAAAAATACAAAAAATTAGCTGGGCGTGGTGGCACATGCCTGTAATCCCAGCTACTTGGGAGGCTGAGGCAGGAGAATTGCTTGAACCCGAGAGGTGGAGGTTGCAGTGAGCCAAGATCACGCCACTGCACTCCAGCCTGGGTGACAGAGCGAGACTCCGTCTCAAAAAACAAACAAACAAACAAAAACAAAAATTAGCCAGGCACCTGTAATCCCAGCTATTCAGGAGGCTGAGGCAGGAGAATTGCTTGAACCCGGGAGGCAGAGGTTGCAGTGAGCCGAGATAGTGCCATTTCACTCCAGCCTGGGAGAGAGAGCGAGACTCTGTCTCAAATAAATAAAACTCTAAACATATTTTTACCACCTTATTTTTCTGCTCACAAACCTTCAATGCCATTCATCCCTGCCAAATACCATTCATCTGGTGGTTGGAAAGGGTCACTGAAGTTTTCTGGATAATCCGGACCTTATCTGTTTTTCAATTTCATCCCTCACTACTGCTTAAAGTAATCCTTTCGTTCCAGTGATTACTGAATTTATTGTCCCTAGAACACACCATGATCACTCATTTTGTTTTTGTTCGTCATCCCTCAATGTTATAATGCTGTGCCAAGTTCTCTCGGCCTTTTTGAATTCAATCTATACTATGACGGCTCACCTTGCTCTCACCCATTTCAGCTGCTGCATGTTTATAGCGAGTGTTCCAGTACATTTAGGAAGGTGTCAGAACGCCAACAAGTTTTCATAGACTCCTTCTTCAACATGGGCACAGAGGATGGGGCCAAATCCACTCTATGCAAAGTGAGGACTAATTTAGATAATAAAACTAAGAATTTCTGAATTCTGAAACAAATGCAAGTTGGCTGCTTATTAAATAAAATTATGTAATTATAGTTTTTCAACTTGTTTCTCATTTTTTTCAGGATTTTCTACCTGTGACATCATGACTGCTCTCCTAACTTCTCAAATCTAGTTTCATTTTTTTTTTTTGGCCCAATTTAAAACATGGATGAAGTAATTACTAATAACATATTTAGTGACAATTAAAACTTAAACTATTTTTCCTGTCTCTTTAGAGAAACCTATATACAAAACAACTATTTCAAGATAAATATAAAAGTATAAGTAGTGTCACAAGAAAAGTCTAAATAAGCAAACGCATGGTACAAAGATGATAATTAAAATGAAGAAAAGCTGTTATCAATCCTGAAAAACAGGTTTTTCAGCCCTGAAGTTTAATTTTTTTAATTAAAAAAAGACCCAACTCACGTTCCATTTGCTCAAACATCACTGAGAAGAGGAAGTCTCGTGGTGTCATATAATATTCTCCTTCATGCTCCAGTGAAGAAAACTGCATGAAGCGCTGCTTACGAAGAGACAGTTTCCCTATCATTCCATGTTCAACATTTTTCTAAAAGAAAAACAAATTGCAATTTAAGATTTTTTTCAGTGTTATTCCCAAACAGTCACTTCTAGGACAATCTTTAAAAATTAACTTTCACGCTTGGATCTGACAATCCCCAAACTTTCAAAATCATTCATTTAACAAATATTAACTGAGTGCCCACGTTGCACTGAAGATACAACAGTGAATTAGACTAACTTGAGGGAAGTGACATTCCAAAAAGGGAGAATGGCAATTAAAGAATAAATGTATAAAATAATACAGAATGGTAAGAAGTACTACAAAGAAATATAAAGCAGGATAAGAAAGGGATAAGGCGGTAATACCTTAAGATAGTCAGAGAAGGTCTTTCTAGAGAGGTAACATTTAGAGAGACTAAACGAGGTGGAGTTAGTGTATCCTGGGGGCGTCCCTGGAAGAAAAGCATTCTAAGCAAGCACAGAGTCCATGAGGTGGGAACAAGTTTGGTCGAGGAACAGCAGAAAGGCCAACGGTACCAGAGTGACTGAGGAAAGAAAGTGGCAGAAGAAAGTCAGGAAGGCAACAGAATATGCAAAGTTGTGCTTTCAAAAAGATAAAATATATCATATTAGATAAATAGCTTTGCTTTCAGAAATGTGAGAGAACCATGGGTAGAAAGGGCCAGAAGAAGAAGGATGGGTAAAATATTGTGGAATATATAGGAATGTAGTGGAAGAGTCTGCACTTCAGGCAGTAGGACTTAGACCCTAACTAAATGCTAATGAAGACAGTACTGAAATCTTTATAAAGAACTTTTCGTTGAGCACTTTCTATATATTAGGCACTGTACTAATTAAGTATTCACATAGATTATTTAGTTAATCCTCACAATAACTTTGAACAGTAGATACAGCAGTAGATAGAGAAACTGAAAAGTAAATAGCAGAGGCAGGCTAAAAAGCTAGGTCTGACTCAAAGGGTTTTAATCTCTTAACAACCACACTATCCTCCTACACCTGACTGGGCATTGTGAACTAGGGAGACTGGAGGAAGATGACACAGCAGTTAACAGGCACCTATGTCAATGCATGAACCTTGATACAAGAACATATTATCTGTGAAATCCAATAGCAGGCTTTCATCCTGGATTGCTTTCCTGATGCACTGCTCTAACCTGGACCACAGTATCCTTCCTGGACATATCACCTACTTTTCACACTTAATACTGATTCTATAATTCTCCCTGGCACACAGGCAATGTTCAGTGACTGCCGATCTGAATTGAAATGGGAAAAACATGAATTCCAGTTGCTTAAATCTCTCCAAATTCAAAGCTGTTCAAAGCCCTTCTTTTTAGCTGATTTCAGTTCTCTGACCAGTATTAATTTTCTCTCTTAATTAGACAATAGGCTTCCTTGAGCAGCTAGTTTTACACCTCTTTTGTGTTGTCAGTGCCTACCAGAATACTGCACATGTAGACCATCAATAATATTGTAATGATCTGTACCCTTACCACCCCTTTGCCTTTCCTTTTCTTTTCCCTTAAGTGACTACTACAAAAATAACTCAAGGAGAATGTTTTAATTACATAAGTCCACACTTACCATCCCAGTAATCAGAAAACTAAATTTTATTGATGCTTTCTGAACATTTTATACGTGAGGCAAATATACATACATACACACATACACACATAGTAAACCTCTCACACTCTGCCTATAGAGTACAAAACTATCATCTGGAGATCATCACCACAGCAGACTGTAATCCTACCATTTCCCTTATGAAATATGCAGAGGAAGCCCCCAAGTCACCATCTCCTACTATTAGAGTCTTTCTCTTCATCCTAAGCCCCACCTTTTCTGAAGAAAACACTGAATTGAGCATTTACTAATTTGAGGAGACTCCAGGAAGAGGCAGAACACATAAGAATCAAGGGGGCAACTCTGTAGTATTATAATATACTGTAGTATTATATATTAATATATAATACTCTGTATTATAGTATCTAACGTTCATTAAGTATGTAGTATACGCAGAGCAGGGTGCTAATATCTTTACATACCTGTTCTTAATCTCCACAATGCCCTTAATAGTAGACACCATTTTTGTCATCTTCATTTTACCAAAAAAAAAAAAAAAAAAAAAAAAGAAACCCGAAACACTTAAGGCTTGTGAAAGTTAACCAGCTTGCCTAGATTGTAAGTGATAGCATAGGCAGTATGACATCAACCCCACTGTCTCAACCACGATCCTATACTAGCTCCTGTTAGAATAATATAAATGAGGAAAATAGAAGAAGCAGTGTGGGTAATGGTAGCTGAGAAAGTTTTTCTGAAAAAAATAGGATTTAAGATAAACTTCAGAGAAAAATAACAAAGAACAGAATTAGAATTAGTCATCCTTTAGTCCCTGGGCTAACTGTTGTCCATTTCCTAAATGGTAGGTGTTACTTCTCTAGTTCAATCAAATTTAAAGTAAGTAGGATGTACTGAATGTGTTTCTTTGCTACAACAAAATTTATGTAAGGAAAAAAAAAAAAGTATTGTTCTGAAATTACCAGAGCCTTTCTAATTCCAAGTTGATGAACCAACATAGTTTTTTTTTAGGTCATCTTTATTATACAGTAGTAGAATTTTAAAAGTACATTTTAAAGGATCACTAATACAATCAATGTGCATTCTATATTTATGCTTATTTCATAGAATTTGGAAGATTAATTTGCCAATGCCATTATTAACCTTCTATTCATCTGTCAGGCTTAGCTTGTTTTACTTCATTTTTATAATAATTCTGATCAAATCTCAGACTTACTGGATAGATTTAATGGTCAAGAATGTAATAACCACAATATTGTTCCTAAGAAGAAAAAAAGGTGCCTTATTATATCATTTCCACGAATGCACTGTAATAAAAAACAAGTCGTCTGTTTTTTGTCTATTTTTTCAACTAAACTCTTGAAGCATAAATTTCATCTTTGTTTCACTGTACTGTGGAAAGCATCTGGCCTGGTGCCTTATACATATTGGGACTATAACTGACATACAACATAGAATTTTAAGAGTTACAAGGGACTTAGAGATCATCTAGTCCAACACTTTTGTGCAAAGGACCAGAAGTCAGGTCTTTTGAGTTCCACACCATGTTTGGTTAACTAGTTTGCTTATTAACTACTTCAGATAAATGCTGGGAACAAGTGGCTAACGTCCAAATGCTAATTTATAGCCTAAGGTAATGCATGCCAAATTATCCCTTATTAATAACCTTGAACAACTAAAAACATAGTTTACAACAAGCCTTTGGCAGAAAATGTAAACTATTTCCTAACTCTGTGTTCTCCTTTCTTTCTTCACCTCTTCCTTCCTTCTATCTGTGTGGTTTTCCTGATAACAGACGTGCGTGCTCTCTCTTTTCCCAGTTTTGTTTCTCTTTCCTCTTAGGTTTCAGGTTGCTTTTGTTTGTTTTTGCTGCTGCTATTTTCATTTTCCCTGAACTAACCATGTTGCTTTGGGTACTCATTTAATCTCTGTTGTCTCTTTTTCACTGTGGCATATTCGTGGTAGGTTAGGCTTGGTAAACTGAGCTAAGGCAAAGAAAATGGCTTGTAGACTTAAGTAAGTACAGTTAGCACATCAGTTTAGATGGGGAGGATCAGGAGGTATAATAAACGTCAAGATATCAAAGTTATTTGAGACCAGCCTGAGCAATGTAGTGAGACTCTGTCTCTATAAAAAGAATAGAAATTACAATTTTTTAAAAAATCAGAATTAGGCTGGGCGTGGTGGCTCACGCCTGTAATACCAGCACTTTGGGAGGCTGAGATGGGCAGATCACAAGGTCAGGAGATCGAGACCATCCTGGCTAACACAGTGACACCCCGTCTCTACCAAAAATACAAAAAAATTAGCCAGGCGTGGTGGCGGGAGGCTGTAGTCCCAGCTACTCGGGAGGCTGAGGCAGGAGAACGCAGTGAACCCGGGAGGTGGAGCTTGCAGTGAGCCGAGATTGAGATCGCGCCACTGCACTCCATCCTGGGTGACAGAGCCAGACTCCTTCCAAAAAAAAAAAAAGAAAAAAAAATTATATCTAATAACAGTACAAATACAAATACCTAGCTTAATATTGTTTACGTATTAGGCAATGAAAAAGTTCATTAATTCATTCTCAAACATTTAAGAAACTGTTATGTGTCACTGTTCTGGGAATATATAGACAGATACTATGAAGTCTCCCCCTTAAGGAGTTTACAAAGGGAAGTGTTGGATAGCAAATAAACAGTTAAAAGTACTAGCTCTGAAATCAAACTGCTTGGGATTCAAATTCTAGTTATGTCACTAGGTATGTGACCTTGGACAAATTATCTCTCTGCACCTCACCTGACTCATTTGAAAAATGAGTAAAGGGGACTCAAACTGCCTAGATTTAAATTCTAGTTCTGTCACTTGGGCAACATTACCCCTCAGTTGATCTGCGAAATGCAAAAAACAACAGTATCTATCTCAAAGGTTTTTTTTTTTTTTTTTAATGAGCCTTCAATGAAATAATACACATAAAACTCAGCATAGTGCCCAGCACACATTAAATGTTCTAGAAGGTTAGCCATTAGTATTATGATAGATAATTTTAACAAACGCTCTAACAGAACTACACATAAATTCTATGAGAAGGCAGAGAGCCAATAGACTGCCTTGTAGACTTAAGGTGAAACTACGTCTCTACTAAAAATACAAAAGTTATCTGGGTGTGGTGGCATGTGCCGGTAACCCTAGTTACTCAGGAGGTTGAGGCAGGAGAATCACTTGAACTTGGGAGGCGGAGCTTGCAGTAAGCCGAGATCACGCCACTGCACTCCAGCCTGGGCAACAGAGCAAGACTCCATCTCAAAAGAAAAAAAAAAGGAAAAAAAAAAAAGAAAGGTATTACAGAGTAGGAGATACTTAAACTGGATCTTAAAGGATGAGCAGGAGTTTGCCAAGACTGGGAACAATAGTAGAGCAAGCTATGCTAAAGTTGGCTCTGACATTTGGGGAGCCAGATTCATGATGCAGAGGATCTATGGGGTATGTGACAAATAACGGACAGAGGAAAGTAACAGCAGCCATACAATACTGCAAAGATCATCATGAATTTTGACATTTTCTTTTGTTAATCTATAAAATAGCCACCATATATGTAAGACACTGGAGCCTATATGGAAATTTGGAATTGGATATTTGATACCATGATTCAGCACTCTTAATCTACCTATCAATCTAATAAACTTGGTTAGTTTGAAAACCCTGCCATATTAAAAACATTAAATTATAAGTGCTAGATTAAAGTACGCTAATGGCAGAAGGCAGACCTAACAGCCTGACAGTAAGGCAGGAGACAAAAATAATACAAAACAGTGACAAGTGAAATGAGTGACTGCAGCATAAGCTTTAATCATTGAGGTTTATTAAGCCAGCTGTAGGCTGTATCCGGGAAAAACATAAGCTACAAACACATCTGTGGCTGTTTTTCTGGAGGTTTTCAGGAGTTTTAGTATTTATACATTTATACATTTCCTTAAAATGGGGGAAGGCATGTAAGAAGAGGGGCAGGTAAGGGTAAGGCAAATGGCTACATTCCTGTGAGACTTCGGTTAGCGGCCAGTGAATCTACATTTTACAGAAGGTAAGGTGAGTGGAGACAAAGGCAGAAGTAGTTTTCTCTTTGTTCTTCCCCTGGGGAGATACATTTGTAATCGACATTATCAGTGTGGAATTTAACAGACTTTAGTTTTAGGAGCTAGACTTAGACTGTACACCTAAAGTTGTAATTGGCATGCCCCTGTTTATGGGAGGCTAGCAAAGAATTTCCTTATGAATAGTCTGTGGGGTAGCCCTTCCCACATGCCTAAGGCTTTTTTCCTTTCCAGGAGGACCTTGCTAAAGTATTCTGTTGCATGATTCAGCCTCTAGGCTTAAGTTTGGGGGTCCTGGGATTTCAAATTTTTCTTTATAGTAGACGTAGCTGCAATTTCCTGGACCAATCAATGTTATTACATGCAATCAACAGCCCCAGGTCTACACATGGTGATGATCTTCTGTCCATGAGTAATTTATTATTAGGGAATATTAGAATGTAGAAAAATATGAAATACATTCTAGCTGTTTTTAATGTAAATAATAAAAAACAAATGTTTTCCTGTTTACACAGGTAATTTTAGTTACCTGGAAGATTCACATATACTACATGCCTCATACTCCACCTGATGCCATATAAATTCAACATTACTGTCTGATTTTACTATATATTCAAAGTACTTCATAGAACGTATGTTATATAAAAATACCAGGGCTGTATCTACATAAACTGAAAATAGAGCTGTAAGTGGAACTGTATTGTCTTTCAGAAAAACAAAGGTAGACAGTTTGGGGTTGTCAAATACTGTTAACTGTCAAATAAAATTAGACCACATGATGCAAATGCTTTCACCTTTCTGTTAACATACACTTTTTAAAGAACTTACCACTAGTTTAGTCGTAGTCATAATGAGGTATCACTTTCAGGAAACGCATCTATATGAATAACAATTCAGTATGCTGACATACAAGTTTAGGGATTTCAGGGTGTCAAAAGAAACTGGACTGCTATCTCCTAGGACTAAGTCAATTCCTTACAAAGATAAAAAGTATTGTGTCCGGAATTTATTCCTTCTGGTGGGTTCTTTGTCACGCCGCGGGCCTCGAGTTGAGTGTTAACAGCTCTTAAAGGTGGCGCCGGAGGAGCTATTTGCTCTTCATGGTGGGTTCGGAGTCTCACTGACTTCAGGAATGAAGCCCCCGACCCTCGACCCTTGTGGTGAGTGTTAACAGCTCTTAAAGTTGGTGGGGACCCAAAAAGTGAACAGCAGCAAGACTTATTATGAAGAGCTAAAGAACAAAGCTTCCACGGCCTTGAATGCGATCCCACGGGGCTGCTGCTGCTGGCTCCCGCGGCCCGCTTTCATTCCTTTATTTGGGCCCACCCATGTCCTGCTCATCGGTCCATTTCACAGAGTGCCGATTGGTGCATTTACAATCCCTCTAGCTAGACACAGAGCACTGACCCGTGCATTTACAATCCTCCAGTTAAACAGAAAAGTTTTCCAAGTCTCCACACGACCCAGAAGCCCAGCTGGCTTCACCTCTCAGTATCGTAAGGCAAACCATAATTTTAAGCAATTTATTTAAGATGTAAATTGCTTGGCCGGGCGCGGTGGCTCACGCCTGTAATCCCAGCACTTTGGGAGGCCGAGGCGGGCGGATCATGAGGTCAGGAGATCGAGACCATCCTGGCTAACACAGTGAAACCCCGTCTCTACTAAAAATACAAAAAACTAGCCGGGTGCTGTGGCGGCGCCTGTGGTCCCAGCTACTCGGGAGGCTGAGGCAGGAGAATCACTTGAACCTGTGAGGCGGAGCTTGCAGTGAGCCGAGATCGCGCCACTGCACCCCAGCCTGGGCGACAGAGCGAGACTCTGTCTCAAAAAATAAATAAATAAAATGAAACATATAATGGAAAATACACTTTATTGAAACCAAGACTTGTATTTACTACTCTATTTGCTGTCACCTTATTTATTTTTTTTTTGAGACGAGTCTCGCTCTGTGGCCCAGGCTGGAGTGAGCGGCGCCATCTTGGTTCACTGCAAGCTCCGCCTCCCGGGTTCCCGCCATTCTCCTGCCTCAGCCTCCCGAGTAGCTGGGACCACAGGCGCCGCCACCTCGCCCGGCTGGTTTTTTGTATTTTTAGTAGAGACGGGGTTTCACCGTGTTAGCCAGGATGGTCTCCATCTCCTGACCTCGTGATCCGCCCGCCTCGGCCTCCCAAAGTGCTGGGATTACAGGCCTGAGCCACCGCGCCCGGCCTGCCGCCACCTTATGTTTAAGCATACTAAGTATGAAGAATTCTAGAGGACCTCAGGGGAAACTGATCTGTTTTAGTTTCTCAGAAAATGTAAATAAGGTTAGAACCATAATGCCTTGATTGCTGGATTCAACAGTTTAAGAACTGCTGTCCAAGGAGTTAATAATTTAAAAAAAAAAAAAAAGTAGAGGATTAGACATAATTAAGATTATTCTGAAAAGGCACACATTGCCTTCATATATTATGTGGAGAAATAAAAGCAGTGGAATAAAAAGTATTAATCTTAACCTTTATCTGAAAGAGATTTCCTAAGTTGCTTCTACAAACCTATTCGGTTGGCAGTGTATACAGTTACATATAAATAACCGATGGACTGGCAGGAGAAGCAGCTGCCTGAGGAACTAGCTGGTCAGGAAGAGAGGAAGGGTATGGAATGCAGTGGTGGAGATCAAAGAGCTGCTGAGGGCCTGTTGGTGGCTGCCATCCTATCCCTACCCCAGATGCAACTTAGAGTCTTCTGAGGTGGAAAGTGGTGGGAGTGGAGGGATGGATTCCTTCTATTGCCATGATTTGCTTCTCAAACCTGCATCTACTACTAAATGTATGGAAAAAGAGGAGCAGAAGAAATGCTGGGATTTGGGGCTATACTGAACACATGAGAACCATCCACATGGTTCTAGTTAGATATAAAATGCTCCATGGATTTCAAGGATTACTTGTAATACAGTAAAAAATGTGACAAAGGAATTAAGAGCAATGAGTGATGTGAAATGGATAAAAGAGATCTTTGAAAGCTGATGACTTCTGTTAAAACATTTCACTAGTTTATTGCCTTTAAAGCAACAGGTGCTTCACCACTCTGTCTCTACTTTTTATCCATGAAGTGACATATTGGAAAAAGTTAGTTCTCTGTTCTTTGTTTAACATTCTTTGGTCTCCACATTTCTCAGGAAGAAAGTGAGAAAAGAAAGGGCCTTCCCTATAGTTTTAAATATATATACACAGCATTAGCCAAAATATAGTGAGACCTATTCATTTGGGGCCCTTATTTTGGAATTTGTAATAATCTGGATAAAATATAAAATTGTTCTGTTGTCTTTGAACTTTCTGTGGTGTAACTGGATGACTATCCCACCTTCTTAAAGAAGCGTTTACAATCAGCAATTTTCATTTCATTAGACACAACTTTTCCATTTTGTTCTGAATTAGAGAGATTTTATTGTATATGAAACAAAATACTGCCAGACTAAATTAAAAATATTCACTGCATAAGCTGTGCCTCACAATACATTCTACAAAATGACAGCCAATGAGACAACTGTCATTCCTGGGAAACCTGGAAGCTCTGGGAACTACTCTCTCTGGCTTCTGAAATATCGTCTGATCTATGATGGTCTAGTCTAGACTTTGTCCCAGAGACTGAAGAAAGCTAGCATGGCTTGTTTTAGATGAGGATGGTAAGATGAAATGGCATATGCTTACACACACAGACACACAGAATTTTTTTTTAACCCCATAGATTTCTATCTGGAGAACAGTGGCCACTGTCAGGGGATGCTGATGAGTAAAGAAACAAGCATCGGCCGGGCGCGGTGGCTCAAGCCTGTAATCCCAGAACTTTGGGAGGCCGAGACGGGCGGATCACGAGGTCAGGAGATCGAGACCATCCTGGCTAACACGGTGAAACCCCATCTCTACTAAAAAAATACAAAAAACTAGCCGGGCAAGGTGGTGGGCGCCTGTAGTCCCAGCTACTCGGGAGGCTGAGGCAGGAGAATGGTCTAAACCCGGGAGGCGGAGCTTGCAGTGAGCTGAGATCCGGCCACTGCACCCCAGCCTGGGGCAACAGAGCAAGACTCTGTCTCAAAAAAAAAAAAAAAAAAAAAAACAAGCATCTTCCCATCCAGTGCTTTCTCTTTCCTGATTAAGTAACTGAACAGAGTACTCATTTTTGCTTCTTCCATAATTACCTTCCAAGAGGTACATCATAACTACATATATTTCTGTTTCTGTTCAAAACAAAAAGTTTAAACTAAAAAAGTTTAAACTAGGTTTCAAATTAAAAAAAAAAAAAGACTAGGCCAGGTAGGATGGCTCACGTGTGTAATCCCAGCATGTTGGGAGGCCAAGGCAGGAGGATCCCTTGAGCCCAGGAGTTCGAGACCAGCCTGGGCAACATGGCAAAACATCGTATCTACAAAAAAACACACAGATTAGCTGGTCATGCTGGCTCACACGTGTGGTCCCAGCTACTTCGGAGGCTGAGGTGGAGGTGGGCGGATCGCTTGAGCCTCGGAGGTCAAGGCTCCAGTGAGCTGAGATCGCACCACAGCACTCCAGCCTTAGTGAAAAAATGAGACTCTGTCTCAAAAAAAAAAAGGCCTTAATTTAAAATCTCAATACTCCCACCAAGGTATCATCAGTCTCATTTATGGCAACTACAACTAAATTTTTCTTAAGAATTGAATGAGCTACTTTAGTTTATTTTCCTCCACAGAAGAAGGTAAAATACTACTTGTGAACTCTCTACAACTACTCATCCTTATCACCTTATTTAATAAAACTGTCTCCCATGACCAAACATCTTACAGAAACAAAATGGTGGGTGAAGAGGCACTCACTCCCTAGTGGGGAAGGCATAACAGGTGATGTTACAGCAGAAGTATGAAAGGAACAACACGCATTTAGCAAATGTGTATGTTCCACAAGGATAAATTTAAGTATTTTTCACACATTATTTCTTAACCATGATATTTTGATTTCTTACTTTTCACAATGAGATATGCACCAGACTAACATTTTTTAATGTTATACAAATAAATCTGAATAGAAAACTAGCAACAGGTCTGGTATCTTGATTTATCTTGACTGTGAGCTCTCTTTTCTGGGCAGCTGAGAAGTAGATGCAGAGCAGTAACAAGGAACTTCTGTGATATGAGCTCTAATTTCAGGAATCTTATGTACCCATGCAAAAAGGTTTCCTGGAAACTGAGACCTTCAAGTAAGTGGTGCTGTCGGGGGGCTGAGTCATAAACAGAGGCTACCACTAGGGATAACAACATTTAGGATATTATATCCTATAACACAGTATGAAGCAAAGAGGAGATGGATTAAAGGATCCCTCTCTTCTTCCTTCTAGCCCTTCTTGGGGAACAGCTGCAGTCTGTAGCTGTATTTTACAGTTTGTGACTGCAGTAGAAAAGTGATTCATTCATATAGTATTTTGCCCTGCTCCCACATTTTCTGTGACCCACTCAGACTTCCATATCCCAGCCCTCAGCAAATGGCTGTCACCTCCATGTGCTTCCCCAGCTTATAGGAAACTGACAGTGAGGATTCTTAAAGCTCATGGCTGAACACTGACTGAGAGCAGTTTGCCTATCATCAAATCTCTCATGCCCCACCTCAACCCTATACAAAATTTGCTTAAATACTGAAATTATTTTTTATAAAGCCCTGCAATGTATGTTGATTGCATACAAATAGATTTTTTTTTGAGACGGAGTTTTGCTCTACAAACAGAACAATTTTATCCAAAACAAAAATTGAACAAAAAATTTTAAAACTTTCAGGTAAATGGAATAACGAAGGTTTGAATTCAGCAGATTTGCAAATTTCTTACTTAAAAAATTATATTTCTTTAAAAAAAATTCCATTGATAGTATTTTTTTCTGAATTGGTCTTTGTACAATTCAGAAAACAAAACGTGTGTAAAACAAATATTGTACTAGCTCTCTTCAATGTCAATCTCAGTTTTGATCACTGTTAACAAGATTGTCCTAAAACAGATATGACTTGCTGGGGTGTCCTTAGAGCTTCAGTATTCACTTGACTGACTTATATTAACTTCAGTAAACCTTTCCAAAAGACAGATTTAATAACCACTTACTTGCCTCTGACTAATTAAAACACCTTACGAAGCTAAGCATGTAATATAGCCCCCTTTTTAATTTGGCTAACTTACTTGTTAACAGTTAATTTTGGGCTGGGCTTGGTGGCTCATGTCTATAATCCCAGGACTTTGAGAGGCTGAGGGGAAAGGATCAGCTCAGGCCAGGAGTTGTAGACCAGCCTGGGCAACATAGCAAGACCCTGTTTCTACAAAAATTTAACAAATAAAAAAATCACCCAGATGAGGCCGGGCGTGGTGGATCACAAAGTCAGGCACTCAAGACCAGTGGCCAACATGGTAAAACCCTGTCTCTACAAAAATACAAAAAAATTAGCTGGGTGTGGTGGTGTGCACCTGTAATCCCAGCTATTCGGGAGGCTGAGGTGGCAGAATCGCTTGAACCCAGGAGACAGAGGTTGCAGTGAGCCAGGATCATGCCATTGCATTCCAGCCTGGATGACACAGCAAGACTCTGTCTCAAAAAAAAAACTACCCAGATGTGGTGGCACACACCTATAGTCCTAGCTACTGAGGAGGCTGAGGTAGGAGGATCACTTGAGCTCACAAGTTCAAGGTAACCAGGAGCTATAATTGTGCCACTGCACTCCAGCCTGGGTGATAGATTTTGTCTCTAAAAAAATAAAATAAAATAAATTAATTAAAAGAAAAAAACTCCAGTAGTTATCTCCTCTAGGAGTCCTTCCAGAAGTACCTATTTTGGGTTAGGTGTCCTCCCTTGTGGGCATATAGAACCCTGAGTAAGTTTTTTATCAAAGCTCTAGTAACCCTGCACTGAAATTGCCTGTTTACTACATTGAAGTCCTCAAGAATAGAAAGTATCTTTTTTTTATTCTGTATCTCCAGTGCCTAGTGCATGGCTAACATGGTAACATTCATGGGTTTTTATGAATGGGAATCAATTCCAAACTCAAAATGTGTCCTTAAAAAATAATCTTAGAGCTGAGCTTCCAGGCGCGGTGGCCCACGCCTGTAATCCCAGCACTTTGGGAGGCCGAGGCGGGTGGATCACGAGGTCAGGAGTTCGAGACCAGCCTGGCCAACACAGTGAAACCCCGTCTCTACTAAAAATACAAAAAATTAGCAGGGCATGGTGGTGACACCTGTAATCCCAGCTACTCGGGAGGTTGAGGCAGGAGAATGGCTTGAACCTGGGAGGCGGAGGTTGCAGTGAGCCGAGATCGCGCCATTGCACTACAGCCTAAGCAAGAGAGTGAGACTCCGTCTCAAAAAAAAAAAAAAAAAAAAAAAATGTAATAATTTTAGAGCTGGGCTTGGTGGCCCACGCCTGTAATCCCAGCACTCTGGGAGGCTGAGGCAGGAAGACTACTTGAGCCCAGGAGTTTGAGACTAGTCTAGGGAACACAAGGAGACCCTATCTCTACAAAAAATTTAAAAAATTAACTCAGGGATGGTAGCACATGCCCGTGGTCCCAGCTACTCAGGAGGCTGAAGTGGGAGGATCACTTGAGCCTGGGAGGTCAAGACTGCAGTGAGCCAGTGAGCCATGATTGTGCCACTGGACTCCAGTCTAGGTGACAGACTGAGATCCCATCTCAAAAAAAAAAAATGTTTAGTCTGTGAACCAATATGCAAAAGTGGGTATGCTGATGTATTTTAAAGCCTTATTAATAATTTATTAAAATATCTTTAGACAGCCAGGTATATACTCTGCTATGTGCAACCTCACTAAAGATACACACAAATAGGGGCCCTTCTGTTTCCCTTTAACTGTAAATTACTGTATATTGCTAATTACTTTAGATTTTAAAAATGCCTTTGTAACAAGAGGAAAGAGGTAAAGCCACTGACAGGTGGTGGCAGTGTTAATTGTACCAAAGGATACTGCCTTAATTTTTGCTTAGCATAGAAATCATGGAATCTTAGAAACAGAATGCTCTGAAACTGGATTACACCAGCTGCTTCACATTCTCCTTCTGTAAATCTGAATGAATGACTTGATGGATTTCAGGCCTTATACCATGGTGGATTAAGGTTTTAGTGGAGTTTTTCAGCTTCATCTTGGAGTACATTGACAGACTGTAATGAAATATTTCTAAGATAAAATTCTGCTAATAAAATGTACTTACAGGAAATGAGCAAAGAATGTGCCAGATATTATATCAAAACAGGTAGTTTACTAGCAAAGGTACAAAGACACATGCAATTCATATTTCTGTTCATGTTTATAAATTAAATCACCAGTAAATAAACATATAAATTGCACAATACAAAAATAAAGTAATACAGATATGATTATATAATATTCTGGAAAATTAATGTATTATTTAAGCAAAGTTCTGCTTTTTTTGTTTTTTGAGATGGAGTTTCATTCTTGCTGCCCAGACTGGAGTGCAATGGTCCAATCTTGGCTCACTGAGACCTTCGCCTCGCAGGTTCAAGAGATTCTCCTGCCTCAGCCTCCTGAGTAGCTGGGATTACAGGCTCCCGCCACCACGCCCAGCTAATTTTTTGTATTTTTAATAGAGAACAGGTTTCACTATATTGGCCAGGCTGGTCTTGAACTCCTGACCTCAGGCGATCCACCTGCCTCAGCCTCCCAAAGTGCTGGGATTACAGGCATGAGCCACCGCGCCCGGCTCAAAGCTCTGCTTTATATCAGTTATGAACAAATATAGAGCAAATCATTGAAGATCTAGAACAAATTTGCCAAAGTCTCCCTTTCCGCTTTCACCTTATTCTTTTTGAAATATTTCATAAGATATCCATGGTCTCAAAAAACAGATACATTAAATATACGATCCAATAAAATACATCATTATTAACTGAAAAAAAAAATCCATGCTCTCAGTAATATCTGAGGATACTTTAACAGTGAAGATTCTAAAAAATGTCATTGCAGAATCTGCAGTATAACGACTGAAAAACCAAACAAGTTTTGTGGGGTTTTTTGGTTATTTTTCTGTTTTGCTTTACAGTAGCACCAAGCATAACTAAAGTAAAACTACTACTAAATACGTAGAAAATCATTTCTCACTTTACTATTTCAATTGCCACCACTACTAGAATCAGGGTCACTTTTCCCTTCAACCGCCTCTACCCATTTTTCTTTTACAACAGTTGGTGTCAAATGGAGAAATGTGAGTGCTACATCTTAACCTCAAGCACAGGAAGCAGTATAAAATTATGCCAGCGAATCATATACTAAGTAAAATTGTTAGCATTTGCCCAGGCAGCAGTGAGGTCTATAGCAAATATAAGGTTCTCTGGTGCAGGTTAAAGAAAAATCTTTACCTTGATCCCCAAGAATTTTGGAATCTTATATGAGAAACAAAACCAGTGAAAACTTGCAGTTTATAAGCTGTTATATACATACTTTTAAGGGTAGGCATGGACAGAACTAGCATTTGGGTAATCTTTCCCTTTTAAAACTTGTTGGCGAATCTACTCCTGTGTCTTTATAACCAAGAATAATCCTAGTTAGATCTTGGGAAGAGAGTGGAGCAGATATTTGTAGACTAGAACAGACAGGGCCTGATATTCTACAATGATCCAGGCAACCTAAATCTCCAACCTTGAATTGCTTGGGAAGTACGAAAGAGTAACTCTTAAATATCTGAAAACTCGAATGAATTTTGTCACTCTGTTTAGTCTAAAATTAGTTTCTAAATATGTATGGGCTATTGTTTAGTCTCTTAACTTATAACTTTATAAAACTTCATGTAAGTAACAAATATTATTACCAGTATTCCTGAAATTATGGGTAAACTCCTCAGGCTGTGAGAACTTGAATACCCCAACTTACTTACAGGCTGGAGGACCAATAAACTTGAAGAAGCTCCCTTGAACAATGAAGGCTAGTGGCAACAAAGGTGTCTGATCCATTTATAAAGGTGTAAACAGGATAAGTTAGTAAAACAGGGCTAACTGGGTTAGAATAGAGAATGTACAGAGTCAGAACAAAAGAGATGAACTGGTGAAGAGCAAGAGGCAAACATCATCAATTCCCTGATCTGAAGGTAACAGCATGTAAAAGTTAGAGCAATACAACGACATAATCAAAGCAGTGAAGTGGAAAAAAATTTTAGATCTAGCCTTTGAAACATTTTATAATGTGAAGGATAAATATTAAGAACCAGGAAGGGACAAGGACGTAACCTGAAAATTTAGAGCAGAAGTTCTGCAACCTCCACCTCCTGGGTTCAAGCAATTCTTGTGCCTCAGCCTCTTGAGTAGCTGGGATTACAGGAATGCACCACTACGCCAGACTAACTTATGTATTTTTAATAGAGACAGGGTTTCACCGTGTTGACCAGGTTGGTCTCAAACTCCAGGCCTCAAGTGATCCACCCACCTCGGCCTCCCAAAATGCTGGGATTACAGATGTGAGCCACTGCTCTGCCTATAGCAGAGGTTCTTAACCTTACATGACATAATCACACTTCTGGGGTTCATAACTCCCTGAAATCTGTGTGAAACATGCATGTGCATTTTTTTTGGGAAAGAGCGTATGTAACTTACCACATAATCAGATTCACACCCTATTCAAAGTTCAGGAAAAATGACAAAGATGAATGATAAACGGTAAAATACAATGATTAGTAAAATAAAATTTCCCTATTTTAAGTATGCATGTTAGAATAATGTATATAGTTAATGAAGTTTAAACAGCTGAGATGAATATTTGACTCAATCCCTTTTTGATATCTAGCAGTAAAGGTCTCTTTTAAAATTTAAATGAAAAGAGCTTACCCAACATGACTAAGTATGAAATGTAAAATCTATTAATTCCAGGTCATCTAAAAATGTCACCAGCTAAAGCAGATTAATTAAAATAAAGAATACACACAACTGCTATCTAGCACAAATAAAGCAAGGAACTACAAGAAATCATTGCTACACAAAATTTTGGAATAAAAGCTTGGTCTTTAACAAAACCTTACATGCATATCTGCATAATTCTGAATTTTGTTTTCACTATACCTTTTCCCGGATGTGGCAACAAAGCCACTGCGGGGTGTCTTCTCCTGCTCTATATAAGAAAGCAGCCATCACATTAAGTATGACAAATACTTACAGCTTTTAGTAGAGAAACAACTAAAGAGAAATATGGGTGACAAGAGACTGGAGAGCAAGGAGACAGGGCAAGGGCTAGTCTCCAAAAGGGCCTGGACAGCTCAGTTTCCCTCTAACGACACGATGTGGAACTACAATAATCATTTCTCAGCTTCAGCACCAATAGCTTTATTTCCAATAAAAAATCTATCTACTCAAGATACAACAGCCAAAACTTTAATAGTAACTAGTCTTCTCAAATCATAGGAAAAGGATGGTTTTTACAAGTGTCCTTTGACTTTTTCCCTAATTTTTCTATAATATACACGTATTTCAATAAGAAAAAAAGCCAACGTAAGTAATTTTTAAAAAAGAATTGAGAAACAAGCAACAGTTCTAGCCTCCTTCCTGATATATATCAAAGAATTTCAGTAATCATAATATTATTGTTAGATATGAGTTCTAAATTTCTCTTCAAAGAATCAATATGTACGTTCAATTATTTGCTTTCTACTTTTAAACTTTTTTTTTAAAATTTTTATTTGTTTTTAAACTTCAATTGAAATCAACCATTTTCGATTTCCAGAGAGTTGCAAAGATGGTACACGAAGTTCCCATATGCCCTTCAGCCAGCTTCATTCGATGTTAACATCTTACATTACATGATGTTAACATCATGGTACATTTATCCAAAACTAACAGATTAACATTGGTACAATACTATTAACTGAATGGCCGAATTTAATTGGATTCCCCAAGTTTCCACTGGGGTCCCTTTTTGTGTTACAGGATCTAATCCAGGATACCGCCTTGTACGTAGCATCTTGTCTCCTTAGCCAGTGACATTTATTTTAATGAGGAGGCCGGGGTTCGGCTCTTGTCCTCTGCTGGGTTTCCGGTGCTCCTTTTTTTCTTTTGTTTGAGACGGAGTCTCGCTCTGTCTCCCAGGCTGGAGTGAGCGGCGCCATCTTGGCTCACTGCAAGCTCCGCCCCCAGGGTTCCCGCCATTCTCCTGCCTCAGCCTCCGGAGTAGCTGGGACTACAGGCGCCCGCCACCTCGCCCGGCTAGTTTTTTCCAATTTTTTAGTAGAGACGGGGTTTCACCGTGTTAGCCAGGATAGTCTCGATCTCCTGACCTCGTGATCCGCCCGCTGCGGCCTCCCAAAGTGCTGGGATTACACGTGTGAGCCACCGCGCCCGGCCTTAACTTCTTTCTAAAGAAACCTTTTTCGATTACCTGCTCCACCCTGACTCATTCCAGTTACCTGCTCCACCCTGACTCATTCCGATTACCTGCTCATTCGCCACCTTGACTCATTCCAATATCCTGCTCTGCCATAAGCATTTTTCCCACCAAAGCACTCACCCCAACTCTCTTCAAATTAGCCAATGGGAATTAGTTTAGCCTGTGCGGTCTAACCCTAGCCAATAGGGGAACACCACAGCAGCAGGTGCCACATGCGTCAGGGATAAGAACCCCTCCCCCTCCCTTGTCCAGGTGTGCGCTCACCATTGCTCTATCTGTAAGGGCGCGCTCTTCTATAGAAGTACATTGCCTCGCTGAGAAGTAAAAAGAAAAGTTTATTTTCGAGTGCTATTTCTTTTGTGGCACCGAAACTTCATTTATAACAATTTATTCAGTGTTTTAGGAAGCAATCTTTTCACGACTATAATTTAAGATGGATTTAAGCACTGCCTTATGGGTCAAGTCTACTAATGAAATACAAAGTACTAGTTTAAAAACAAAAAGGCTGGACTAGCTCATTTCATGCCTGTCCTAGCTACTTGAGAGACTGAGGAGGGAGGCCTGCATGGGTCTAGGAGTTTGCCTTGAGCTATGATCGCACCACTATGCTCTGGCCTGGGTGACAGAGCCAGACCTTGTCTCTATAAGTAGAAAACAAAACAAAAAGTTGCAGTATTAAATAAATAAACATGCTTCAATCACTGATAAAAAGTGATCAGTCAGTATTAGGTTTAACAATTAAGGCCGGGCGCGGTGGCTCAAGCCTGTAATCCCAGCACTTTGGGAGGCCGAGACGGGCGGATCACGAGGTCAGGAGATCGAGACCATCCTGGCTAACACAGTGAAACCCCGTCTCTACTAAAAAATACAAAAAACTAGCCGGGCGAGGTGGCGGGCGCCTGTAGTCCCAGCTACTCGGGAGGCTGAGGCAGAAGAATGGCGGGAACCCGGGAGGGCGGAGCTTGCAGTGAGCTGAGATCCGGCCACTGCACTCCAGCCTGGGCGACAGAGCGAGACTCCGACTCCAAAAAAAAAAAAAAAAAAAAAAAAAAAAAAACAATTAAAAGTGTGTCTCTGTAACATACACTACTACATACGCTACTGATTGTCTTCTTGGTATTGCAATGGTTTCCTGGTTAAACCCCAATGTTTCCTCATTATCATTATTTTCTGGCTTGCCATTCAAGTATCTTACACTTCATATGTCTGAGATTAGGAACTACTAGGACAGATAAGTCTTCCATATATACTTCAACATATGTAGGCAGCTGCATCAGTTATCATCTGATAATTAAATGAGCCTTTGGGAAGTGCTCAGCTGTTTTCCTGTTTTTTCTTTGCAGTAGGGCAGTCACAGTTCCATTCACCAGGCTCCCGCTAAAGCAACAGTCAAAGCAGTACCACCACCACCACTGAAAGAGCAGTTCTCTGACCTGGAATTCAATCCTGGAGCATTCCAAGCATTCCAGAACTTCCCAGGACTGGGTCTGAATGGAGGCAGAGCCATATTGAAAATGTGCTGATTTGAGCTGGTTTCTTAATTGGGCAATTATGACCAAGTTAAAATGAAAAAGGTTTTGTACATAAAACACTCAACAGTGTCATTTAATCTCCTGACATTCAAGAAATGCAGAAATCAACCCATTTATAGCTTCTTACTGTATATAATTGTCTAATTGTATATACTAGTGAATGAGAAAAATGATGCAATTCCAAACAGTAGATACGCTGCATTATCCATATTTTCCTTTGAAATATCTGGAACAGTTTGTGGAAACACATTGTGCTTTCATATTTAAGGTTCATCTTGCCTAATTTTAAAATGGTTTGCATTGGCCGGGAGTGGTGGCTCACGCCTGTAATCCCAGCAGTTTGGGAGGCCGAGGTGGACGGATCATGAGGTCAGGAGACCGAGACCACCCTGGCTAACACGGTGAAACTCCATCTCTAGTAAAAATACAAAAAATTAGCCGGGCGTGGTGGCGGGCACCTGTAGTCCCAGCTATTTGGGAGGCTGAGGCAGGAGAACGGCTTGGGAGGCGGAGCTGGCAGTGAGCAGGGTACATACAGCTAAGTGATGAGGGACTGAGGACAAAGATGCCTGCGATCTTAAGGTATCAAGTTTCTAGTACATAACACACAAAACAAATGATATCCATGTGGATAAATTTAAGATTTTATAACATCTTATTTCCTTAGAAATATCTATGGAACTATCTATGGAACCACATATCTATGTAGGTTTCACAGATATCTATGAGGATTTTAAGGCCAGGCTATACTTAAAAAATATGACTCATTAAATATTATTTTTATATTGAAATTACTTATACTCTGAAAACATTTAACAATGTTATTTATGAAGAATTATTGAGAGAATATATTTACTACTAATTTACTCTACCAAATATTTACTGCTTTTTAAACTATAAATAAAACATTTAGATTCATATACTGCTACTATTAGTGGCTTTTGGTATGTTTATGCACTGTTGTAATTCATAAAACTCCAAAATTCACAGTAACAGAAGCAGAATTTGTATATATTAGCTACTAAAACACACATGGTTTATAGAACAAGAACAAACAGTAATATTTACTTGGATTCCACTAAACAATATAAATGCAAAAGAAAAGGTTAAATATACTTTGATTTGATATTACAATTTGTTGTTCTTTCCCCCAGAAAAATGGCTCCACAGATTTACGGCAGGATCGTTAACTACTGTCCTATTATACAAGGAAGGAAAGTAAGACAACCGCTCATTCATGCAGGACAAACAGCTATGCCAAAAGCACAAATTACATCTAATTACAGGGTATAACTTTGTCATCTCTCTTTTCATAATGTAGCCATTTACACACTTTGATTTTTGACTTCCATTTGGGCTTATTAACATCAAAGCTTTGTCATCACTTACCTGTTTCTACAGACATTTTTTACCTGAGGCAATAAAGTATAAAAACTTCTTTGCATTCTTCCTTTACTGTTGCAAGAAAGCTTTAGTCTTCACTGGGATTACAATGTTTCACGGTTATTAAACTTCTGTATGTTGCTATAAAGTTTACTGCTCTTGGCATATCAATTTTACATGTACTGTTATTAAACGAATGCACTGCACACAAATATACTAACGGTATACTCCAATAAGTTCCAGTTTTACGCCGGGCGCGGTGGCTCAAGCCTGTAATCCCAGCACTTTGGGAGGCCGAGACGGGCGGATCACGAGGTCAGGAGATCGAGACCATCCTGGCTGACACAGTGAAACCCCGTCTCTACTAAAAAATACAAAAAAACTAGCCGGGCGAGGTGGCGGGCGCCTGTAGTCCCAGCTACTCGGGAGGCTGAGGCAGGAGAATGGCGTGAACCCGGGAGGCGGAGCTTGCAGTGAGCCAAGATCACGCCACTGCACTCCAGCCTGGGCGGCAGAGCGAGACTCTGTCTTAAAAAAAAAAAAAAAAAAAAAAAAAAAAAAAAAAAGTTCCAGTTTTACCTATTGTTAATGTCCTATTAGCATATTTTTTTTTCTTTTTCACAAAAATAATCACCACAAATCTATGGTCAGACAGCTTGAAATAAAAGAAAGCCAATTTAATTTTATGATTATGGCTCTTAGAGCAAATTAAAATAGATTAATCTTATTAACTACATTGAGTGTTTAAAATATTCACTGACATGGAATAGAAAAAGAGATTCTACATCTAATGAAACTGCAAATTCACTTCCTAAGTTATAATATAGTTTTGCTTATTTAAACATAACGGTCCACATTTCTTGCTTTTATTTAAAATTTGTAACCATCTCTTAGTCAGATTGTACTCACAAAATAAAAAATGAGTTCCAAATATGAATTTACATAATATCAAAAGCAAACCACCTGGTATTCTCATTTTAGAATTGTAACAATTTTTAAATTTAATGCCCATTACTTAATAAGTCAAATAGCAAGGTTTATGAAAATACATTTTTTAGATAATACTTTACAGCAACATTAAGAAACCCGAATTAGCGGACTCACTAGAAGAAAGCCATTAGAAGTCTGTGGCAACTGGTCCCATATTCATCAAAATTGTTGCATCCCCGCTCTCACGATTCAGTTTCACAGCTCTGTAAACTATTCCCTCTCCCCCTAACCATCTGGGTTACCCGCTCCAGTAGTACATTACAGATCCCTCTGATGATTACAGATCCCTGAATCTACTTCTTTATTTTTCAGAGCAGTTCAACATCAGTTTTTTTTTTAAGGCTTTTTTTTTTTTCCAGAAGGAAAATGTGGAATTAGTCTATAATCAGCTTCTAGGATTTACCATACCCTCTGTTTTCATTCCTGTTGCAACAGAAAAAATATCCTTGCTGCTATGAAAATCCAACTTTTCTATTTGTGTCTTTTGTTTGTTTTAAAGACAGGGTCTTGCTCCGCCATCCAGGCTGGATTGTAGTGGTGTGATCATGGTTCGTTGTAGCCTCAGCCTCCCAGGCTCAAGAGATCCCTCCACCTCAGCCTCCCAAAGAGCTGGGACTACAGACGCGCACCACCAATTCTGGCCCTTTTTTTTTCCTATTTTTTTTTGTAGAGACGAGGTCTTGCTGTATTGCCCAGGCTGGCCTCAAACTCCTGGTCAAGTAATCCTCCCGCCTCGGCCTCCAAAGCACTGGGATTATAGGCAGGAGCCAACACACCTGGCGTGTTACAGCATATATTTTAGTCTTCTTTATGGCTTATGTTTATTACTCTCATTTTTCTCTCCATTTAAAAATTCTAACTTGCAGCAGCATTTTCTTAAGTCACTTTAAATCTTTCCAGTACCAAGGTCAGCATATATACACAAACATTTAAATATAGCATATAAAAATGATGCATTAAAGTTGGTGAGAAAAGATGCTTAATTTTATTTTCCTAGAAGCTGCTCTCCCAGGCATCTTCTTCCCTTTCCCATTATGAACATTATTTGTCTGACATTTCAGAGGGTATAATCTACTATATCCTAGGAAAATTAACTGTCATTTTGTACATCAAAGCTAAAAGCTCTCCTCTCTCAGATGGGTTAATCAAGACTTGGCTGCACTCTCTCTTCCTTCCTCCCCTTTGCCAGGGACGAGGGGAGGAGAGAACCGAGTATTCAAGGCACCAGCTTTCAGGAGACTGGTTACATATGGGGCGACTGAGTATCAAAATAAATGGAAACTCTTTGAGTAAAATGGGAATCCATGAGTCCGTATACATAAATAAATGAATAAATGAGTAAACACTGGAGAGGACAAAGCCTTATGAAGCCACAAAATTATCCCCCCTCAAAATACTTATTAATGAGTATAAAGAACTTATTAAATTTTTAATGAAGAAACCTGGCAGATGTCTTCTTACCAAATGATAAAAGTAATTGTAATTATCACCAGTAGAAATCTAATTTGTGTACCTCCTAATACGACGCGTTGAAAAGAGCACAGCACGGCTTTAGTGGCATTTGTGAAAAAAGTGCAAGAATCATGAGGAAACATCAACTAAACCTAAATTAAGGAACATTCTGGAGAGTAGCCACTACTCAGTCATAGGTGAAAATGCTTTAAAACTGCAAATGCAAGTAGGTATAGGAACAATATGAATGGATTGTAGATCGGAGGAAAAGCATGCTGACTTTGAACTGAATTTAGCCATTTTAAGCACAGCTTTAGCTGGACACTCTTACCATTCATTCATCCACTCACTTATTCACTTAACAGTTATTTATTAGTACCTATCATGAATTAAAGACTACACTAAGTATTAGTGAAATGATGAATAAAAGCTAAATAGTTAGGTATAAGTACTTTAGAATGGTAGTTATAAGATACTAAACACTAAATGTGCACTTAAAGTAGATGAAATTTCAGTGAACACTGAATCTTGATTTTTCTTTTTTGATAGATTCAAAGAAGTCAGACTTTGAACTGCACAGGTGGAGGCATTCTGCTTTCTCTGAACATAAAAGACATCCAACTTAAATTTTATTAAGTAAATAATATCAAATTCAGCATTTCAATACAGACCCCAGTGTCAAACAGGAGTCTTGCCCCCTGATGTAGAGCTTTTATGCCGTAGTTGGTCCAACGTTCTGTGGACCACTAAAGAGCAAGGACGGACTGCCCCAAACGGTTTTTGTAATTTCCTAAAACCACACATTCATTTTACTAGAGGATCACAGGAGTTAAAGACTTAAAACAAACTTTGGCAATTAAAATAGGATACCAAGATGCAAATGCCTGGTTGGAATGGCTCAAATATTCCATCCACAACGTTAAACAAAAGCAACTGTTATGCTTGTGCACATGGCAGGTCAGAGGCCCAAACTGTCCCCTTTCCACGAAGGTGGTCCTCCAGTTGACCAGGTGTGGGCTGCATGGTAGTTCTTTTCCAGGATTCTACAGCCGGGAGTAATAAGTCATGCCAAGCTCTCTCTCTGCTATATCCCGAAGTCCGGCACCTTGTAGGTCAGCCCCCAAGGGCCCTCCAGCTTCCATCTCCCAACACTAAGTTCACTTCATGTCTCTCATGACAGGGAGGAAACTTAGCGTTCTTTGGAGACCTGAAGGGATGCAGTGAGCTTAAGAATTTTCAAGAGCTTATCAATCAGTCAGCCCTTGTTCATCCCTGAGCGGATGTGTGGTGGTATTGTGGTGGACCTTTACTGGGCACTCTGCTGAATAACTGGAGTGGCACTTGTGCTTTAGTCCAACTGGCTATCCCTTTCACCCTGGCATTTCGTCAACCAGAGGAAGGAAAAATAAGACATCGTAAAGTGAGAGAAGCCCCTTATGGGTCTTTAGACTCTTAGATCTATTTAGACACAATTAGAATCCCACAGGGAATTCCAGATCAATTTAAAGCCCAAAATCAAATAGCTGCAGGATTTATGTCACTATTTGATAGGTAACAATAAAAATGTAGATTAGATAACCCACATCTACTACAACCAACAGCAATTTATTAACTACACTAAAAATGCTATTAAAGGAATAGCTGAACAATTAAGGGCTACTAGCCAGATGGCTTTGGAAAATCAGATAGCCTTAGACATGATATTAGCAAAAAGAGGAGGAGTTTGCACCATGATTAAAACTCAATGTTACACCTTCGTCCCAAACAACACTGCCCCTAATGGAACTATAACAAAGGCATTGCAAGGTCTGACTGCTCTGTCCAATGAGTTAGCCAGCAACTCGGGGTAAATGACCCCTTTACAGGATGGCTAGAAAAGTCTTTTCGTAAATGGAAAGGAATGATAGCCTCAATTCTTACTTCCCCCACAGCCATTAATGGGTGTACTTATTCTTGTCAGGTGCTGTGTCACCATCTGACAAGCTTCTTCAGCTGCAGCAGGCTTTATACTCTTGTGATAGGCACAGCCTCTTGAAAAAGGCTGAATCTCCGCTTCGGGGTGGAGGAGGATACCTCTCCTAAGTCTTTAGTTCCTTCACGGTCCACTCTTCTTCAGCCTAGAGGCAGGAGCTACTTTTTGACACCTGCTACTTCTGTACCTCTGTGAGTATTACTCCCTTAGTAGTCAATTACCTTCTACTACTTTTTTACATTAAATTTCCTTCTTCAGATTACTGGTTTGATTTCTGTCTCCTTATTGGACTCTGACAGAGATCAATCCTACTTTTAATTTTACAATCTAGGAATATTCAAAATCCTTCCAGGACTGTTGCTAAGAACTGGGGCAGTGGAGGTACTTACATTCTCCATGTCTCCTCTTTTATCACTTCCATCCAGCGCTACTTCTGCTTAAAACCACGGGAGCCTTGTGCAACTCTATCCAAGCACTTGTGCATTTGCTAGACTTTACTTATGATGGGATGAAAGAAGGGGACATCTTAAGACTACAGAGTTTCTTAAGACTACAGAGATCTTAAGACTAATGCCTTTCCAATCCTGTCCTTCCTTCTCCCTCCATCTCCACTCTTAGTACTCACTTCCCCCCACATTTCCCTTATATGCTCCAAATTCTTCTGCTTGTATTATGCAAAGTAGCTTTCTCTCACCCCTGAAGCCTAAGTCAGCCACATTCAGGTTCTTTTTTTGTTTTGTTTTGTTTTGTTTTTTTTGGAGACGGAGTCTGGCTCTGTCACCCAGGCTAGAGTGCAGTGTGATTCTCCTGCCTCAGCCTTCCAAGTAACTGGGACTACAGGCACACACCACCACGCCTGGCTAATTTTTGTATTTTTGGTAGAGATGGGGTTTTGTCATGTTGGCCAGGCTGGTCTTGAGCCCCTGACCTCAAGCGATACACCCGCCTCGGCCTCCCAAAATGCTGGGATTACAGGCATGAGCCACTGCGCCCGGCCTCACATTCAGGTTCTTACAGGGCTTACTCTCTACCTCAAACACAGAGTATGTAAACCAAAGCCATTCTCTTGCTAACAGGATTTTCAGCCAATTGTTAAGATACAGAGCTTGTTATATCTTCAGTTGGTGTAAAATGTGTAACATGCACTTAACTAAGATGTAGAAATAGTTTATTAATATAGTTGGTTTTTGCCATGTCAGGATTATTTTCCAAATTTAAAACTAATTTAATTGGCTTGAGGTTTACCAGTTGAAGCATCTCAATAACTGAAATGAAAATATAATTTTACTTAAATTCTAAAATGAATATTTGATATTTTAATGTGATAGCAAAGGACAAAAGCTTGCTATATAAAGACAAATATAAATGTTAATAATATATACTAAAAATGCAATCTTATATGTAGTAACAGGTTAAATGGACCCATCTTTAAACTTCAGGGACAAAGGTATATCTATTATTAAAACATTATAGATGTCATCAATTAATTCACCCATTCAATAAATATTTACTGCACCTACTATGTGCCAGACTTTTTTCTAGGCCCTTGGGACACAGCAGGTAAGAGCAAAGTCTCTTATTTACTTACGTTTTCTAAGGGGAATATGGCATGACATGTCTCCATGGCTCTAAGTGTGTAACTGAATATATCTGGGACAGTTATAACTTAGCTGATTCTAACCACTTCTAGATATCGGTTGTCTAATATTTCTATAAACGCCAATCAAACCAAAGTTAGAGAAGGTCACTTTGTTATCTAATGCATTTCAGTTCATTCACCCTAGATAAACATTGACGATGTGCCATTATGTGACTGTGATTATTCTAGGTACTAAGAATACAGAGATGAAAAAGACAAGAGGCCATACTAGCAAGGGAAGACAAAATAAACAAGCATATAAAAAAATGTCAGGGTCGGGCGCGGTGGCTCACGCCTGTAATCCCAGCACTTTGGGGGACCGAGACGGGAAGATCACGAGATCAGGAGATCGAGACCATCCTGGCTAACACAGTGAAACCCTGTCTCTACTAAAAATACAAAAAAATAGCTGGACGTGGTGGCCAGCACCTGTAGTCCCAGCTACTCAGGAGGCTGAGGCAGGAGAATGGCATGAACCTGGGAGGCGGAACTTGCAGTGAGCCAAGTGAGATCGCGCGCTCCAGCCTGGGTGACAGAGTGAGACTCTGTCTCAAAATAATAACAATAATAATAATTTAAAAAAATTTCAAACAGCGATAAGCACTATGAAAGAAAAAAAAACAAATTATAACAGAGGAGAGTTTTATGCATTTATAAATATGAATGTAAATAAACATATCCAAGAAAATATCAATGAATTTGTATAAAGAATTTGTATTTATTTAGAATAAAAAATACAGCATTATAGACAATGTTATGCAAAATAATTTTACTTTTCAAACAGTAGTGGAAAAATTTTCTATTGAAAAGCAAACAGCAACAACAAAAATCTGTTATGAAGTCAAAAAAACCTAAACTAACCAATATTATGCATAATTTGGAAAGAAAATTTAGGGAGTAAATGAAATATTCATGCAATTAACAAGTGAATAATAACAAATAAGACATCACTGTTGTCAACTGTGAACTATATTGTATTTTACTTTGGCTCTGCTGTTTTTACTTTTCTTCCCCAGTTTTGGGCATTATTACAATGACTTAAAATAGTAATGGTACCAGGTGCGGTGGCTCATGCCTGTAATCCCAGCACTTTGGGAAGCTGAGGTGGATGGATCAACTGAGGTGAAGAGTTCGAGACCAGCCTGACCAATATGGTGAAACCCCATCTCTACTAAAAATACAAAAATTAGCTGGGCGTGGTGGCATGCACCTGTAGTCCCAGCTACTCGGGACGCTGAGACAGGAGAATTGCTTGAACCCGGGAGGCGGAGGTTGCAGTGAGCCGAGATTGCACCACTGCATTCCAGCCTGAGTGACTGAGCAAGATTCCATCTCCAAAAACAAAACCAAAAAAAGAAGTAATGATTCAGAAAGCTTTACTTTTAGTCTGATCATCTACTGTTGAATATCTACTTAGTGAAATGGAGGTTTGTTTTAATCAGTTTGGATTTGCCAATATATGATTCTAGCTTCAAATAACAAAATACAATAGTAACCACAACACAGGGGTCCCCAACCCATGGGCCATGGACCACTAAGGGTCCATGGTCTGTTAGGAACCAGACCACACAACAGAAGGTGCGTGGTGGGTGAAAAGAGCTTACCGCATGAGCTCCACCTCCTGTTAGATCAGCAGCATTAGATTCTGACAGGAGCGCAAAACCTATTGTGAGCTGCACTCCTACAAGAATCGAACTAATGCCTGATGATCTGAGGTGCAGCCGTTACATCCCGCAACCACCCCCATCTCCGTCAGTGGAAAAATTGTCTTCCATGAAACTAGTCCCTGGTGCCAAAAAGGTTGAGGACCACTGCCATAACACTTATTATTTAAATTCCTACAGGAAAGAAATACTTTCACCCTTGCAACTCTAAAACTCTCTTGTTCCTAAACCTCCTTTCTCCATTGAAATAACTTTTTATAATTTCATAAAATGTATCAAGGCTTAAGAATGCAGCTATCCTTTTACAGCAGAATGGACTGGAACAAGAGAATAAATCTATCTCCTCCTATGGTTTCTGATTTTACATGTCTGAATCAAATATAACATTGTAATGGGAGTAATACTAAAAGCTTAAAAAAGTTTTCAAATGTTATTTCAAAAGCAGCAGTTTACACAGAAGTAACTGATGTGCTGACATGATCTAAAACAAGTTCCACTAAGAATTTCTTTGTTGGAGGCACTATTTTGTTGGCCAGGTGTAACAATACAATACATAGACTTGCAATTCAGAGTCTTTACTAATTTATCTTTTAAATGTATTTTAAATTCATCCACTAATTTAGCTATCATCAACTCTCTCCTGAATTACTGCAACAGCTCCCTAAATCTAATTTTCAATTCACTCTCTTTACTAAAGTCCCAATACTCTTTCCAAAGGTCACAAACAAATTTGTGATACAGTATTACATGGACTTATTTACACATTAAATTGATATGGTGGCAGTTTTAAAAAGCACTTTCATTTTGAAGAAGTGATACTCTGAAATACTCATAACAACTCTAATATAGTAGGAAAATATCTGAGATTTCTGTTGATGACAAAGGCAGTTACTGTAATATCACTATAGCTTGTTGCCTACATTCATTAAATGAATTGAAGAAAACATTAAACAATTTATGAAAACAAAAATGAAACAAAATTTTTGTCAATGAAATTTTGTCAATGAAAACAAAAATGTAGTATTTTTTCTAAGTTCACAGATCCCCTAAATTCTATGCATGGACATATGGGGCTCCATGAGGGTTAAGAAATCCTGCAACGGCTTCCTGCTGTCCTCAAGATAAAAATTAATGTCACATGGCTTATGGGACACTTAATGATTTGATTCCCAGCCACTGCTCAAACCCAGTTTTGAACCCCATCTTTCGCAGCTCTTACTCTGCTGAGTCAAACTCTTACTTTCAGACCTCTGTAAAGCTATTTCCTTTGCCAATGAAACTCTTCCCCTTCTCTTTGCCTAGCAAACTTGCAATCACCCTCCAGGTGTCAACCTACACATAATTCCTTCAGGAAACCAAGACTGTGTGAAACACTCTTCCACTATGCTTCCACAGCACCCAGTATTTAATCCGACCACAGCATTGATCACACTGTATTAAAACTGCCCTTCCCCATTAAACTGTAAGCACACACACTGTGTCTCCAGTTCCTGCTCCTGGCATATTGTGAAGGACCGAGTAAGATTTCAATACTTGTGAAAGGAAGAAAGTAAAGAAAAAAGGAAGGTCCCAATTTATCTACTGTTTCACGACATGAAACTCTACCCTTAATTCCTGACTGACCCTCAAAAATGCAAGCTGTTGGTCACAATGGGAACTAGAAAATTGTAGGACTTCATTAATTATAAATTTATATTTTTATTGGAAAAAAGCACTTAGTATAATAACTGAAAATGAAGGGCATATTCACTATTATTATTATTATTTTTTTTTTGAGTCAGAGTCTCGCTCTGTCGCCCAGGCTGGAGTGCAGTGGCCGGATCTCAGCTCACTGCAAGCTCCACCTCCCGAGTTCATGCCATTCTCCTGCCTCAGCCTCCCGAGCAGCTGGGAATACAGGCACCCACCACCATGCCCGGCTAATTTTTTGTATTTTTAGTAGAGATGGGGTTTCACTGTATTGGCCAGGATGGTCTCGATCTCCTGACCTCGTGAGCCGCCCACCTCAGCCTCCAAAACTGCTGGGATTACAGGCGTGAGCCACCGCGCCCGGCCAGACGTATTCACTATCATTATAGGGCCACGTCAGGAAGACTTTACCAACCTGGAATACCAACATAACTGTATTAATGCATAAAACTGTATGGCGATGGAAGATTCATCACAAATCAAAATTCTAGTATGTATCTAGTTCAACTATGCACACCTGTCCCCAAAGTAGTGGTGGCAGAGGAGAATTAACAGGCCCAAATCTTAGGGAAATGTATCAAAATCACTGAGGTGAAGGCAAAGTTTTCAAGCTACGAGTCCTCTCAATCCTTACTGTATTCAGCCACTGATGCTGAAAGGAATGTCCACCGTGGTGGCAAAAGGCTGAGAACCACTGTCTCGGTCCAACAGTAGATCAGGCAAATGCTATGCCAACAGACTTTATTAAACAATTGATAATAAAATCGTTTCTGTATTACTTTAGCTAAGATTAAACTTACAAAGCTGCAGGGAAGGAGAACTGAGAGCTGGGAAGAGAATCCAAAATAACTACACTAGTGTGAAGTTTTCAGAGTCAAGTTAGGGATTTAAAAGGAGAAAGACTAGAAGTGGGCCGGAAAAAAACCAGTTAGATGTGTAAGTGAAATCAAGAGTCTACAAATTGCTGCTGGGGGGTGAGTGGTATTTAAGTCTTGTTCTAGGGATAGTGAGTGAATCACTTTAGTGGGATGGTGCCTGAGTAGTGTCAGGTCAGAGTGTGACTCAAAGGGCTCTGAAGGACAAAGTTTTAATATGTGCATTTTGGCCGGGCCCTGTGGTTCACGCCTGTAATACCAACACTTCGGGAGGCCAAGGCGGGCGGATCACAAGGTCAGGAGATCGAGAACATCCTGGCCAACATGTTGAAACTCCGGCGCTATTAAAAATACAAAAAAATAAAAATAAATAGCTGGACGTGGTGGCCTATGCCTGTAATCCTAGCTACTCGCGAGACTGAGGCAGGAGAATCACTTGAATCGGGGAGTCAGAGGTTGCAGTGAGCCAGGATTGCGCCACTGCACTTCAGCCTGGCGACAGAGAGAGGAGGCTCGGTCTCAAGAAAAAAAAAAAAAAGTGCATTTTACTGTCAGCAAAATGAGACACTAATGGTTTCTGAAGAAGGGTACACTGTGTGGTTAAAGTGATACTCCACAGAAGATTAATCTAAGGGTCTTAAAAACAGGATGAATCAAGGGGAGAGAGAGAAACTAACGATGAATACACTGAACTCCTTGGTACAAGAGTCACAAAAATGCTATAAAAACACTAGATGATAGACCTTTCCATTATATCTATTATGTTTACATTAATATAATTTGTATTATAATAATTTGTTATTAATACAAATAAGGAATATCACTTGCCAATACTTAATTTTAATTCACAAGGCCTTCTTTCCTTTTTTGTTGTATCTGAATGTTCCTTGAGTTTTTCGCTAGAAAGGCATAATGTAAATCTAAAAAAGAAAATAATAAAACACTACTTTCAATTTTCAAAAAAGCTCATACGTAAAAACTTATTAGGTCTACAAAAATTTTAAAGTACTACTCATTCAAATTTTCAAATGCGTTACATTATTTATCTTGAAACAGGGAACTTGAATCTGTTTTTTTTTTTTTTTTTTGAGACTGAGTTTCGCTCTTGTAGCTCAGACTGGAGTGCAATGGGTTGATCTCGGCTCACTGCAACCTCCGCCTCCCGGGCCCAAGCGGTTCTCCCACTTCAGCCTCCCGCCACCATGCCCAGCTAATTTTTTTGTATTTTTAATAGAGACGTGGGGAAGCGGGGCGGTTTCACCATGTTGGCCAGGCTGGTCTCGAACTCCTGACCCCAGGTGATCCACCCGTCTCGGACTCCCAAAGTCCTGCGGTTAAAGGCGTGTGCCACTGCGCCCGGCCGACTCTTATCTTTAATAGATGGAGGTTTTAGGAGCAATTTTTGCTTAGAACTTATAATGGTCCACTAAGATATTAAGGTTTATAATCATGTAATAATGTTCCTTAAAGTTGATAATAAAATCTGGAAATCAACTGGTTAATTTTTATGGCTGACACCTTCGTGACTTAAAAAAGCAATCGACAGAACTTCTTCATGCTATGCAAAGAGGAGGTCGTAAAACTTACAAAGGTTAACAAAGGTAGATCCCAGCGGGGTAACTGGACGCAAAACACCTGTGGATGTGAACGCCACTTCAAAGACCAGAGAGGAGGAAGGGGCGAGGCGCAGTGAGATTCTGAATTAGGAGGCTTGAATTAAGACACGCCCACACTCATCACCACGAAATTACTGCGGCCAGTTTGCGGGCTGTGGTGGTCAGCGTCCGCGGGGTTCTCCCAAGGGAGGCGGAATCTCCCGTCACCGGCCTCGAAGGCCCTCGGGGGCTCAGGGCGGGGGCCAGTCCAGGAAGGAGCGAGTCCCACCAGTCGCAGGACGCCCCGACCCGCAGCGGCGCCCCCACCCACGGCTCCGGGACAGCCGCCCAGCGCCAAACCACTCCCCGCCAAGGGCGTCAGGGGAGGGAGGAGCTTGACTGGGGCTATAGCAGAAGGAGTTCGTCCCGTACCTGTGCTGAGACTGTGAGGCTGCCGTCGCGCGCCGCGACATTCACGCGGCTGTGGTGCCAGGCCGCTCCTACTCCTGCCAGGGCGGCGCCGGCCACTGCCGCAGCCAAGGGGCCGGGACTCGGCAGAGCCCGTCGGCTGGCAGCGAGCCCCCGTCGCAGTCTTCCGCCCCAAGCCGCCAGCCGAGCGCAGCTCCCCGCAGCCGCCGCCATCTTTGCGGAAGCGCAGCTACACGGCGCTTGTCTCCTGGCGCCACCGCCAGCGCTGGGAACTCTCGCGACATTCGACAGGCTTCAGCCCCGCCTACCGAGCCTGCGCCGTGGGTGCGGCTGTTGAGGCGACGCTCGGAACCGCAGGAGATGGCCTTTGGTTCCGGGGCTGCCTTCTAAGGCTGTGGAGATGGGATGATAGGAAGAGTAGGAAGACAGTATAATATGGCTTCCTAGTCCAAAACAAGATAGTGCCCTCGGTTGTGTGGGCAGGTTTCTTTCTCCTTTTCATTTTTTCATCTTGTGAAACTGAAACGTTTTTTGAAATAGCCTCTTCTGCATCTGTGTTCATGTCTTCCTATGCTCATAGTCTTGACTATTCTTTAATTTCTGCTAAAAGAACTCTCAGACAAGGCATTCTCGTTATTTCAGTCACTCACTATTTGCTAATGTTGAATTTAAATTCAGTTTCAACAGAGGGTTTGATAGTAGCGCACATCCTACCTAGAACTAAAAGTCATGGAGACAGAGCCGCACACCAGCCCCATGTGTCTATCAGCAGGGACCCAGAGGTTTTCCCTGGTGCAGGCTTAGTCCTGGCTGTTCCATTGGTGATACGTGGTGTAGCTGAGGCAGACTACTTGGTTTTATTTAACAGCCTCCAATCTTCCATTCTTTGGTCTTCACTTTTCGTGAGTAACTCTCTTCAATAAACTCTTTGTTCAGCCTCTGAAATGTCCCCAGCTATTAGAAGCTTTAGTTGGGCATGCAGTAACGGAGCCAACATCAAAGGGGCCAAGACACCTAATCACATAATCACTGCTGTCTTGAAATTTTGCACAAAACAAAACTTCAAGAAACAAAAACAAAAACCTGTCACATGAAATCTAATTTGATCATTCAATGGAAGTCCCGTGGATCACTTTGTTATTATCTGCCCTTAATCCTTGCTCCCTTTCTCTTAGCTGGCTTGTCTACATTCATCTGCAGTCAGAGGTTCCTCACTTTTCCCTCAGCTTCTGGACTCACTTTCAGTGTGCTTTCCCAGGCAGGAAGTAGAGAGATAAGCCTCACTTCACAGACTTGTGAGCCAGACCTCAAGGTTTGAATCCTAGCTCTACCAGGATGATCACTGTGGTTTGGGGCAAATTATTTAATCTTTCTGAGTCTCCATTTTCTCATTTGTAAATAACTCACGATTCGGCAGGTGATCATTGCTATTTGGGGTAAGGTATTTCATCTCTTTGAGTCTCAATTTTTTCATCTGTGAACAACCCTCTTACAGTTTGGGGTGGGGGAGCTAAATGAGATATTTTATATAAAGTGACTAGCCAAATGCCTGGCACGTGGTAGGCTTATGACAGATATGCGTTTACTGTGGTCAAGGTTTGGTTTACTTCTGCCCTGTGAACACAAATGAGCTTGACTGAATGTCCATGATTCTAGATCACTAGCCCATCTTAAGCCGAGACTTTACTGCTTTTTCGAATCTAGCCTGACTTTGTCAACCGCTGGACTGTCTTTCACCTCTGCTAACTCTGGTAGCTCTTGGCACATGTCCTGCTTTTCTGGACTATTGACATCTAGTTTGTTTCCTGGTGATTATAGGACTTCTAGGATATGTTTGGACACCCTGGATGTCTTATCTTGTAGCTTATTCTTGATTTCCAGAAACCACAGTCTTTACTTGTATAATTCTAACTGCCTAATTCACACAGTTCCTCTAGGTATTTTATGAAACCTGGCATCTATTACTCAGTTATTGCCTCAAGCCCAAGATAAGTTTAGATTCCTATTAAAACGTGGCATATTTAAGAACAATGTCTTTCTCCCACAATTTGACATCCTTGTGGGTGAGATGTCTTCCTTTTCCCTGCTTCTCTAGCACCTAGCACAATGCCCAGCTTGTAATAGACATTCAATGAGTGAGTATATAAGTGAATAAATAAATGGCACAAATGAAACTCTGGGGTTCATATTTCTAAGCTTTAGCCATCCGAAATACAGAAGTATATTATTCCTTTGGTGTACTTTATTTTAAAAACAAAACTTCTTTTTATTTTGCTGAAAATCTTTGAAGCCACTTGGAAAACAGTGTAATTAGTTATTTTTAAAACTTTCGTTATGTGCCCAGGCATCTAGAACTCTCACTTATTTAATGTATTCAAACTTTTCTTATGCAGAGGAAACAAATTCTTATAATAGAACTGATCTCTAGTCGAATAACCATTCTAAGTATGAAATCTTCCTTGGCAGCTGCTGACATTTGTTCAAGGACATTGACTATATTGGTCTTTTTGGGCTCCGGCTATGTTCATTTCTTGATCATCAGCTGTAAAGTCCTGGGCTGGGATGTATTTTCAACCATGCAGTTTATAAACCAACCCTCAAATAAGAGGCTGCTTCTAAAGCTGTACATTGTATACTGTTTTAAATAGCTGGACAAAACCAGGGATGGAAATACTGATTGTTTTAAAGTATCATTCTTAATTCATTTACTCCTGCTCTTTTTTCTGAAGGAAGAACAAAAATGGTATGTCAGAAACACTGCTCTTAACGAGCTTTATTTTCACTGGAGAGGCTAGGCTTGAATTTCAAAACAATTGTCTCTGACGGTTATCCTGTACAGAGAGGCAAAGGTGTAGTGGGCTGGCACAGGCAGAAAAGCATCTAGGGAAGAGAGAAGACTTGATCTGGAACTTGCTGGGGTCTGAGGTAGGGTGAAAGCCTGGAGAAGGCTGCATACAGTGTGTGCTGACAGGCTTGGAGCAGAAGGGCTAGCTAGGGACTGGCTTGGAGTGTCCTGGGGGCCAGGCAGGGGCCACACAATGATCTCCAGTCTATGGAACAGTTGGCAGCCCCCTTGTCCCTCTGTACATTTGTCACTGGGGTATTCTTGCTTCCCCACCCACCCATTCCAGCGTCCCCACCCACCTTGAGGCTGAGCTCCTCTTCTGAATCTCAGATGCTTCACCAGTGTATTTCTTCTGCTTGCCCAGACTTTATCCTGGCCTTTCTTAGCCACTATCCACACGCTTCTTCAAATTATTTTCCTTTTTACTGACAATCAAAACTTCGATTCCCTCTGGGTTACTGGTCTTGAACAAAAGAGGTCAACTAGTTTTTCTCACTGAAGATATTTACTCCTTCATATTTCCATTTTAAGAGAAATTATTAACTTGAACACATCTTTGATCTTAGCACGTGTGGGGGAGAAAAACAAAAATTGCCATTGGATTCTGAAAGATTGTTTACTGCTCTATTCCAGAATAATGTGCACTGAGACAGATTATCTTAGGTGGAGGAGAAAAAATATGGGAGATCTCAAAAGAATAGTTAAAGAGGTGGGACTCCTATAGGGATGAAGTAAAAAGCATACGAATGGACATTATAAAGAACCATTGCTTGGAATAGACAGAGGTTGAACTATATTTATGGTGGATAATTGTGTAGCGGAGGGTATGAATCACTCTCAGAGGCCCCAGATGAGTCAAAAGAACTGCTAATTATGTGTTTTTGTGCAGTTTGGGGCCATGAGTAAAAATATCTGGGTATCATGATTGATACCAGCATGTGTGGAAATAGGTTAAAGTGAAATCTTACTGACAGTGAGAAAGCAGTGCCCAGAGGAGCGTTTTGTGTGTCTTTCAGATCCTCCTCTGCATCTCATTACCTTCCCTCCCTCCCAGTGCAGCTCCCATTATCTTGCACTATAATGATTGTGGCTATCTCTTAACGTGTGCCTTTGCTTCGTCTTTTTCTTCTCTGAAGCATCCTACAGGTCTATGTTAGATTAACCTTCCTAAAACATTTCTTTCACCATACATCCATTAGCTCTGTGATTTACCCTTCCTAAGCCTCTGTCTCCCTGTTGGAAAATGAGGAGAAGGGGTCAGTTTATTTTTACACTTCTAAAATTCTTATTGTATGCCACTCCAAAGTGTCTTTTTTTTCTCCTTAGTTGACAAACTGTATCGAATGTGAAATGTGTGCCAGGCATGGAACCACACGTTGACGACAGCAAGGACAAATAGGATACAGCTTCCCGGGGACGGGCTGTGCTCTCACACGTTGACCTGTGCCCTCTATGCTGAAAACTTTTAAAGGTATGTAACCCCCCATTTATGTATGTTTATTTCTTAAATCTACACATTTACAACTAAATGTTAAAAGCCGCATAGTAAGAATGTAAATGGTGATGTAAAGATGAACTAGTATTTACAAAATAAAATTGTATTTTTATTATTAAAGATGCAATGAATGTTTTGTTCTAAAACTGTTAGTATTTTAGTGAGGTCTATGTGATTAAATTGGCTTCATTAACTTGGAAAATGCTGATTTAGGTTTTATGAGATACAAGGTTTGGTATTATGCTGAGTTAATTTATACATTAGTTTTTGATGACTGTCATAGCTCAAACAGGTACCTCACAAAAATATATTAATCGGAATGGAAGGAGTGACTGTACTATTAGTTGAGGTAATGAAACCATGATACTTGTCTTTTTTTAGCTTTTTCTTATGAAAAATTCATATATATATGAAATTAGAGAGACTAAAATGATGAGTCTCCATGTACATAGAGCTGGACTTCCACAATTACCGACTCATGGCCAGTCTTAGTTCATCGCCACCTTCTCCTTTTCCCTCAATTAGATTATGTTGGCATAGCCCCTAGGCTCACACAATTTTATTCTACATACTTTATTATGTGTTTTTATTTTTATTTTGTGTGTGTGTCTGTGTGTGTATTTGAGACAGAGTCTTACTATGTTGTCCAGGCTGGAGTGTAGTGGCGTGATATCAGCTCACTGCAACCTCTGCCTCCGAGGTTCAAGCAGTTCCCGTGCCTCTGCCTCCTGAGTAGCTGGGATTACAGGCGTGCACCATTATGCCAGGTTAATTTTTGTATTTTTTGTAGAGATGGGGTTTCACCATGTTGATCAGGCTGGTCTCTAACTCTTGGCCTTAAGTGATCCTCCCTCCTCGGCCTCCCAAAGGGCTGGGTTTACAGACATGAGTCACTGTGCCCAGCTCATTATGTATTTTTAAAAGATGAGCACTCATAAAAAGAAAACCCAACACCAATATTTTGTCTTTGTATTTCTTAATAACGCTTATAATCCAATGGACACAAACATTTACTGAAAAAAAAAAGTAGCATAAATTGCTTAAAATGCTAGGAGGTTGGCGGGACACCAACAGAAAGAAGATTAAGAAGTCTGTTTTGGCCGGGCGCGGTGGCTCAAGCCTGTAATCCCAGCACTTTGGGAGGCCGAGACGGGCGGATCACGAGGTCAGGAGATCGAGACCATCCTGACTAACACGGTGAAACCCCATCTCTACTAAAAAATACAAAAAACTAGCCGGGCGAGGTGGCGGGCGCCTGTAGTCCCAGCTACTCGGGAGGCTGAGGCAGGAGAATGGCGTGAATCCGGGAGGCGGAGCTTGCAGTGAGCTGAGATCCGGCCACTGCACTCCAGCCTGAACGGCAGAGCGAGACTCCGTCTCAAAAAAAAAAAAAAAAAAAAAAAGAAGTCTGTTTTATGAGTGTTGTGTAACACTTCCACATCTCAGAGAGAGAGGTCTGTGTTGTCATAAAGGACACTTATGAAAATTAGTGACAGCACAACATTTGAGGTTGCAAAAAAAGATTTTTTCTGGAAATACATTTATGGAACACATAGTGTATGTCAGAAGAATTTAATTGGTATTTTCAAGTCCATTATAATATCTCCAAAGTTTGGTGTAGCCCACCAAAGGAGACAATTCACACTTTCTTTCCTTTGCTCCTTCTCTGCTGTAAAACGTACATCTCACGCACATCAAAGATGGTGACAGAGAAGAATTAAGAAATACAGCATGTCCAGAGGAGCAAGGGACAAGATCTAAATAATTTCATGAAATGTTCCTTGATCGCAAGATTTCCACAGAAATGTTCAAGCCTGTGATATGTATTCTTGTGCACTGAGACATCCAGAATATCATAGCCTGTCCTTAACTGTGCAGAAGACCAAGCCACTGAGTAAATGCAAATGCTTTGACATTTTTATTTGTTTCTTAAAAACCCAAATAAAAATTTCAATTTCATCATTCATTCCTTTTCCCCAAAGCCAGTCTGCTAGTTAGCTGTCTTTAGTCTATGGCATGGTGTGAACACGTGGTGTCAGCACCACCACCCAGAGGCCATCAGCAGGACAGGAGGCTGGGCATCTGGCAGCAGGATCTGGTTTTTCTCCAGTTGACTGGGTTGCCCTGAGTTTTTTGTGCTTCCGAGACTCGGAAAAATACACTGAGATGGTCACCATTCAGTGGCTCTCAACAGACAGACAACGACCTTATATAGGTCTTGTCTCCAGCTAAAGACAGTGGAGACCTGGCAAGGAGGGTGGAGCCAGGTATGATAGGGAACTCCCAGGTGGGCAGGCCTGCACCTGGCACACAAGCAGACTGGTGGCGGGGAGTGTTGGCGATCGCTGCCACCTGCTTGGCCTGCAGGCAGGTGATACCACAGCTTTGATTCATTCGCCTCATCACTTCCTCTGGCCACGGCCACAGTGAACTCCTCCAGTTGTGAGGACTTCATGGCAACCTTTGGGTGTTGAGTTTGCTGGGAGTGCTTCAGATGGGGGCAAAGATCTAGGGCCCAGGACATGTTTGGCAGAGACAAAGAGCTGCCCACAGGAGCTCCTGCCATCTGTGGGGCCTTCACATGTGGAGCCCAGATGCCGGGACGGCGGGGTCCGTGCAGAGCTGTACCTAGTTTGGGGGCATCTCAGCCTGGGGGCTTCCCTAGGTAGAAGCGCCAGCATGGTAGAACGAAGGGCCTTCTGAGCTGCTTGGGGGAAGGAGTGACCATGGAGGTCTGTCTTCCAGGAGACAGCCACAGAATGTGCGGGAGGCGTGATCTGTTTCCACCCAGGGCCTCTGAGGGTGGGCGCCAGGCCCAAGAGGTCCCCTGACCCCCTGGGGTGCCTGAGCCTTGCAGGCTAGTGGCTGGCAGGGCTGGGCCGCTCCCCGACCTGCGGACCTGTGCCAGATCCCCTGGTGGGGTGCGCCATGAGGAAGCACCAGGACCCCGAGAGTGGGCGCTGGGCACTGGAGCGGGCCTGCCATGGGTCAAACAGGGTCAGCCCCAGTCGTAGTCCTTGTGAGAGGTGAAGCTGGTTGGGCTCCTGGGTTGGGTGAGGACTTGGGGAACTTTTATGTCTAGCTAAAGGATTGTAAACACACCAATCAGTGCTCTGTGTCTAGCTAAAGGTTTGTAAACTCACCAATCAGCACTCTGTAAAACGGAAAAAAAAAAAAAATCCAGGTATCCATTCTCATCAGGCTTATTTTCATTAACACTAGATAATATAACCAGTAAATCCACCTAACTGGGTGCACAGAAACTGCACCCCTGACAATTTATTGAAAGCTCACGGTCAGGTAAGGACATCTCTCATGAATGCTTCAGGTCACAGAACTTATACTCTTTTTGTCTTGCATATCATGACATGAGGCCTTCTTACTTAGGGCCTATATAATATATATAGATATAGTTCTTTTTTTTTTTTTTTTTTGAGATGGAGTTTCGCTCTTGTCGCCCAGGCTAGAGCGCAATGCTCGATCTTGGCTCACTGCAACCTACGCCTCCCAGGTTCAAGCGATTCTCCTGCCTCAGCCTCCAGAGTAGCTGGGATTACAGGCAACCGCCACCACACCCAGGTAATTTTTGTATTTTTAGTAGAGACAGGGTTTCATCATGTTGGCTAGGCTGGTCTCAAACTCCTGACCTTAGGCGATGCACCCGCCTCAGCCTCCCAAAGTGCTGGGATTACAGGCATGAGCCCCTGCCCCCAGCCTATAGTTCTTAATATATATATACATACATAAAATATATAATATACATATTTGTTACTGTTGGATTAAAAGCTTTAATATTTTGTTCTCATACCATTAGTTTATCCCATGTGGTCTGACACTCCCCTTTAAGAACTCCAGGCTAGTGCATTTTACATGACATCCAATCTCCTCAGCCTGGCATTCTGTTGTGGCAGAGGCAATGTTATACATTCACCAAATCTCATTTTATTTATTTTTTTCTGGGGCACACGGAAGATATATTTCCCAGCTTCCCTTGCAGTGAGGTGTGGCCATATTCTCACACTCTGGCCAATGGCATGTGAGGAGAGCTGACTGTGTCCATTCTGAGCCCAAGTCGCTAAGAGCCAATGTACCTTTCTCCAGGTCCCCGCCTCTTCGTCTTCTGCAGGGCTCTTACAGGCCATGCATGCCAGCAGGGATAGCTAGGGTAGGCCACTTGTTGACGGAGAGCTGCTGGAGAGAAACACACAATCTACATTTCACTGACTTTCTTGTGTTAAGAGACTGAGGTTTTTGTGGTTGGTTGTTACAGCAGCTGGCCTGGATTACCGTGACTGGCTATCTATTAATATTCCCTATGTAGATTCTCCAATGCGACTCTCAGTTATTTACTGTCTATCATTGCCATCACTTTGAAGAACGTTGTACAGCAAAATGAAGCTCAATATTACATTATTAAAAGACTACTGTTGAGGCTGTAGCTCAGTAAGCCATATTGTATCCCCTGACAAGAATCAATAGGGAAGTTTCTCTTAGTTCTAGTGATAATAAAAGACCTCTCACCTTTTACCCAGCCTGCTCTTTTGGATACTCTGCGTCTTGTAATTGATCATGTTTTCCTCAGTGCTGACTCTGTGGCTTATGTCTAGTAATTGTATAGGCTTTCCGATCTGCATTGTTCTGACTTCCTAGCTTTGTTTCCCTGCGACACCACAATTTCTTGCTAAAAAATACAAACAAATCCTTTTTAGGCGTTTATTCAAATGGCTCAAACAGTTTTTTGGTAAAGAAAGTGATAGAAAGATATTTTAAAATATATAGACTTTTATCATTTTATTTTATGTATTTATTTTTTTGAGATGGAGTCTTGTGCTTGTTGCCCAGGCTGGAGTACAATGGGGGGATCTCGGCTTACTGCAACCTCTGCCTCCTGGGTTCAAGCAATTCTCCTACCTCAGCCTCCCGAGTAGCTGGGATTACAGGTACCTGCCACCACACTGGGATAGTTTTTTGTATTTTTAGTAGAGACAGGGTTTCACCATGTTGGCCAGGCTGGTCTTGAACTCCTGACCTCAGGTGATCACCCGCCTCGGCCTCCCAAAGTTCTGGGATTATAGGCGTGAGCCACCGCGCCCGGCCAATAATTTTTGGATTGTCATATTTTTCAGTTAGGATATATCTGCTTGATAGTTTGCAACATGTTTTCTAGATTTTTGTAGCTCTCCTCATAATTTTTAAGAAGTATTTATTGGTTGATTGATTAATAAAGATATTGGTATATGTGTTGATTTAAAGTGTTAAATTTAAAAAGGAATTAGATGAGATTAATGGAACAGGAGAACTTAGGAAAGGGGACATTATGATACTAAACAATTAGAGAGAAGAAACAAATCTATAGCTGTATTTAGATGGTACACACATCTTTTGTTACATATTTTCTATATTTCAGTTCAAAGGATCTCAGAATGTATTGCAATCATTTTGTAAGAAACATTTAATTTGTCATTCAAATGTATATATTGAGAAGCATAATAACCTAAGATACTATTTAGGCAGAACATAGTGCTCACAAATTTCATTAAAAATCTTTTAATAAAGTAAAAGGAGAAAAGCAGTGAGATAGCATATGTGCGTATGGGACATTTTTTATTATAAGGATTGTCTAAGTATATTTTCCCCTAGTGCAGATACCAAAATTATCATAGCTGCAGAGAAACACATACTGTCACACTGTATTGTGACTTTTTTCCAAAGATGATGGCAATGATGAATGACACAGCACTGTAAGTGCAGATAAGGACATGGCATTAGTCCTATCTTAAGGCTGCCAGTATTGGATAGGAAGGCAGCTCTGCATCCTAAAGGCAACCAGTCCATACAGAAGGTGTTGTAAACCATTTCCATCCTTCCCTAGAGATTTGTGGTGTTCCCCTGGGACAGGCTTTGAAAAATCACCATGGCTCTGGGTCCTTATTAACCAGCCACTCCTCAAAGAGCTGTCTGCAGCTTCAGAAAGATACACAGTGTTTGAAAGCATAATCATTCTGAATGAATATTCAGAAAACATAAATATATATGCTGATGTATATGTATGTGTGTAACACTTGCTTATTTGAGAACAAATAAATGCTCATTTGAATTTGTTTGTCTAAAATATCTTTTTGTCCGTGGTAATACGATGTGCCCAGAAGGATGAAAAATTCAAGAATAAAGTGAAGTACTACTCATCCATGTATAATACAGTATTAAATCGTATAGTATAGATCTGAAGCATTCTTGGAAAAAAAAAAAAAGGAAAAAAAAGAAGGTAGCTCTTTGTCAAAATTTCACAGTGCTTCTTACTTTCTGAAGCCTTATCAAAGTTCTAAATCCTTTTTCTGGCATGTGCGAGACTTTCAAAACTACTTTCTTCAGAGATCAAAATTCTAACTTTCAGATTGGGTTAAATACATTTCATAATTCGTCCTGCAGCTGTTGGAGCTGTAAGGAAGTAAAATGAGAATTGCTTTTTAGGATATATTTCTCAGCAAAGCAGTTTTGAAAATGAAACCAAACCTTATGCTCCACTTGACACTGGAATTTGAAGTTATTTTTACAAGCTCCAATGCAGTAGCTATGTGAAACATTAAAGACGTATTAGAATATAGTAAGTTAATAGTTAAAACAAGTTTTCTTCTAACAGTTTGTTCAATAAATAAAAACAATGAATACAAATTATATCTTGTTATCAGCTTTCATGCCTTTTTTTCATATTTATGCTTAAACCAAACCACACACTTTCATGTGTAAAATGTTTCTTCCCTTTTAATTATAGCCTGATTTGCTGCCTCAGCAGGAAGAGCTTTTATTAACTTGAAAGTGTATTTGGTGTAGGTGGGAGATGTAGAAGCAAACCCTTAAAGGAAAATCACGTTTTCTCTGAAATGTAGTGTGGCATCTAAATACAACCTTTACTATGTCCCTAGAACATTCAGGGACTGGAAAATTTTCAGGAATCCCTGTCGGGGATAGATCTGCTTTCGATTTTACAAAAGAGTGACTGTATGGAGTCACTGAAACCAAACGGAAAAAAAGAAAAAAAAAAGAAAAGGAAAGAAAAAAAGGCTTCACATTGAAAGTAAAGGCCAAGAAAGAAATAAGCCAAACAAAAGTGTGAGCAAAGGAAAAAAAACGTGTCCGTCTTTTTTGTTTGTATTTGACTGGAAAGGCCTTTGACCCTAGGCAATACTGTGCAGCGAATACTTTTGTCCTTTGTCATATTTTACTTCCTCCTTTCATGACATCCCCCAACAACGAGCCTGTGTACCGTTCCTGGAGGGTCTGGCCCGGAGCTGACAGCTAATCCCTGGTAAGGTCTATATAAAAGGCTCTTTTCAGAAAAGGGTGACTTGCCGTCCCTAACTTCCGCTGACTGCAGGGACACAGGCTGAAAAGACAGCTTAAAGATTGAGGGGTTTAGGTTCATTTACACTCAAGACTGTTAAATATCAGTTCCATGTGAATTCTGGAAGTCTTTAAAAATGAGAGAACTTCTCACATGTCTGAGACAGCTTAAATCTTGACTTTAATCTGGGGCAGCAAGGAAGATGTGGTAGCTAAAGTGCAAATTCTGGGTAACCTTATCATGCTTAAAGGCAGAATTCCAATGTCAGGCTTTTTTTATATACAAAAAGTTGTTTGAGGTCTTATCATTTCTGTTTTGTAAAATTCTAAAGAGCTGCGAAGCCCAGTTTGGGAGCAACTAGTAGAAAAACCTCATTTTATAGATTTAAATGAATAGTACTTAAAACCAAAATAACTGAAACTGAACAAAGATAGAGTCAGAAAACAGAAAATTCAGGTTTCCTCGTATCAATTTAGCACCTTTCCCACAACAACATACTACTTTTCAAATTCAAGTTACAACTAATTAGCTGATGAGCTTTTTACAAATGACTAAAACATTCCATAAAATACAGTACAGCTGAAGACCAGCCTATTACTCTCTTTCTCATAAGCACAGATATTTACTGGAATCAGTGTGGAAAATTCTGACTAGATTAGTGCTTTTCAATACTGTAACGTGCAAGCAAAATAACTTGGGCACCGTGTTCAAATGTAATTTCAGGTTCTGTAGGAATAAAGTAGAGCTGGCATTTCTAAGAAGCTCTGAAGAGTTTGTGATGCTGCTGGTCTGAGGACCACTTCAAGTAGCAAAAGTTTACACTGAGAATGGAGGACATGGAAAAGTCTACGTGCTCTAGGAAAGGTGTGGTTTTCACCTTAGGCAGGTGACATATACAGTAGGCGACAAAACAAGCAAAAGTAAGATGACACATAAATATATCCTAAACATCTGATTCTTACATGTGAATTATTTCTTTGTGAATGATGGTTTTTTTCCCAATTAGATGGAAGCCCCTCCCAGTCAATACCTTTTTCACTTTTTACAGGGTGTGTAGAAAACCCCTGTTAATAAATGCCACCTGACTGACGTGATCATAGATCACTGGAAATATCAGATGAAAATTCCAGGTGGAGCCTGGTTAATTCATTCTTGTGATAAAATTCCTTTCAGCAATGGATTATCCAAACGACTGGGTCGTGGGTTTCTTTGCAACTTCATTAATTCCCCAAGTATTTGCCACTTCAGAGGCAGCATAGAGGCAGGCAATCTCTTTGATGCCTGGGAGATTCTGCAGATTTCAAGGCCAATGGACAGAGTGTCTGTAGATGAATGGCTGTGAACTGTCTCTGGTTAGACCAGAGTCTGAGGGTAAGGAAGCAATGAAAAAGACTGGGGTTTTCTCAAAAATAGTTAAGAGCTGCACTGTCCAGTATAGTAGGCACTAGCCACTTGTGGCTTTTAAAATTCTAATTCATTAAAATTAAATAGAAAGCTTAAATCAAGTTCAATAGTCTCACTAGCTACATTTTAAGTGATCAATGACCACATGTGGCCAGTGCCTACTGCACTGGACGGCACAGATGCAGAACATTTCTTGTGATCATGGTATCTCCCCTGCCAGGTAAGTATGATGCAGAACATTTCTATCACCACAGAAAGTTCTACTGGACAGCGCTGCTACTCAGGGAGATAGAAAGAATGAAAGCTTGATTTGAGTGGTGGCTGGAAGTTCTGAAGAATGTTTAACTAGGCAGTGGTTGCTCTCATGACAGCATGTAAACTGGAGTAGGAAGCTAATGGAATGGGCAGGTTTAGACTGGGCAGTAAGGGTATTTGTGTACAGGGGAGGGAGAGGTTCTCATAGTCAGCCAGGGATAATGAATGGCTCAGTACCTCAGAGCCTCTGACAATAATACATCTTCTATCTATTGAAAGGCAACTTACGGCTGGGTGCGGTGGCTCACACCTGTAATCCCAGCACTTTGGGAGGCCAAAGCGGGTGGAGTTCAAGACCAGCCTGGGCAACATGGTGAAACCCCATCTCTACTAAAAATACAAAAAAATTATCTGGGCTTGGTGGTGCACACCTGTAATCCCAGCTACTTGGGAGGCTGAGGCTGGAGATCACGCCACTCTTCTCCAATCTGGACAACAGAGGGACACTCTGTCTCAAAAGAAAGAAAGAAAGGCAACACACAAATGATGAAAAGGTAAAGTACGGGGGAAAAACAAAGAAAGATGAAACATTACTTGTTCACATTATAACCCATATTTTTGACTCATATTTTCTATGAGCAGTGGGTACACACCACATTACCCCACCAATTCGTCCTAGAATCCAGCCTCTCAGGAAAACATTCTATCCACCTGAGCATATAGTGCTTTCTGCGGTGCTGTAGTCTAGTCTACTTTATATACCTTTTATGGTGGGTGCTCTACTCTTAGATTTTGTGGCTCTGCCTGTGGTAGACAGCAGCTCTTTAGTTACTCAGCTCAGCCTGTGAAATCTTAGTCTGGTGCTCAGGGATCAGGATCAGAGGTTCTGCTTTTATGTCTTATGACATTTTCTGATAATTGTTTCCATTCATTCATTCAACAAGTATTTTTATTAAACACCTACTAGATACCAGACATTTGCTGACTCTTCTATTTTCTTCTCTTCTTTGGTGACAGCTTCATTGTTCTGGTTGAGATTTTAAACATTAATAAAATGAAATTGCAAAGCCAGAACTTAATATTACAAAATATGTTCTAAGTAGAGCAAACCACATTGTTTAGAGATCTGGGCCAAATGGATTAACATCTATCTCAGGAGCTGAGAAACTTTTATAGCTTTATGCTCTGGTCTAAGATCTCTTTTGATTACTCAACATCCTTAAGTCCCTGTATCAGTTTCCTGGAGTTGCCATACAAATCACTGCACCCCGGGGGGCTTAAAGTGACAGATATGCATTGTCTCACAGTGCTGGAGGCTAGAAGTCTGAAGTCAAAGTGCCAGCAGGGCTCTCTAAGGGCTCGAGGGACGCTTACCTCCCTGCCTCTTCCCAGCTCTGCAGATTACTGGCCCTCCTTGACTCTCACCTGGCCTGCAGCTGCATCGCTCCAGTCCCTGCCTCCCTCACCACAGGGCTGCCTTCTCTGTGTGTCTGTGCCCAGTCTCCTTCTCCTTTCTCTTAAAAAGATACCCGTCGCTGAATGAAGCTGGAGGCTATAATTGTAAGTGAATCAACACAGGAACAGAAAACCAAATACCACATGTTCTCACTTATAAGTGGGAGCTAAACATTTAGCACAAATGGACATAAACATGGGAACGACAGACACTGTAGACCACCAGAAGGGAGGGAGGGAGGCGTGGGTTGAAAAACTACCTATCGGGTACTATCATCACTATGTGGGTGCAATATACGCATGTAAAAAACCTGCACATGGCCTCCTGTATCTAACACGTAAGTTGAAATTAAAAAAAGAAAAAGATTCAAAAAAAGATTAAAAAGAAAAAAATGCCAATCGCTGGATTAAGGTCCATTCTAATCCAGTAGGACCTCATCTTGGCTTGATTGCATCAGCAAACTGGATGACATCACTGGTACCAGGGGTTATAACTTGAGCATATGTTTTTGGAGGACACAGTTCAACCCATGACAGTTCCCTCAAATATATATACATAGACTATACATGCAGGTCATTGATTCCAGCCCTAATACAAGTAGTAAGGAAGCAGGACAGCAGAGAGAGGAGAGTGTGAGGTTTAACAAGAGAAGAAATAACATTACTCTGACCCTTGGTCCTTCCAGCTCCTCCAGGCAGCAGATGGGATGAGCCGTGAGGAAGATCAAAGACAGTCTGGGACCAGAGGGCAGAGTGATGAGCACGCTAGACACCAAATGGATCATAAATCACTTCTGTTGCTTTTTGTGCCTTTTAAGTTGCTTTTTGTGCCTTTTATTTTCTCCCTGTGCTCTTTCCTACCACTTGCTTCTTCTCTCTCTGCCCTCACCATTCCATTTTCCATTCAGTCTCTCTGTCATCCTCATTCTTTGAGCCCCAAAGCGAGGAAGAAATATATTATGTGATCAAAGAACTTCCAAAGGACATTTACGTTTCCCCATTTGATTATCAGTATTTTATGAAATTTCATCATTTATGAACAAAACAACTCAAATGCAGCATTTTGAGGACAAACTGTAGAGCAGGTTTGTGAAGTTATTTGTGCCTGATGTTAACCAAGGTTTGCTTGAGCCAATTTTCTTAAATCTTCCATCCTGTCTTACTCATTTTCAGAGCACCTGGTAGCAATGTACAGTATCTTATTAATCAATATATAGACATAGAAACAAATTAAGAAAGCAGGAAGGACATCTCTTAACATTTCTTAAAGGGTTGGCTCATGTTATTGGTTAATCTACCCTGATTTCAATGAGACTTTTGGTCATTCCTATTACAAATATTTATAATGTGCCCACTATGAACAAAGGATTTTGCTACCGTGAGTGGATGATACAGAAATAAATAAGACAGTCCCTGCTTTCAAGAAGTTTGCAGTTTTGGGAGAAAGATACATATAAACAACTCTTATATAAGGTAAAATGGGATAAATGCTGCAATAAAGGTTCAAAGTGTTTGGGGTGTATTTGAGAAAGAAGGGATTATGACTGGGAGTGCTCTTAGAAGAGGTAATAGAGTTTGTGTTGCGAATTCAAAAGTGGCAAGTACACCAGTAGTAGACGTTCCTCAAAAGACGTTACCACTAGAGCTACTTGAGCAAGGTTGCCGAGGCAGGACACAATAAACTATATTCTGGGAGAACACCAACAACTGTTGAGTGTGGTTCAAGAGAAGCTTCATGCAAAATAAGGCTGAAAAGAAGTTTAAAGATCCAAGAGTGAAGCGTTTTGCTTTGAATTCTATGTTTAGTGGCGAATCACCAAAGTTTCTAATTGGAGGATTAGGAGATCACTTAGAAGGCTGTTGAAATGAAGAGTCCAGAAATGAAGAGTTGACTGAGGACAGGAGCAGAGGATGTGGTGAATGGGGAGGCTAGAAGCATAAGGTAGAGGTGGAATCAAAAGATCCTGGCAGGTGATAGGATGTTGAAGATGAGGGGAAACATGGAGCAATTAGAATCTTGGCATTGCATTGCCACGAACGAGGAAGAGCCCAGGGAGGAGCAGCTTTATGAAAGGAAAAGAGATGGGGTGAAGAAGGGATAGTGACAATTTCATTTTGGTCCAGTGGTATCTGAAGTTTTTTTTTTGTTTGTTTATTTCTGTTTTTTTGAGATGCAGTCTTGCTCTGTTTCCCAGGCTTGACTGCAGTGGTGCAATCTGGGCTCACTGAAAGCTCTGCCTCCCGGGTTTAAGTGATACTCCAGCCTCAGCCACCTGTGTAGCTAGGACTATGGGCAGCTGCCACCACACCTGGCTAATTTTTGTATTTTTAGTAGAGACGGGGTTTCACCAGGTTGGCCAGGATGGTCTCGATCTCTTGACCTCGGGATCTGCCTGCCTTGGCCTCCCAAAGTGCTGGGATTACAGGCTTGAGCCACTGCGCCCGGCCAATTCTTATTTTCTAACCTTTTAACGTTTTCAGTTCCTGGGTGTGAACAGTAAGAATGAAAACATGTTTTAATGGTTGTTTTATTTTGTTTAAATTTTGAAAGGGGCCATAAAGAGAACATTTATTTTTAAACGGTATCTTTGAAAGTGCATTTCCCCTTTGGTATGTGTCTGCTTTGCCTTCAACTTTCTGCCCTGCTGTGAGTAGCACTGAGAGGGCGACAACGTGCTAGCAGCCCTCCCTCTCGGCACCTCCTTGGTCTCGGTGTCTACTCTGGCAGCACTGGAGGAGCCCTTCAGCCTGCTACTGCACTGTGGGAGCCCCTCTCTGGACTGGCCGAAGCAGGAGCCGGCTCCCTCTGCTTACAGGGAGGTGTGGAGGGAGAGGCATGGGCGGGAACCAGGGCTGCTGTGGGTGGGCGCAGGCTCCGCAGCCCACACTCAGAGCGGCAGGGCAGCAGCTCCTAGCACTGAAAGGCTTAGCACCCGGGCCAGCAGCTGCTGAGGGTTTGCCGGATCCTCCAGCACTGCCTGCCCGCGGGCCCCTGGCTTGAATTCTCGCCAGGCCTCAGCCGCCTCCCCGCAGGGCAGTGCTCTGAACCTGAGCCCCCTCCCCGCTCCTGTGCGGCCCGAGCCTCCCGGATGGGCACCGCCAAGGGCTGAGTGTGGGCATGCAGTGAGGGACTGGCGGGCAGCTGTGCCTGCGGCCCAAGCACAAGATCCATGAGGTGAAGCTAGCTGGGCTCCTCAGTCGAGTGGGGACTTGGGGAACTTTTATGTCTAGCTGAAGGATTGTAAATGCACCAATCAGTGCTCTGTGTCTACCTCAAGTTTGTAAACATACCAATCAGCACCCTGTCCAAACGGGCCAATCAGCTCTCTGTAAAATGGACCCATTAGCAGGATGTGGGTGGGGTCAGATAAGGGAATAAAAGCAGGCTGCCCAAACTAACAGTGGCAACCCCCAGGGTCACCTTCTAGGCTGTAAAAGCTTTGTTCTTTCACTCTTTGCAGTAGGTTTTGCTGCTGTACTTATGAGCTGTAACACTCACCGTGAAGGTCTGCAGCTTCGCTTCTGAGGTCAGCAAGACCACGAAACTACCAACCCACCAAAATGAAGAAACTCCAAACACGTCTGAACATCTGAGGGAACAAACTCTGGACACACTATGGCTCACTGTAAGCTCCGCTTCTCGGGTTCACGCCATTCTCCCGTCCCAGCCTCCCACGTAGCTGGGACTACAGGCGCCCACCACCACACTGGACTAATTTTTTTTTATATGTTTAGTAGAGAAGGGGTTTCACCGTGTTAGCCAGGATGGTCTCGATCTCCTGATCTTATAATTCCTCTGCTTCAGCCTCTCAAAGTGCTGGGATTACAGGCGCGAGCCACCCTGCCAGGCCTATTTGAATTTTAATTGCTTTTCTGTGTTTGAAATATGTATTTATGCTGACTATTACAATTAGTCCAAGTGCAAATGGAAAAAACTGAAAACAGCCTTAGTGAATCTTTTTAAAAACATTTTATAAATAGGTTTTTCGGTTTAATCGTAAGGAGGTTTTGCTGTGTTGCCGAGGTTGGTCTCAAACTGCTGGGCTCAAGTGATCCTGCTGTTTTGGCCTTCCAAAGGGCTGGAATTACAGGTGTGAGCCACCATGCCCAGCCAGTGTTTGTAAATATGAAATAAAGATAAAATATAACTACTTAGTATCTTCCTCTACTCCATTAGTGCTTTTATAATAAATTAAAAATAAGATCGTCGTTCCCTCCTTTTGCCGTTTTGTAGTCTTAGCGTTCATATTAGTTCAATGTGTAGTCTCGTTAGCAAGCATCATACATCTACTTTGCTAACAATAGGTGGCACCAGCACACAAGCATCTCATCTGTATTTAACCCAACAGAAATACCAAGAGATAGAAGAGAAATAGAAAATACTCAAAATGCTCGAAAGCAATGAATTCAATTCTGATGAACTGGTGTGTAGGGGAGCCATGTGACGTAAGAGTTGTACTACAGCGGGTAGGAGCTTCAAACCATGGACGTGAGCGCCTAAATACATGAGGTAGTTTGGTCTTTTATTGAGAAAAATGAAAAGCAAAACAAGCTTTCTTGGGAAATGTCTAACCAGAAAATCTATCTGATTTTTGAAAATAAATTCTGAAGAATAGAGGACACCAGTGGTTGAACCTGTGTGTCCCACTGCAACACTCGCAGAAGTAGAAGCTGCAAGAGACAGTAGGGAAGAAAAAGCAAGAAGGGTAAAAATAGGATGATAATCAAATGCCCCAGTACTTTGAAACTTCAAAAAAAAAAGTGTTACATACTTTCTGCTTATTTTTTCCTAACATGTATAAAAAGCATGCTGATCACGTAGATGACTAAGAAAATGTCCTCAGGGGAGAAAAAAACCCATGAAGATGAACTATTGATTACAATTATACAACGTTTCTCGTCACAGTTTTGCATTTGCAAAACTAGCACACGTGAAAATTTACTTTTATTAATTTTTTCTTTCTCTTTTTCTTTGTTTTTGAGACGGAGTCTTGCTCTGTCGCCTAGGCTGGAGTGCAGTGGCCCAATCTTGGTTGGCTCACTGCAATCTCCATCTTCTGAGTTCAAGCAATTCTCCTGCCTCAGCCTCCCGAGTAGCTGGGGTTACAGGCACCCGCCACCATACCTAGCTAATTTTATTGTGTTTTTAGTGGAGACAGGGTTTCACCATGTTGGCCAGGCTGGTCTCTAGCTCCTGACCTCAAGGGATCCGCCTGCCTTGGCCTCCCAAAGTGCTGGGATTACAGGCGTGAGCCACTGTGCCCCACCCTTTTATTAATTTTTTCTCAAGAAATTAATGCAATTTAGGTGTTTATCACCAAAGTGGTGCCAACCTTCACTACACAAAGGTTTCTTTTTTAAGTAAGCTAAATTTAATTGTACATCACTTTGTAAAAATCTAATTGCTTTTACATTTTCTCTTTAAGCTAAAATCTTTCTTGAAATAAGAACACAACAATCAATGGATTAATTTAATACCTCTGAGTCTCCTTTATTTTGTGAAATGCAAGGGAGGAATATTTTAAATGTTCCTCCACTGTTGTATGACATTTTGTATAAGAATGATATATGATTTAGAGCAAGAATTAAGGAAATATAAACACCCAAGTACAACTAAGTATCTTATTATGAATACTTTAAAGTTAATTCTTTGAATTTTTCCCCTCTAGTTATAGGTTGACAAATTTATTTTGAATCTTTCCTAATGCCAAACGTCTGCAGGGGTATAGAATGGCTGAGGTGGTTTTTGGACTTTATGGTCTTTGGAATAAAAATATGTTGCTTTGAATATATGCACATTACTTCAATATCTTTTGCTAATGAAATATTTCTTCTATTATCTGCTTTTCTTGCTTGCCTATGGAAGCTATGATTAGATCTCAAATCCTAATTTTTTAAATCGAATACTTAAAATTAGTAATTCTCATTAGCAGTTCAGTAAGTTTTGTAACCTAACCTTAATACTCATCAATGATACAAAATACTTTGAAAGGTGAAGCACTAAAAAATAACTTTAAGAAAGATACACTACCCATATAACATATGGTGGTTTTAAATATTAGGTCAAATTTTTTTTTTCATAAAATCACTCCTAACATTCCTAATTACCCAGCTTGCCTGAGTTTGATAATTGTCTTTACTTGTATATATCTCTCTCCAAGTAGATGCTAAGATATTTGAAGCCAAATTCCTTTCTTATTTCACTGTTAATTTTTTGCTCTACTTTCTCTGTCTTCCCCAATCCTTGAATCCTTCTTAGTCTGATATCACACATCTTAGATGGATTCTCATCCTGTCTGGGGTTCTGTCAGGAGTAATTCAGTATGCTTATTATCTGTAAGAAACCTGCGTTTTTCTTCGTTGTGCACTTCTGCTACCACTATTCCAACTGCTTTCTTCCAGAATCTTGTAATTTCTCACCTGCTGATGTGTCTCTCCTGATCTCATTATTACTTAGGTTTGCATTTTAACAGAGTATCAGAAAAGAGAGAAGATAAATGCATGTGTGCAATCTGTCTTCTTTAACTAGAACTGAAAGTAGTTTTACGGTTATTTGTGTTATTCATAACATTAACTTAGATAGGTGGTTCTTAAAGTGTGGTCTTTGGACAGCAGCATCAGCATCACCTGGGTGTTTGTTAGCAATGCAGAATCTTGGACCTGTCCTGGACCTGCTGAATCAGAATTTCAGGGATAGGACCAAGCAATCCTTGCTTTAAGAAGCACTCCAAGTGATTCTATTGCAAGGTAAAGTTTGAGAGCCACTAATTTAATTGGACGTGCTTAGGGCATCGATTCTTTGTTAACCTTTTTGTTTTTATATTGATTGAATGTTTGTACTTCTCTTGATTGCTTGCTTCTTTTGATTTTCTTTTTATTTATTTCTTTATTTGTTATTAACTTCTTAAGGGCACACCTATTCTAGTCTTTATTCTTTTCTAATATAAGCATATGTCTTAAAATTTTTGTGAAGTACCGATTTTGCTATATCCTCACAAGTTTTCAAATATAGTATTTCTAGCATTCATTTACACATACTCAAAATCTTCCATTACAATATCTTCTTTTACCCCTTTTTCAAGGTTTAAAGATTCCAAATATAGACTTTGGTTTATCTTTTTGTTACTGTGTTTCTCAAGTTCAGAGAATGTGGCCAGTGTGATATTTCTTTAAAATATAGAGACTTGCTTTATTTTACTTCCTGTAACTATCTCATTTGTGCTTGAGAAGAATGTATATTTTCTAATTATTGGCTGTGTTCTGAATATGTTCAATAAGTCAAGTTTGCTCGTTGTTTGAATTCTCTATAGCTATAGTTGCTGGTTTTTATTGTTTGTTTCCTTGACTTGGCTTTTCTCTTTGTTTGAGAAAGATGCGTTGAAGTCGCCGTGGCCCCCAGCTTATGATGGTAATTTCTCAGTTTCTTCCTGCAGTTCTAGCAACATTTGCTTGATACACTTTGAAATACATACATTTTAGAATTGCAGTGATTTGGAATTTCTTTTTCTGTATCTTTGCTTTTAAATTTTCCATAGTCCAGATGTTTTAGGTCTGATTTTTGTGAGCTGCATATGGCTGGGTTTTTGCCTGTTTTTTATTGGAAAATTTGGCCCACTTTTATTGGGATTATAGATACATTTCATTTTGTTTCAATAATCTCACTTGGTACTTTCTATTTGTCTAGCTTTTCCTATGCTTTTACCCCTTCCCTCTTGCCTTTTAAATACTAATTTTAAAATTTTTATTCATTTAATTCAGTACTTCTCAGTCTACTGGTTGAAAATTATTACATTAAAAAAAAAAGGAAACCATTACATCTATTTTCATGCTTGAAATCTTACTATGCATGCAATCATCCCCTGTTATCCATGGGCGATTGGTTCTAGGACCCCTAAGGATACTAAAATTCATGGATGCTCAAGTCCTTTATGTATAAAATAGTACAGTATTTGCCTATAACTTACACATATCCTCTCATATGCTTTAATCTCTATTACAATGTTAATGCTATGTAAATAGTTACATTATATTGCTTAGGGGATAATGACAAGAAAAAAAAAGTCTGTACGTGTTCCATATAGATGGAACCATTGTAGGCTGAAGTCTATTTTCCATCTGTCGTTGATTGAATCTACGAATGTGAAACCTGTGGATACAGAAGGCTGACTGTACTGACTTTATCAACACTTCCAATTAATATTTTAGTCTCCTTTTGAACAGTTCAGGTCCTTAGAGCACTTTAGCACTGATCACTTTCTCCCAGCTTACATGTGATTTTCATCCAGTATTTCATTTTATCCTTTTGCTTATCATTACAAATCAGACACTGCTGTTGATTCAAAAGACAAATACTTCCTTGGATTTTCCCACAATTTAAACAACTTATTTGCCCACCATTTCTTCCTGTATTTCAGTTCCTCCTTCTGAGATAATGTTTTCTTTTTTCTGAATACATCCTTTAGAAGTTCCTCTAGTATAGTCTATTGGTGGTAAACATTCCCAGTTTTTAATTTATCAGAATATTTCTTTATTTTGAACTCTTGAAAGACAATGTTTCTGGACATGTAATTCTAGATTGATAATTACTTATTCTCAGCATTTTGAAGATATTTGACTGCATTGTTGCTTCCGTTATTGCTTCTGAGATATCTACTCACTATCCAAGTGTTGATTCTTAGTGATTTGTCTTTCTGCTGTTAAAAAGTCTATCTGTAGTGATCAGTAGTTTACTAAGATGTATCTAGATGTAAATTTTTTCTTGTCTTCTTATATAATGTGGTGCTTCCAATGTCTATGAAGTCATGTCTTTCTTTAGTACTGGAAAATTTTGTCATTATCTTTTCAACTACTGTCTCTTCTCCATTTTATGTCCTCCTTCTATTAGACTTTTATTTTCCATTCTCTTGTATCTCTTAATGCCTTTTTCAAATTTTCTTGCCTTCTATGCTGTATTCTGAATAATTTCTTCAGATCAGCCTTCCAGTTCACTGATTTTTTCTTCCACCATGTTTTCTGCCCTTTAATATGTTGATTTTTATTTTGACAATTGCTGTTTTTTATTTATAAACTATAAATGTTTCATTGTTCTTGAGTGTCCAATTCTGTTGTTTGTTATTTCTGCTGACTCCCACTCTTGAAGATTTATCTTTTCTTTTTTGACTTCATGATTTTTTGATTGGGGGCTCATATTTGGTTGATCTTAATGTGTGGAAAACCTGGGGACCTAAGTTGAGGTTGTTGGTTTCTGCTGGAAGCCAGGGGTTTCATGAGGCCCTTGTTGACTCTCTGGCCAAACCATTGTATTTTAAGTCGACTCCCCTCCCTTTGTGCAGGCTAGGTTAATGTTAACATTTATCCCTGGGGCAATGCTGCCCTACCTATTCTTGTAGCTCACTGTTTATTTTTTATTCTTGTGGGTTTTTATTGTGAATCAGAGTAGGACAGTTTGCATGATTTTAATAAATCAAAAAAATCTCAGTGATTTACAACAATACAAGTTGAATTCTTAGCCATTCAAGGTCTGCTCCAGGTCAGAGTACCTGCATCTACAATATACCTGTCTTCCATGCCATGATCTACCTGCCCAGGTTACTTTGTTATTTTGACTCCACTATTTTAAGGTGAGGCCTCAACTTCATGGCATATAGGGAAGAGTGTAGAGAATTCTACATGCAACCTTTACTCTGTTAACTCAAAAGTGATGTTTTTGCCATCTGTTCATTTTTAACCATACAGAACTAGTTATGTGACTTCCCTCTGCAGGGGACCTGAGAAGTACAGTTTTCCATGTGCCCAAGACAGAATAAAGAACTAGGTGTCAGGGAACCCTAGTAATGCCTGCCACATCTTAATTACTATAAGCCTAGAGATGCAGCAAAAATTGTATATTATGCAGAATTTATTTGTTTCACAGTGAGAGGGCCTACCAGACTATCTAGCCTACCAATCTGCTGGATTGGAAATTCCTAGGTTATTCTGATGTGGCACTAAGATTGAGAAGCAATAGGTGTCGCAAATCCTATTTGATTTTTTTTTTTTTTTTTTTTTGAGATGGAGTCTGGCTCTGTTGCCCAGGCTGGAGTGCAGTGGCGCAATCTCGGCTCACTGCAAGCTCAGCCTCCCGGGTTCATGCCATTCTCCTGCCTCAGCCTCCCGAGTAGCTGGGACTACGGGCGCCGCCACCTCGCTCGGCTAATTTTGTTTTGTATTTTTAGTAGAGACGGGGTTTCACTGTGTTAGCCAGGATGGTCTCGATCTCCTGACCTTGTGATCCGCCTGCCTTGGCCTCCCAAAGTGCTGGGACTACAGTCGTGAGCCACCGCTCCCAGCCCTATTTTGATTTTAAAAAATTTAATTGACTAGTTCTGAGGTGTGTGGAATTAGGAGATATTATCTAATTTTATTTACCTAAGGGCAAAAACTTGTACTCTTTAAATTTAATAAATGGAATTTAGTAGATATGAGTTTGGACGGAGACAGAATAGAGTACATTGGATAAATATAAAAGGAAGAATTTTTTTTTTAAATGTGGATTAAACAGGCCGGGCACGGTGGCTTATGCCTGTAATTCCTGCACTTTGGGAGGCCGAGGCAGGTGGATCACGAGGTCAGGAGATGGAGACCATCCTGGCTAACATGGTGAAACCCTGTCTTTACTAAAAACAGAGTAGCTGGTGCCTGTAGTCCCAGCTACTGGGGAGGCTGAGGCAAGAGAATGGCGTGAACCCAGGAGGCGGAGCTTGCAGTGAGCTGAGATCGCACCACTGCACTCCAGCCTGGACGACAGAGCGTCTCAAAAAAGAAAACAAAAAAACAAAAAAACATGGATTAAACCAAAGTGGGAAAGATAAATAATTTTTGGAAAAATGTATAATTCACCACTATCTTTTGAGCATTTTCAGATTCCTTTCAGGTAAGTATCAATAGTGGTACTCAGGTGAAATCATTAATTCCAGAGCATTAAGGATGTGTATCAGTGGAATTAGTTCTTTTTAATTTTTATTAAGATGATTAATCTTTCTACTTCTTTTATTGATTTAAAAAAACATGTTGTGATAGAAGTTTATATGTATTTTTCCCTAGGCTCTGAAATAAGCTAAATTAAGAAGCACAATAAAACACATCAAGATTAACAAAGTTAATTGATACATTTTACTCCAAACTCTAGTAAGGCTTATTAGGATCTCTGTCTCTAAGTCTAATGTGAGTTAAAGAGTTTTGAATAATTGCCCTGTGTGCAGCTGGAAGAAACAACTTAAACAGGAAAGAAATCTATTATGTCACAACACTATTAAGGAAGCAAATATAGAGTTACTAGTGTTTAAATCTATCTTCAGTATTTTAAAATTACATGTTGCATAAAAATGCTAAGCTCAAAGTAGCTTATTGAGTCTCTAGTTTCTTTGTCTGAGCAGCTGCCAAGGGCCAATGATTATAATTTATCATTGCTAATAATAATAATAATTAATAGTAAAGTCTATCTTAAAATGTGGTGCTTTAAAAAATAATATTGAAGATGACAAAGTATATACAATTTTTCCCTCAATAAAGTTTAAGATTGTAAAACTACATCATAATTATTGTTTCCAACAAAGCATATCGTATTTTTTTTTTTTTTGAGATGAAGTTTCGCTCTTGTTTCCCAGGCTAGAGTGCAACGGCGGGATCTCAGCTCACTGCAACCTCCACCTCCCATGTTCAAGTGATTCTCCTGCCTCAGCCTTCCAAGTAGTTGGGATTACATTTGCCTGCCACCATGCCTGGCTAATTTTTGTATTTTTAGTAGAAACAGGGCTTAGTCATGTTGGCCAGACTGGTCTCGAACTCCTGACCTCAGGTGATCCGCCCGGCTCAGCCTCCCAAAGTGCTAGGATTACAGGTGTGAGCCACTGTGCCCACCGAGCACATCATATTTTAACTGGGATTATATCCTCTAGTCAAGATGCTTAAATACGAAAAATACATCAAATTCTTTGGGAAAAGAGATGGTATCTGAATAGAGGAAAAGGTATGACTCTTCTAACATTCGTACTAACTGCAAGAGAGAAAGACTTGTCTTTTTCATTATGTGCATTTATATGAACGTTTGACTTTTCTAGAAATTAATTTTACTTTTTAGTAAAATCGACATCAAATTTTTAAGATATTCTTTCCCAAAGTAAATTATGGTATAGGATTCTGCAGATTTCTTAAATAATGACCAATTAAAAGGAAAAGGTTTTTGTTGGCACTTCACTGTGGTATAATGAAAGCCAACATGGGCAATACCTCATGCTTTGCACTGATACAGTGCCCGACATGTTTGGGCTCACTGACTGATCCGAAAGCCCTAGGAGGAAGTCACCGTGTTTCACTGCTGAGGACGGTGGCTCGGAGAAGTTAGGTGAGTTCTGTCGCCCAGGCTGGAGTGCAATGGCACGATCTCGGCTCACTGCAACCTCCACCTCCCGTGTTCAGGCAGTTCTCCTGCCTCAGTCTCCTGAGTAGCTGGGATTACAGGCATGTGCCACCTCGCCTGGCTAATTTTTGTATTTTTAGTAGAGACGGGGTTTCACTATGTTGGCCAGGCTGGTCTCAAACTCCTGACCTCTGGTGATCTGCCTGGCTCAGCCTCCCAAAGTTCTGGGATTACAAGTGTGAGCCACCTCACCTGGCTTTTTTTTTTGAGACAGAGTCTTGCTTGATCACCCAGGCTGGAGTGCAGTGGCGCAATCTTGGCTGACTGCAACCTCCGCCTCCTGGGTTCAAGTGATTCTCCTGCCTCAGCTTCCTGAGTAGCTGGGATTACAGGAGTGTGTCACCTCACCTGGCTAATTTTTGTATTTTTAGTAGAGACAAGGTTTCACTATGTTGGCCAGGCTGGTCTCAAACTCTCGACCTTAGGTGATCCGCCTGCCTCAGCCTCCCAAAGTGCTGGGATTACAGGCATGAGCCACCGTGCCATGCTCAGTCTTCCTTTTCAACTCAGTGTTGTGCTACTTCTCAAGGAGAGTCATTGAACTACACTATTGATATATCGCTCTTTTTAAAACTAACCTCCCACCCCAACTAATGAATTTTCAGTGGGATAATAGGTAACATTTGAAATTTGAAATTTCTTCTCCAATTTTAAAGGAATTGTATAATTTTAGATCTGGGAGAAATCTTTGAGATTATTTATTAACTTTAATTTTAAAAAGGAAATAAAACGAACCCAGAGACTCGAATTTTTTGCAGTGGATCCAGCAATAAAACCCAGATCTACTGACGCCTAGTTACGCACTTTCTTCTAAGTGAAGATTTTACTTTTTTAAAAAAAACTCCAATTGTTGTTAGGCTTCAGTAAGTTAGCATTCTCTAAGATAGACTAATAAAAACAAAGCCTAGCATGTTAGATGTTAATGATGAAAGTCTTGTTTACTTCTTACCAAAAAATCGTGAAGCTATATTTCCTACCTCCAACACTTTCTTTTTTCTTACCTGTCTTTACTAATTAATTCTTGTAAAATGTGCATCCAGTTTCTTTAAATGGGAAAGTGACAAGAAGGTGAGTCTATTGCTTTTTTATTTTATTTCATTTTATTTTATTTATTTTTTCGATACGGACTCTTGCTCTGTCGCCCAGGCTGGAGTGCAGTGGCCCGATCTCAGCTCACTGCAAGCTCCGCCTCCCAGGTTCCCGCCATTCTCCTGCCTCAGCCTCCCGAGTAGCTGGGACTACAGGCGCCGCCACCACGCCCAGCTAATTTTTTGTATTTTTTTAGTAGAGACGGGGTTTCACCGGGTTAGCCAGGATGATCTCGATCTCCTGACCTCGTGATCCGCCCACCTCAGACTCCCAAAGTGCTGGGATTACAGGCGTGAGCCACCGCGCCCGGCCGAATACTGCTTTTATTGATGATAAATAGTGATACAAAAATAAATGCCCTACATGTCCCTGAAAATGTCTTCAGGAAACGTTTTACCTCCTGGGTATTCTGTTGGAAGACTTTGGGAGATTGGCTCCATAGCTTGTGGTCACCAACCTGATGGCCTGGTAACAATATTTTTGGGGCCAGTCTGTACCTCACACTTTTGTGTCAATTTATTCACCAGAGGCATCGCTTCTCTGGGCTGTGTTGTAAGAAGGTTCTTCAATTGACCATTGCCCTAGTATAAGCACCCTAGCAGATGCTGTCTGTTGTAGTTTATGGTAGCTACCGTTCTGTAGTCCTGTTCTAGCTTTCCTGTGACAGCAACAGCAGCTCTGGGGTTTAATGACATCCACGGTTACTCAGCAGGATCAGCCATGCCCCTTGGGAAAGGCTCAACTCTCACTGTGGAAGTAGCATAGAGATCACTGAAGTGTGGACCCATCATTTCCAGTGGTTTCTTAATTGTGGGATAGAGAGAAGACCAACAGCTTTGATAGCAGAGGAGCAGGGAGAAGAGAGGGAAACTAATGTTTACGAGGCACCTGCTCAGTGCCAGCGACATGCTAGGGTCAATTATTCAATCTAGATACAATCTCCATTTTATGGAGTGAAGAATTCCATTTCTGAGACGTCAGGTAACTTGTCCGAGGTTACCCAGTTTACCTGGGCAGACCTGAGATTCAAGTCCATGTGGCCAGCTTTGGGCCCGATTGTGCTAGGACCCTCACAGTTCTGCTGAGCCTGCCTGGCTGCATTTCCCAAGCACCAGGTCAGGCGGCTTCTGCATTGGCTGGGTTAAAAGGAGACACTGGTTGGAGCTTGGCAGGAAGGGAGAAGCCAGTGAATCTCTCCCTGTCATTCTCTGTCTGCCATGGCTTTGCTAGGCCTATCAGGGGTCCTGCTGCACCAGGTGACTGTGGAGGCCACTCACCCCTCCCGCGCTTTCTTCCGGCTGGTGGCAGTTTCCTGGTGTTGCTAATCCCTGTATTGCTTTGCTCAGCTCTTCCATCCCCTCTGTAGCCAAGCTGTTTATTAAATTCTCCAAGAGGCTTCTGGTTCCCTACCTGGACCTTGACCTCGATTCCAAGTTTACTTAACTCTAAAGGTGGTATTTTAAAAGAAATCGTCTGACTTAAGTCCAAGGGCTGCCATTTATTCATTCTTTTTCTCTAAAATTGAGCTAAATTTTTTGCTTTCCTTTCCTCCCAGGATTGCTTGAGGTGCCAATGAGACAACGTAGGGGAAATCTTCGCAGTCAAGTGACATGTTATTGTATGTTTCTGTCCCCGAAACTAATAACATATACACAGAGCCCTGGACTTTGGCCAAGACTTTCTGGCTATCGTCTTCTGCCAGGTGGGGTGGGAGTGGAGTTGATGATGACCGCCGCCTGAGTCTCCCCCACAGGGATTTCAGTTGTCTTGGATGTGGTGTGGCCGACCCACATTTTCAGAAGTCTCCAGGTGTTCCTTCTTTGCAGTCGGGGTGTGAATCAAGCACTGCTTTACATCAGTGGTTTTCAAAGTGTGCTCTGCAGACCAAGAGCATCACCTGGAAACTTGGTAGAGATGCACATTCTAGGCTTCACGCCAGAGCCACTGACTCACAGCCTCTGGGGTGGAGCCCAGCACCCTGCATTTAACAAGCCCTCCAGGGGAGCCTGATCCCACTGAAGTGTGGGTGCGGCAGAGTGAGGTGGATGTGTCATACTTCGGCTTCAGAAGTTCAGCCACCCTGGCCTTTCCGTCCTCTCTCCCCTGCAGTCCCCGGTTTGCAAAGCAGAGCTTCTGGGCACCTCAGCCACAGTTCCTCTTTGCACTGCTGCTCCCTTGTGCGCGTTCCTACCCATGCGGCTGTCTTGGCTGCTGCTTTCAGCAAATCAAATTTGGATATGGAAATGGGATTTATTTGCACAACACCTACTTATTAAGCACCCACTGTATACCAGAAACCATGCAAGGCCCTGACGGTGGGAAGTCAAAGGAGGGAAGGGTCTCTGCCTTTCCAGTGCTCGTCATCTAAGGAGAGACAGAAATAGCTCAGCAATTTTGGTCAATCATAATAAATGCTATGAAACACTGCTCGCTCTAGCTTGTTCTCAAAACATAAGAACAGCACAATTATTGCTCTTAGGACAATGACTGCAAGATTTATTGATAGCAGGTTTATAATGAAGATAAAATTAATGTACAACACAGAAAAGACCAGTTCATCAGACATGTAGTAAGAAGGCATCAGTATGTACCCAGAGGGGCAGAACCTGAAGTGAGACCCTCAAGAGTCACTGCCCTGGCCAGGCTGGCCCCAGGTGTTGAGGGAAGTTCCAGTAAAGGAGGTACAATGTATATAGGCCCTTGGTGAGGTCATGGGGTTATGGTAACTCACAGGTGGGTCAGCTAAGTTAACCCAAGAACTAGAATTTGGGAGGCAAGGCCTCTGATTGCAGAGCAAATGAAACTACGAATCCTTTGCTTAGTAGCACAGCTATTCACTTGAGCAAGAATTAGGAAGGCGAGTACCTTTAAAAATGAACCCATGATTTGGGGGCATGGTCTGAATTGGAGAAAGCTAGCAATTTTGAAGCGGTAGTGTTGGTTCTCTCCACAAGAGGGCGCCTCTCTTCTTTGTTTTTATTTTCTCTCTGGAAGCAACAATTGATGTTTTAATACTGGCAGAGAATAAACATAAGAGTGACTTAAGTTTTGCTGTTTGCAGAGCTGATTTCGTGTAAAAATTTGACGGTTTTATTACATTCCAAACAGTTATAGTTTTTTTTCCCATCAGGACTTTGGGATACGTGGTTAGCATTGCTTCTTTTAACAGTATCCTTATAATACATGAGCTCTATGCTATGTAGATTATCTGTAAAAATATCTTGTTCATTAGTGCCGATGAAAAAGATGTGTCAGTAAAATAGCCCCCTCCAAAATATGCTTCTGCATATTTGAAAGAATATTTACATAACACAGAAAGCAACTGGTTGCTTCACTTAAAATAGTGAGACAATTGAATGATACATTTGCTTATTGCAGCACTGTGGAGACATTACCACTAACAAGTTCAGACAAGCATCATGACAGTTCCTCAGATCCCATCCAGAAATAAGAAAGGGGCTGTCTGTCCCAGAGCTAGGCCTGGGGATGAGGTGGACACCGGTAAGGATGAAGACATCTGAAAATCAAAAAGTGGTGGCTTTTGAATTTAGTGTGAATTGCAACATAAATAATGAACTAAGCAGATAAGAAGAAGTGAAATTTTAACGACATTGAACAAAAGTGTGCGAAAGTCAGGCCCTGCGGCCCAGGGCTCTGTTATGCCTGGTGGTCTGATTCATTGGCAAAGGGAGATGCAATTTTTTGAGATTCTTGCAATTTTATGCTTTTCTGGGAAATAATTCTTTCTGTCTCCCAGCCTTTCCCCCTGTCCACACACCCCCACAGTCTTTTTGCTGCTGAGCTAATAGGACTTTGGGAGAAGGAATATCCAGGTTAGCGTTTACATTCTCTACAGTTTTCCACAAAGGTTAGAAATACAATATTAAAACTTTTGAGACTAATGATTTTGCTTCATCTTGCCGTGAGAGTTTCTTTCCGTGTGAGAGGAAGAAGACTTGGAAAAACAAAACAAAACAAAACAACTTTCTGTGCTATGCTATTATGTGAAGCATTTCCCCTAAAAGTCTCACATGTAGATTAAAATGCTCAGCCTTTAAATGAATGTGACCAGGGGTTCACATGGCTGATTATGTCGACAAGCTTGGCTGTGCGAAGATTTTGGGGTCTGGAGTTTATTTCTGTGGATGTAATCAACAGAGATCATGAATGAGAGGAATGGCTGTGGAGCTCTCAGAGTTTCTACTGTGCTCCATGTTTTGTCATTATCCCAGGGTAATTGGAGTTGAGAGCGGAGGACCTCTAATGAGCTGCTTCTCTCCCCTAATGGATGGGAGAGTGGAAATTAGCGCAGCTCCTGCTGTTCTACATGAGTGAACCTGGCTGCTGGAGCCTCCAGTGAGTCCCTCCAGGAAGTTTTAGGCAACTGCCTAATGGTAGCCTCGCTAATGGCAACAATTACAGAATAGCCTTTTCAATAAGACCGTGTGCATCAGTTAGAGACTAATCTCATTGAGCAACAACAGGCCTGCAACAATGTCCATTCAGTGACTAGCACTTCTGCGTTGTTGGCCAGACGTGGTTTTCACGTCTCCTGGAGGTTGAGGAGCTCCTGAGAAAGCCAAACACGTTTCATGCGACACGAACCTGTTCCCATTTGCAAAAACAAAGTTGGACTAGCGAGTGAAAAAAGAACCATGCTTTCTCTCAAAGCCCATCTTCTGCAAAGCCAGCCCCTTGCTGATTTCAGGCATTCCCTTCAACAAGTATGGAGCAGTAAGTCGCAGGCAGAACCTTCTGCCTGCCCCCAGCCTCTGATGTCACGTTGACAAACTGCGGCGCTTCAGAAGGGAAAACCGAGGGGCAAAAGACAGAAGGGGGTTCTCCTGATGCGAGTCCATAAGGAAGGCTGGATTCACTCTAGCAGCAAGAGCTGTTCGATGCTATTTAGGATAATCGAACCAGGCTACTGTCACAGGTTTTAATAACACAAGTGTGACAAAAACGGGTGCTGCCCGTCCTTGCCCAGGAGAGCCTTGTATCTTCAGGCCCCAGGACGGCTCCCGGTGGCTCATGAGAATATGGTGGGCTTTGCCTCATCTGTTAGAATAACCAGACTTGCCCGATCATGGCAGCATTGACTGGACCCCAGAAGGAAATGAACTTGTGGGACCAGAGTGAGGCACCCCACAAGCAAAATGTAGGCACCTCATGTGCTCTCTCTCGGGGTCGTGCCGGGGCAGGTCCAGCTCCCGAGAGGGAGGGCGGGCCTCTCAAATTTTGCAGCAGAGGCACCTTGCTCGCCTCACCCGGGTCTTAGCCCTGAGAAGAGCCACTGAATTTTTAGTCATGGGAATCCTTTCTCTAAATGATGTGATTAATTTATTTTTACTAAATTTAATACATTGCTAAATTTGACATAATATGGACACGTATAGAGACTATATCTTCTGTGTGGAAAGATATAGGTATTGAATGAGCTGCAAAATATGTGGGGTATGTGTGGGTGTGTGTATAATATATATATATGGTTTTTTTTTTTTTTTTTTTTTTTTTTTTTTTTTGAGGCAAGGTCTCGCTCTGTCACCCAGACTGGAGTATAGCGGCGCAATCTCGGCTCACTGGAACTTCCATCTGCCAGGTTCAAGGGATTGTCTTGCCTCAGCCTCCCGAGTAACTGAAACTACAGGTGTGTACCACTATGTTTGGCTAGTTTTTGCATTTTTTTTTGGTGGAGACCATGTTGGCCAGGCTGGTCTCCAACTCCTGACCTCAAGTAATCTGCCTGCCTTGGCTTCCCAAAGTGCTGGGATTATAGGCATGAGCCACCGCTCCTGGCCAAGTTGCAAAAGATTTTTAATATAAGAAAATAAAACATAAGACAACAACTAGGTGGGCTCAAAGATAAGGTAGATCTTTCCCACCGTAGTAATTTTCTTTCCTTGAGCATAATTGACTGACTCAGGTCTGGTTACTTTTGTTCAGAAAAAGAAAAATGAGAAAGTTTGGATGTGGTTTAGATTTTTTGGATTTGTGTATGTATGATAGCTGTTGATTTATCATCTTAGAAAAGAGAGCATGAAGGATGGGATAAAATCACAAATAGGTCTAGTGTACTAAGTTTTAAAAGAGTAGTGATTGGCATTTTTAGGGTTAAGCATTTGTCTCAACTGTAGCATTCAGACAGAAAAACTGCTCATGGAATATGATTTCTCCAGATCATCCCTTATTCAGTCAGAATGAGGAGCCAGTGCTGAATTCAGCTCCCAAATGACCAACTTCACTTCTGTTATTTGTGCATGAAAATAATTGTAGGTGCAAAAAGGGAGGGGAGCTTCCAAGCGACTGGCCTTAGGTGTGCTGTGGTAATAATGTCCAGGCAAGCTGGGTCCTGCAACAGTCATTCTCAACTTTGGTTTGAGTCATTTCAGTGACTTGTAGCTTTAAAGAGGAGGAGGTGCAAAGAGGAACAGCAGACCTCATGGTGTTTAAAAGAAGAGCTTTCTATGGACTGAATTTTACTCTTTTCATTGCAGAGTTTAGAGATGGCAAAGAATTCACAAAGCAGCTATTTCTGGTTTGAAATACGAGTATGGTTTCCTATTGGTTAAACATTTGATGTGTTTTTTAAACACTTTGCCTAAGAGTTCATAATGTGCTTGTAAAGTAATGGTGGTTGAGGGAGTTTTTAAATTCCCCAAGGAGCCAATGTTTTGTTGTTATTCTCCAAATAGAATGGGGATTTGCTTAAGACAGCAGTGGTTACCTGCGCTGATTCTAAATCAGAAGTAGGGGTAGCACAGGAAGTCACGTGTGCACGTGATCTTTGGGTTAAGAAGCAAATTCCTCAACTTTGGAAGCTCAACTGAATCCTTTCCTTTGGAGAAATAGAGAAAGATCCAATGGGCTTGATGAACCTTCTTGTCCCACACTGATTCAATCCATAGAACGGAACTGATCCCTAATTTACGGGTACCGAGGTGAGGTGATGGCATTAGGTGCAGTGTTTGGTCCACAGAAAACCTCAGACACGCGAGCAGAATGGTGACCCCTGGCAGCCACAGGACTGTGAGGACGACGTGCCAATCACTGAGGAAAACAAACAGCGGCAGTCTCCACATACCCATCAGGAGATATAAAAAACACAGTGCATGTATTTTTTAATTTAGTGCATTTTTGCTGCTCAATAAATGTATAATAATAATAATCATTGCGTTTTTATTAGACACTGTGCATTATGAGCAAGCTTGGTGGTCTCTTTGGGCCTCTGCCAAGGTCTAATGGAGCCTTCATAGTTTCTCAGGTTCCTCTTTTTAAGTTTTTCTCTCCTTTTTGCGTCGTCTAAGGAAAAACAGCAAAACTCCTTAGCATAAAGAAGTGAAGAAGGTAGTTTTCAGTTTATCTGAGAGTCAATCTACCCCAGCGTTTCCAAGCCGAGGAGATTCTTACAGAAATCACAGTACTCTATAACAAAAGTTGAACAGAAAATAATCACCCACAAAGGAAAAGAAAAATGTTAGCGTTAGCCTTTTGTTCCACAACTGGTTTCTACTCCAAGTCTCAATATTCGTTGACCTGTAATGCCAAACAGTATGCATACTTATCAATAATTGCACAGCTGGAACTTGGCGCAAAAACACTGCATTCCTTTTTAGAAACCAGAAATGAAACATGAGTGAAGGCAAAGTTAATGCTGTACGTCAAGGCTGAAGAATATAAAATGCCTTGAGTGAGGGATAGAGTTTGGAAAGTAGATACTTTCCAATAGTATGTCTGTTTGGAAGGTAGACATACTATTTGGCATTATAGGTCACAAAAATAATTTTTATAGAATGTAAGGCCGGGCTCAGTGGCTCACGCCTGTAATCCCAGCACTTTGGGAGGCCCAGGCGGGCGGATCAGGAGGTGAGGAGATCGAGACCATCCTGGCTAACACGATGAAACCCTGTCTCTACTAAAAATACAAAAAATTAGCCGGGCGTGGTGGCGGGCACCTGTAGTCCCAGCTACTAAGGAGGCTGAGGCAGGAGAATGGCATGAACCTGGGAGGCGGAGCTTGCAGTGAGCCAAGATCATGCCACTGCACTCCAGTCTAGGCGCAGAGCGAGACTCCGTCTCAAAAAAAAAAAAAAAAACTTAAAAACTTCTCCCCTTATTTCAAGCAGATGGCTGTAAGGTCTAATCAAACATCCTGATAACCAGTACAAACATGATCAGGAGGGGAGAATTTAATTTTTTGGCACATAACCTTAATTGGCACACTTGTCAGATATAATCAGACCCAGGCCGTAGAAGGGAGAGACAGGGAGATTCATTTAGCCAGACAACAAATCATCACTGAGTGCTTAATATGGACCAGCCCTCTTTCTTAAGACTTGGATACATCAGCGAACAGGACAGAGTTACACTTGGGTGGGCATTGGGAAGCTAATTCTACCGAATAGAGAGTTTGGAGGAAATCTAACATATAGTGTAAGGATGGAAGGTGAGGAAAATGAAAATGAAATAAGGAGATCAGTGTTACTCAGCTTGGGAAGATACAGTTAGAATGAGACTTATTGATGGTATTCACATATATGAAGAATTATTATCTTGGTGACCATCTCCATTGGAGGATAGTACAGAATGAACCAGGCCAAATGCTAGGAAAGAAATCTAAACTCGAAGATGTGGAAGAGCAGCAATGAGAACTAGCATGCAATGTCGGTGCAAGGAAAAACAAGAGCTAAATTATATGTAGTCTCCCTGAAACTGGCAGAGGTCTGGGTTCTCCAGAGAAACAGAAATACATACATATGAAGACATTTGCTCTAGTGAGCTGGCTCATTTGATCATGGAGGCCCATAAGCCCCAAGACCTGCAGTTGGCAAAAAAAGCTGGAGACCCAGGAGAGACTGAGGTGTAGCTCCAGTCTGAGTCTGAAGGCCTGAGAGCCAAGAAAAGTGATGGTGTCCATGTCTGAGTCCTGAGGAGAAGACCAGTGTCTCAACTTGTAGGCAGGCAGGCAGACAGAATTCTTTCTTCTCAGCCTTTGTATTCTACTCAGGCCTTCAATGAACTGGACGAGGCCACATTAGGGAGGGCCATCTGCTTGCTCAGTTCACTCATTCAAATGCTAAGCTCATCCAGAAACATCCCCACAGACATACTCACACATAATATTTGATTAAATATCTGGGCACCTTCCTCACAGTCATGAAGAATCTTTTTTTTTTTGAAATGAAGTCTTGCTTCATCCTAACCCAGGCTGGAGTGCAGTGGTGCAATCTTTGCTCACCACCACCTCTGCCTCCTGGGTTCAAGTGACACTCCTGCCTCAGCCTCCCGAGTCGCTGGGATTACAGGTGTGTGCCACTGCACTCGGCTAATTTTTTGTATTCTTAGTAGAGATGGGGTTTCACCATGTTGGCCAGGCTGGTCTTGAACTCCCAACCTCAGGTAATCTACCCGCCTCGGCCTCCCAAACTGCTAGGATTACAGGCGTGAGTCACTGTGCCCAGCCCATGAAGAATCTTTAAGCTTTATTTATTCTATATTAAAAACCTAAAACAGCTGTAAACTTATTGACCATAAATTAATACTGAATCATTGTTTCGGAGAGATACATACAAAATAGTAAACCATACATAGTTCTGTGCATCTAGAGAACAAATAAATTTTGTGTGTAACTTGTAGGTAGATGAACGGGATTATACAGAGGGAAAAGTTTTTTCCGTCTGCAGCAATGAGTACTGTAGCATCCACGCACAAGGCTGATTTATCACTTCTAGTGTGCTGTGTGCACACACATAATGTATATATGTGGGTGTGATATATAATTTATTGGTTTTTGCAAGATGTACGGTCAACATATCTCCCACAGGAGAAATGTTTGAGATGTTCTTAGAGTGATGTCATCTCTTGAAAGTTAGACAGGTATTGAGATAGCAGCTGGGTTATTCCGGGGGCATAATTAGTAAACGCTCGAGCAGAGGTTCAGATCAGGGGCTGGTGAGGCCATTCTGCCCACCTTGGCTCTCCCTTTGCAGTTGTTTCTATTACTAGATTGGGACTTGACACCTGGCTTTATGGCAGAGCTTCTTGAGGGCAGAGACCACGTCCCACATTCTGTTGGATCCCTAGCATCTAGCACGGGGCTGAGCACTTAGTAAGCACTCAGTCCAGGTTTATTGGTCTGAGCTGAATTCTACAAAGTGCCAAGGAAAGCCTCCTCGAGAAGAACTGTAAGACCAAGAACTATGCTAAAGGAGCCGTCATTTGGGGCAGGCCTTTCAGCTAAACTCCAGGGCGTATCTTTTGTCCTCTCCAAGCCCCACTCCCTGCAGCTGTGGAAAGAGGGGTGTCCACTTCAGGAGGGAACTGTGCTCCGTTTTTAAGGATGTTCATCATGGCATTGCCTGGAAGAATGAAAAACTGTGGACAATCCAGAAATCCACCAGTAGGAGAAGTTCTTAAATCATGGTACCTGGATACTGTGGAGAATGAAGTGGCCATTAACGAAGAATGAGACAAGCCTGCGGGTTCTGACTGAGGAGGGTATCCAGGGCATAGTATTAATTTTTAAAAATCATGCTGAATATCAATATGTATGCTTTGTTCCTAGTTAAAGGAACAACCCTATGCATATATGTCGGTACTTCAAAAAAGTTCTGGGAGCATCTGCACCAAGTACTAGTGAGTGCCTTTGAGAGGATGGGAGAGGTTGTTTAATTTTACTTCCCACACTTCTGAGTTGAGTGTTTTAAAACAAGCTTGCATTACTTTTGCAATACCCTATATATTTTGTGTATATGTGTGTGTGTGTATATATACATACAAATATGTATATATTCCTAGATAAGGAGGGTCCCTCAGCCTTATGAAAACTTCCATTTTCATAGCCAAGAATAAATATATAAATAAATATCTTAAGCATTTATTAAATATCTAATAAATAAATAGTCATATATATAATTTAAGAAATAAATACTTAAGTATTTATTATTTCTGTCTTTGCTTTTGGCTAGCTAAAGCAGAGCAGTTCTCATGAGGGAGCGGGGCCCTCCTTTAGTAGTGGAAAAATCCTGTTTTCTCTGACTGAAAGCCTTCTTATTTGACTGGGCTTGCATTTCTTTTGGTGGAGAGTAAAGAGCAGTGTCCCCAAAGGGCCTCTCTGGGATTGTGTCCAGGGTGGGAGGCTTCAGTTCAGAAAGGCCACTCTCTGTTTAGCATGAAGGTCAGTAATCTCTGTGATTTTCGTTGTCCCCTGAAGTTAGGGTCTTGGCCCTGGGCACCCTAACAGTTGGCTCAGGTACTCACAACTTGGTGATGAGGCTGGCAGAGTGTGCCAGGGGGCCAGTTGCAGCTGGTTTGCAGACTACTGATGGCGTTCTCAAACTGGACTGACACCTGGGGAGCTTTACAAAAATTCATGGAGGTGGGGTCCCCCTGGACTGATTTACTCAGTATCTTTGAGGGTGAGGTCTGGCTCTCACAGGATTCCAACACTCAGCCAAGTTTTTGAACCACTAGGTTAAGAAGGAAGCCAGGTAAGAGAATGCAAGTCAATCAGCAAAAATCACAACAGGTGAAACAAGTCCAAGGCTACACTGTGTAGCAGAGTCTCTCCAAATGTGCGTTTCCTGATCACCATTCGGAATCACTTAGGGTATGTATTAAAAATGCAGATGTTTGGCTCCCCCTACCCTCGACCCCGCACAGAGATGTTGAATTGGAATCTCTATGGGGTTGATCTTAGGAACATGCATTGAAACAAGGATCCCATGTGATTTCCAGGTAAAGCTCTGGAATGCTCTGTCCACAGAGAGTGGTTCAGTAGCAGCATCCTCATTTGGCAGCCAGTTAGTATAGGAGGCTGTTTACTGTGGGAAAGAGGGTGTTTGATAAATTATTGAATTAAGCTTAAGAATAATGAATTCATCAACTTTTTCAATAGAGGAAAAAAAAAATTAATAACATAAACTATGTTTCTTGATAAACTAATTAATGGCAGGTTGGTAGACATGTTATACATGTGATTGTATTTAAAGTTTTAATAGTTTTACTATAGGCAGTAACAATAACTTTCACTAATTCAGGAAATTAGTATTTTCACCTGTTTTTAAAAAGGACACATTTTCTTCCTCTTACCCTTCCAAAATCATTCAAAACTTTGACACAAAGGCACTTTCAGCAAAGCCAGCAAACTAAAGAAAATTTAAGAAGTTTCTTTTTTTTTTTTTTTTATTTTTTGAGACGGAGTCTCGCTCTGTGGCCCAGGCTGGAGTGAGAGGCGCCATCTTGGCTCACTGCAAGCTCCGCCTCCCGGGTTCCCGCCATTCTCCTGCCTCAGCCTCCCGAGTAGCTGGGACCACAAGCGCCGCCACCTCGCCCGGCTAGTTTTTTGTATTTTTAGTACAGACGGGGTTTCACCATGTTAGCCAGGATGGTCTCGATCTCCTGACCTCGTGATCCGCCCGCCTCGGCCTCCCAAAGTGCTGGGATTACAGGCTTGAGCCACTGGGCCCGGCCAACAAGTTTATTTTCTTTACAGACCTGTTTCTTGAGGAACGAAACTGAAATTTGTGGCAGAACTCCTACTAGGATGGTGCAGACGAGGGTGTCTCAACCTCAGAACTAATAATGTCAAGTCAACTGATTGTAGATGTTGATCGCATCTGCCCAGATAGAGATGAGTGTTCGTTTGACTTTAAGAGAGACGATCCTAGATAATCTGGGGGAGCTTCATCAAATCAGTTGAAAGACCTTAAAAACAGAACCAAGGTTTCCCTGAGGAAGGAGAAATTCCGCCTGTGGACTGCAGGGTTAGCTTCTGTCCCAGAACTGCCAGCCTGAGATTTCGGTAAGCCAATTAATTTCTTGTAAAAAATCTCCCTCCCTCTCCTCCTTTCTTCTCCTTTTCCCCTCTCTCTCTTCCTCCTCAGCCCCAGCCCCCTCCTTCTTCCTCTTTCTCTGTTTCCCTGATGGCATCCTGACTGATACAGTGACCCTTCGTGCTCACGCTGATTTACAATGGGAGAACCACCACCATTGTTATTATCAAGGGACATAATGAGGACAGGACTTTATCTCATTTATTTTGTTTTCTCCTGGAGGCTGGCATATGGCTCTCAATAAATGATGGATTGAATGAAATCATTGTTAGCAATAATTGCAAACAGCTCTGGAGCATATAAAACACTATCTTGAATGTTTCTGCTAGGAAGTAGGTAATTTGTTTTAAAAAGGCATTATTTAGCTTTATATATATGTATATACATACATATATATAAAGTCCGGTGTTTCTGTTCTATTTTGCCCTGTTTTCCAGAGTTTCAGTAATGTGATTCTATTAAATGATTCTGTTACTTAAATAATGAAATACACACATATATACACATATATTTGTATTTCATATATGTGTATTTCATATATATGTATTGAATATATGTATATATGCATTGAATATGTGTGTAAATATATATGTGTATTTCATTATTTAAGTAATAGAATCACACAGCTAAAAAAATAAAAAATATGAAAATAAAAATAATCACACAGCTGAAACTCTGGAAAACAAAGCAAAAACACCAGTAAATTCATGATCCTGACATCACTAGTGCCGGTATTTTGGGGTATTTCCTTCAGGTTTCCCTCCTGAACCCCTACCTTATTATGCATTTATTTTTGTATAGTGGTAATCATACTGTACTTACACTTTTCCCCTGCTTTTCCCCCTCGTTATTAGTTGTCTTATAATCACTCTTTTGTTTTTTCCTGTTGAGAATATCTTTACTGTTTAGAGAAAATTAGTTTATGCTCATTAATAAGATGTAGCTAGGCTGAGGGGGCAGATCATCTGAGGTCAGGAGTTCGAGACCAGCCTGGCTAATACAGTAAAAACCCCGTCTCTACTAAAAATACAAAAATTAGCCGAGCGTGATGGTGGGCGCCTGTAGTCCCAGCTACTCAGGAGGCTGAGGCAGGAGAATTGCTTGAACCCGGGAGGTGGGGGTTGCAGTGAGCCGAGATCGCAGCATTGCACTCCAGCCTGGGCGACAAGAGCGAAACTCTGCCCTCCGCCCCCCCCCCCACACACATACATACACGACATAGGCTTATTGAGCTGTTTGGATGCCATACACTGAACTATGCATTTCACATGGTCTATCTCTTTTTACCCTCAAAACAAGTATGTGGTGAGCGTTACTACCATCCCCAGTGTGCAGATGAGGAATTGGTCTTGGAATGATAAAAGAGCTCCCTCAATCTGCTGGATGGGAGAACTTCTGGAGAATACGCTCCTTCTGCCTTGCTGTACTATCTCTTTTTGCTAATTCTACATTATGTTTTTTCTTTCTCTTTTTTTTTTTTTTTTTGAGACGGAGTCTCGCTGTGTCGCCCGTGGAGTGCAGCGGCGCCACCTCAGCTCACTGCAAGCTCCGCCTCCCGGGTTCCCGCCATTCTCCTGCCTCAGCCTCCCCAGCAGCTGGGACTAGAGGCGCCGCCACCACGCCTGGATAATTTTTTTGTATTTTTAGTAGAGATGGGGTGTCACTGTGTTAGGCAGGATGGTCTCGATCTCCTGACCTCGTGATCCGCCCGCCTTGGCCTCCCAAAGTGCTGGGATTATAAGCGTGAGCCACTGCGCCCGGCCCCAGTGTTTTCACATTTAGTTTGTATTTCAATAATTTTTACTGAGGATAAAGCCATGGAGTCTGTAGGCTTGCATTCAGTCACTGGTAATTATACCATTTGAAATCCACATAATCAGGTACATATTTGAAGCCAACATAAAAAGTACTTCAGGGTCATGTAATCCAAGTGGAAGGATGCAAAATAAAGTAAGTGAATGAATACATACATTTTGGCTATTGTTAAGGAAATGTTCAAAGATTAATATTCGGCACCATCGGGGGAGTTCTTATGTTTCAGGTGAGAAGTGATACAAAATACAGATTTCTCTCCCTGTTTGGTTCTGCTTAGAAATACTAAGAAATTTTCATTGTCTTTTCACTGTGTGTTCAACATGTTGAAACAAACACAAAAGTCAACAATCCCAAATATGGGTGATAATTAAAATATGTACCTGATCAGATTATAGCACTGCAGAGAAGGAAGGATTACCATTATTGGCATTTTTAAACACAGTTTCACTTCCTTTGTCCTCAAGTAGCTCCTGTGTATTGCAAGAGTGGCCATATTTTCGTACTTTTCTTGGTATCCATGCTATTCAATTATTCTTAAGTAAAGGCTTATATACAACTTGAAATTAACTGTGTGTCTTCTGGTTCTGGCTAGTTCATCAACAAGATTCGCTCTCCTCTCCCCTCTGATTTTTAAAAAAATTGTGCTAGTGCTGGTGGAGAAGTTTTGAGCATTGAGACATTCTGGCCCTCCTTCAGAGGACAATACCTAAGGGTTGCTAACCACTATGCCAAAGACTAGCTCAGCTGAGTAGCAACTACCCTGCACAATGAAAGGAGCTTTGCTGGATTACAAAAGCTATCTAGAAGATATATAAGGATGTTTTCCATTCCACTTCTTTGAAACATCAGCTTGGTAAGGCTCTCTAGAGAGGTAGTAAGCACAAACACATCCTCTCAGTTCTATGTAATATTGAGAAGCCAGGACAGATGTTAAGAGGTGAGTCTGCACACCAGGATAAGTCATAGAGTTAACATGCCAGAAGGTTCATATAGGGCACAATTTTAGCCTTAGAAAAATTTGGAATGCTATTTTTGATTTCCTGTTCTCTCCAGTCAGCAACCCAGTGGAAAATGCTGCCTGAGGTGATTGTTTCATAAATGTTATGAACTTGCCTTCACCAAGATCTAGGAAAATGATTTGGGAGTAAGTTTAAATCTCAGCTTGAATCTGCATTCATGCAGTCTTATAAACAAACACTAGTAAGTACAACTCTGGGCCGGGCACGGTGGCTCACGCCTGTAATCCCAGCACTTTGGGAGGCCAAGGCAGATGGATCACGAGGTCAGAAGACCGAGACCATCTTGTCTAACACGGTGAAATCCTGTCTCTAATAAAAACACGAAAAATTAGCCGGGCATAGTGGCGGGCACCTGTTGTCCCAGGTACTCGGGAGGTTGAGGCAGGAGAATGGTGGGAACCCGGGAGGCAGAGCTTGCAGTGAGTGGAGATCGCGCCACTGCACTCCAGCCTGGGCGACAGTGCGAGACTCTGTCTCAAACAAACAAAAAAACAAAAAGCAACTTTGTTGAAGATTTTGGCCTGGTGAATTTCTTCTATTTATGTGTATGTCCTTAAATTAGAGAGAGTGTAGACAAGCTAGGCCTCAGAAGAACCTGGAAAAGCCCTCCTTGCCTTTCACATGGACAGTTGTGCTCAGGTGGTGTGACTTCAGAGACTCCCTGCTGACTCGGATACCCTGGTTTACCTACATCACAGACTTAGTAAAAGGTTTTATTGAGATAGTGAATGTGCAAGACCTTTGAAAACTATAAAACACTATGAAATATAGGGTAGAATACCTGATATAATAATTTTCTCATTTTCAGAAATAAAATATGAGACTACTACTTTTGGATAGATTATAGCTGGTCCTACTGCAGCAACTAGAAAAACTGGAGAAATTACAAAAATCATATTTTTTAAAACCTCAGAGAGTTGTGGAAGAAACGAGTACTAGATGAGCTAAAATTACAGAGAGGGGTAAACCCTTCCAAGGTAAGCTGATGATTGACAGTTTTCTTTGGCCCGAGGGCCATTTGTTGATTCTGGACACAGGATGAGGATTGGACTTGGTTCAGGCAGAGGGTCCTTGTGAAGGAAAGACAAACCAGCAAAGCTTTAACCAACATGAGACTAGTGTGATGAATTGAAAACCTGGAGTGGTTCAAACTCAGAACTGATTTTCTTCACAAGATATTTGTTGAGTTCTTGGACTTTACAGGATACTGAGGAGTGAGTCTGAAAATGTCTAAAGTAAAATGAAACCTCCCACAGGCTTATGCTCTTAAGAAACAAGAAGCACCTAGAGGGTACAGCCTGCTTTAAGCACATGACTGTTTTCCCCATTAAGACCTTTGCCAGATGTTGAAATTTTCTGGGGCCAGGAGACTGGTGAGCTTGTCTGAAAACCTCTGAAGGATAGAGATAGATTTCTCACAATCTTTCATGATTGAGGAAACTGATACCCCCCAGACTCTCCATCAAAGGTCTGAGAGGGGTATACCCAAGGGACAGGTTATGAACCAAAGATCTATGAAGTCTTACTAAAACTGTAACCACACCACACCTCAATTCAATTCCTTACTGGATTAAGGTGCACAGCCTCTACCCAGTCTGTCTAAAAGAAGGAAAAAACAAAACACATTCTCTGGTGGAATATAACACAGTTTGGCGGCTCCACTTTTATGCACAATGTCTGGCATACAATTAACAATAGATAGACATCCAAAAGGACAAGAAAATGTGAATGATAATAAAGAGACAAAAAAGACAGCAGAACCAGACCACGTGATAAAACTATTAGAATTAGTAGATAGGAACTTTTAAAATAACGTTCAAGAAAAGAAAGAGAGAGATGGAAACAACAGATGAAAATATGGAAAATTTCACCAGAGAATGAGAATCTATTAAAAATTCAAATGGACAGTTTAGAATTGAAAAAAGCCAATATCTGAAATTAAGAGCTATGTGAATTGGTTTAATAGCAGAAGGGACAGAGTAGAGACTAAGGTTAGTGAATTGGAAGACAGGTCAATAGAAAATACACAAACTGAAGTCCCAACTGAAGCACAGTGAGAAAAACTAATAGAAATAAAAAGGTCCCACATACACCAATTATAGTCCCAGAAAAAGAGAAGAGAGAAAATAGGGAAGCAATATTAAAAAACATGATTAAAATTTTCCAAATTGAGAGGACATTAATTATAGATTTAAGAAGCTCAGAAAACTCCTAGGAGAGTAAACACAAAGAAATTTTATCTAGGGACAACACATTAAACCTGCTGAAAAATTAAATACTAAAAAAGAAAAATCTTAAAAGCATCCAGAGATAAAAGACACATCACCTGCAAAGTAACAACAATAAGACTTGCAGCTGACATCTCATCCAAAGATATAGAAGTTAAAGACAGTAAGATGACAACTTTAAAATGGTAAAGTAAAATAACTGTCAACCAAGAATTCTATTCCTGGTGAAAATGTCCTTAAAAGGTGAAATGAACACATTTCAGACTAACAAAACTGGAGGGAATTTGTGGCTGGTAGGTCTCACACTAAAAGAAAAACCACAAAGATTTTTTAAATAGAAAAAAAAAAATGATTCCAGATGAAAATAGGGAAATTCAGGATGGAATAAAAGCAAGCACAAACATAAGTAAATACAAGCCATAACAAAAGTTGAGATTCAGAACCATGTTTTATATGTAGTATGCATGTCCCAAACAAACTCTATCACAATGTCTTATACAAAGTATATGCTCAGAAAATTTTTTCTGGATATTTTCTCCTATTGTAAAGAAATTCTGATCTAATTATAAAGGCAATTATTTAATGACATGAAATTTTTGTTGGCAGAGAGATAATAGGAGTTAGATGCTCTTCTTTAATAATTTTCTTTTTACCATTTTTCTTTTTTACTCATCCTTCATTATATTTGATATATGACTTCTTCACATTTAAGTCATATCTAATATTATTTTATTCTTAATATTGTATTAGTCCATCTTCATACTGCTATGAAGAAATACCTGAGATTGGATAATTTATAAAGAAAAGGAGGCTTAATGGAGTCACAGTTCCACATGGCTGGAGAGGTGGCCTCACAATCATGGTGGAAGGTGAAGGAGAAGTAAAGGCACATCTTACATGGTGGCAGGCAAGAGAGCATGTGCCAGGGAACTGCCCTTTATAAAACCATCACATCTCATGAGACTTATTCACTATTATGAGAATAGCATGGGAAAAACCTGCGCCCATGATTCAATTACCTCCTGCTGGGTCCCTCCCATAATAAATGAGGATTATGGGAGCTGCAATTCAAGATGAGACTTGGGTGGGGACACAGCCAAACCATATCAATATAATTTATACTTTTATAGTTTTTCAATGCTTCCTATGTCTTATGTGTTAAGGTCATACTTCCTATAAAAATGGTAACTTGGTAATTATTCATTGAATCACAAAAAGCATAGGACTATAAGAAGTAAAGCAGACCAATGCTCCATTAAACTTAGTATCCTCATTAATGAGGATAACAAAGGGAAGAGTTGGAAACAAATGGAGAAGAAGAGAATATAGACAGATAACTCAGTGAGAGTCGGAGTATAAATTAGGTTTAAGTTGGAGAGAAGTAGAAGCAGAGGAACCAGATGTGTGTGGCAGGTGTTGGGAGGGAGATAGGGTTTTGGAAAAGGATAATTAGTGAGGAAAGGTAAAGACTGTGATTCTAATGAGAGTTACTCAAGTTCCAGGCAGAGGATTTCATAATTGTTATTCAACACTGCTTACTTAGCATTTGTTCTGTTTGAAAAGTGAAGAAACTGCATTGTATAGCCTGTGGATTCTTTCAAGGGAATCGTTATCCATCACAAGCGTTGCTCATCATGCTTAGAATAACACTCAACTCCCGAGCAAGGCTTATATGGCACTACGAGATAAGGTCCATGTCTATCTCCGACTCATTTCACACGACTGGGATCCTCACTTATTCTGCCACTGCTGTTTCTATGCTTCGATCATTTCAAGCTCATTCCTGCCTCATGGCCTTTGTGCTCAGTAATCCCTCCACTGGAATTCCCTTTACAAAGGTTCCCCCCGTTATCCATGGGACATACGTTTCAAGACCCCCAGTGGATGCCTGACCCTGTGGATAGTACCGGACCCTACATATACTATACTACATGTTTTCTGATAACCAAGACGGCTACGAGTGACTAATGGGTGGGGAGTGTATACAGCGTGCATCTGCTGGGCAAAGGGATGACTCATGTCTTGGGCGGAATGGAGCAGGACAGCACAAGAGTTCATCGTGCTACTCAGAATGGTGTGTGCAATTTAAAACTCATGAATTGTTTATTTCTGGATTTTTCCATTTAATGTTTTCAGACTTCAGATGATAGTGGGTGATGGAAACTGCAGAAAGTGAAACCTGGGATAAGGGTGAACGACTGTACTCAAATCTTAGCAAGCCCAGACCCTTTTTGTCATTCAAGTCTCAAGTTAAGTGTCATCTTCTTGGAAAGCCCTAGAAAGCAGAGCTTCAGCCCCTTCCACAGCACTGTTTTCCTAATAGCACTCAGTACTCTCTAGAATTATCCTGTTGACTTGTTTATTGTCTCTTTCTCTCCACAGAATGTAAGCTCCACAACAGCGAGGTCCTTGCCTGTCTTATCATTGTAAATATGTCAGCCAGTAATAATTATTATAACTAATTAAATATATAATCATTATAATTAAATATAATAATAATATGAAGGAAAATAGTGATAGTGGGTGATAGGTGAAGGGTTATTTTACAGTGACCAAAGCAAACCTCTCTGAACAGTCACAATTCCATAGAGAGCTTACTGAAGCCAGGGAACGAGGCATGGACAGTCGAGGGAAAAGCAATCCCCCAGTAGGTCTGCCAGCAGATGGGAACATGCCAGACCTTGAGAAAAAACGAGGAGACCCATCTTGCAGGAGTAGTGTGAACACGTGAGACGGCGGTAGGAGATGGAATGATGGCGGGAGGTGGAGTCAGCTAGCGAATGCTCTTGTAGGCAATCGGTATGAGGGTAACAGAGCGACGCGACTGGGCTTATGTCCTGTGGCATGTGGGTTTGACGCCTATCCAGGGAGACTGTGAGGAAGTCACTGCAGTAATCCAAAGGGGGAGATGCTGGTGGCTGGAGCCACCATGGGATCAGAGAAGATGGCAGAACATGGTTGGATTTTGGATCTTCTTTGAAAGCAGAACTGTTAGGGTTTGGATGGGTGGCTACGTGGATGCAGTGCTGTTTGCTGAGACAGGGAACACCTGCAGCCCAAGTTTCTGGGGAGACGCAAGTGCTCCAGGTGTGTATTGTTGGGTTTTGCAGGTCTCCTGGAATATGGAGTGGAGATGCCAGGGAAGCAGCTGGGTTAACACTGGAGTAGGGAAGGGCTGGAGAGGTAGTTTGGGAAGCCTCAGTGAGTGGATGGCATGTAAAGCTTCGGGAGTAGATGAAATCTGGGAAGTGAGTACAGGGAAAAGAAGAACTCTGAGAACAGAGCTGTTGGATACTCCAAATGCTGGATATTGAGAAGATGCAGCCAAGGAAACGGAAAAAACGATCTGTGATGGAGGAGGAAAACTTAGAATGTGTTCATCTGCCATAGATGAGAAATGAAACAAAAAGCATATGAAAGCCAAGAGAGTAATTAAGTCTGCCAAATTCTGCTGAGAGGTGAATTGAGTAGGTTGAGAACTGACCGTGGATGTACGTAGTTGGACATTAATTTCAGGAGATCATGGCAGTAACAGTGAAAAGCAATTTGTTTCTACTCATCCTTGGAGAATACTGGGAGCATCCCACCAACTTCAAGAAAGAAGCAAATATATATATATATATATAAAAAATATATAAATATATAAAAATATATATAAATATAAAAATATTTATATATTTTTTTGAGACGGAGTCTAGCTCTGTCGCCCAGGCTGGTGCGATCTCAGCTCACTGCAAGCTCTGCCTCCCAGGTTCATGCCATTCTCCTGCCTCAGCCTCCCAAGTAGCTAGGACTACAGGTGTCTGCCACCACGCCCGGCTAATTTTCTGTATTTTTTTAGTAGAGACGGCATTTCACTGCGTTAGCCAGGATGGTCTCGATCTCCTGACCTCATGATCCGCCTGCCTCAGCCTCCCAAAGTGCTGGGATTGCAGGCGTGAGCCACTGTACCTGGCCGAAAGACGCAAATATTAAAGATGTCTTTGCAAAACAGGGAGAAGGTCTTCTCCGCTCACACGTTCATTGGAAGGTAGCTATATAATAGATTAAAAAAACTGTTTTAGCTCATTCTTACGTTCCAGTGGACTAAGTAACAGAGAACCCAGGCTGTGGTGTTGAAAGGTCTGGTCTGTGTTAGAATCCTGCCCATTACTTCCTAGCTGTGTGACTTTGGTCAAGCATCTTAACCTCGCAAAGCCCCAGTTTCCTCAACTTTAACTAATAGAGATAACACTGTTGAGCTTGTAGTGTAATGAAGTTAAATGAAATATGTGAAGTTCTTTTCCACAGTGTACGCTTGATAAATATAATTGCTGCTGTTAATATTATTTATGCCCCATCTATATTATGAAAGTAGGAAAAGTTAAAATGGGTTATGCTCGAGTGAGACTAAAAGAAGAGCGAAGTGCAATGGAAATGAAGAGGCAGATGAAGAGGAGGTGGCCACATCAGGAAGCTGAGCAGCTTTACTGGCCATAAGGCTGGCCTCGGAGAGGGAGATGGGGCAGTTTGAACCAGCAATGTGATGTAATATGGGGACAGCGGTAAGTGAAGAAAATCCCAGGGCTTTGTCAGCCATCTTTTATGACAGGAGAAATAGAGAGAGGCTGGAAAGTAAAATGACCGGGAAAAAAGCCAGACATGGCTAAGGAAGGACAAGAGTTACAGTGGAAAGCTGGAAAGTAGCAGAACTTGCCAAGCTCCCTGAAGGCCTGATGAGTTTGTCTTTTCACATTTCTGGAGATGTATCCACGCGCACACACCTGGGGTATGTCGGGTGAAAGTGGCCCCTAATTATGACGTTTTCTGCAGTTGCTCACAAGATTTTGCATCAGGCACGGTACTTCCATGCCTTTCAGACAGGAATATGTAATTATAGTGAAAAGTTAAACTCTATTATTTTTTGTAAATAAATAACACATTCAACAAAGTGTATTAGTGAAAATTCCCCCTCCCACCCCTTGTCCCCCAGCTATGCAATTTTCTTTTCCAAAGGGAGCCAGTGCTGTTGTAATTATTTCTTGTATATATTTCTGCAGATATTACTGATATATGTAAATATAAAAGGTTTCTCCTTAGGACACAAATAAGGCATGCCATATACACTGTTCTGCATTGTATTTTTTTTCCTTAATATTCTTTGACAATTTGTGCCTACCAGTATCCAAAAAGCTTCCCTGTTTTTTCTTTTAACAAGCTACATTAGATTCTATTTTATAGGTTTACTGTAATTCACTTAATCAGTCATTCTGGATGGACACACAGCTGTTTGCAATCTTTCACCACTGCATAGTGTCACAGTGTGGAATCATCAGCACATGCATGCATAGACACATATAAGGTAAATTCTAGAAGAGAAATTGCTGAGTCCAAGGGTCCATGTACTTGGAATTTTAACAGAATTTACCAAAGTGCCCCTTCATAAAGACTGTGTCAATTTAATCTCCATTAGTAATATATGAGAATGCCTGATTTCCCAAACTCTAACACACATTGTTTTATATAACTTTTTAATATTTGCCAAATTTACAGGCTAAAAATGGTATACTGACATGATTTTATTTTGCATTTCTTTTATTATGAACAGAGTTAAGCATAGTTGTTAATGTCTAAGAAACGTTTGCATTTCATTTTCTATAAACTGATTATTCTATTCTATTGTTGATATATTTTTCTTTCAACACTTTAAATATTTCATTCCACTCTCTTCTTGCTTGCATGGTTTCTGAAGATAAGTCTGATGTAATTCTTACCCTTGTTCTTATATAGGGGTCCACTTTCTGTTGCTATAACAGAATACCTGAGACTGAGTGATTTATAAACAAAATAGGTTTATTTAGCTCATGATTCTGGAGGCTGGGAGGTCCAAGATTGGGCATCTAGATCTGGTCAGTTTCTGATGAGGGCTTCATGCTGTGTAATAACATGGCAGACCACGGGTGCATGCAAAGAGAAAGATGAAGCCAGCTGACCTGCTTTGTAACAAGCTGCTCTTGAATGAACTAATCCAGTCTTTTGAGAACTGCATTAATCCCTTCATGAGGGCAGAGCCCCCATGACTCAAACACCTCTTAACGGCTCCATTACCTCTCAGTACTGTTATGTTGGGAATTTAATTTCAGCGTTAATTTTAGAGGGGAAAAACCACATCCATAGTATTCTGCCTCAGACCCCCAAAACTCACATACTTCTCACATGCAAAATACAGTCATTCCATCTCAGTAGTACCATAAATCTTAATGTGTTCCAGCATTAACTCAAAAGTCCAAAGTCTCATCTGAGACTAAGGCAAACTGCTTCCAGCTATGAGCCTGTAAAATCTAAAACAAATTATCTACTTCCAAACTATAATGGTGAGACAGGCATGAGGTAGACATTCCCATTGTAAAAGGAAGAGGTAGGCAGGAAGAAGGGAGTAACAGGCCCCAAGCAAGCCCCAAATCCAGCAGGGAAGACATGAAATTTTTAAAGCTCCAGAATAGTCTTTCACACCATATGTCACCCTTGGACACATGGGTTGGGGTAAACTCCTGAGGCTTCAGGCAGACTGCTGGGTACAGACTATGTGGCCATTCTCCCAGCGCCTCTAACTATCTCAGGCAGGTGTTGCATGCTGCTGGTGGCTCAACAGTTCTGGGGTCCCAGTGGCAGCCCCACTCCCATGGTTCCACTAGGCATTGACATGGTGGGGACTCTGTGGCAGCTCTACCTCTGAGGCAAGTTTCTGCTGGTCCCATGGGCTTTCTGTGACATCCTTTGAGATCTAGGTGGAAAAAACCATGCCTCCAAAGCTCTTGTATTCTGCACACCTGCAGGGTTAGCACCACATGGACACCACCAAGGCTTATGGTGTGTGCCCTCTTGAGCAGTGGCCTGAATTGCACCTGGGGTCACGTGGGAAGCAAGGACTGCTTCCCTGGGATGTGGGGAACGGGAGTCTGGAGGTGGCCCTAGGCAGCAAGGCTGTTCTGCCCTCAAGGCCCTAAGGTTCTGAGTCTGTGATGAGACGAGGAACCTCCAAGATCTTTATAATGCCTTCAGGACCATTCGTCCATTGTCCTGATGAACAAAACCTGGCTTCTTTCTGTGTGTGCTAATCTCTTTAGCAAACAGTTGTCTGGCTGCATCTTTGTACTGACTTTTTGCTCCCTACATGGCCACACTATGAATTTTCCAAATCTTTCCACTCTGCTTCCCGCTGCTCCTGTAACTCACTGTAAGTGGCCAGAAGTAACCATGCAGTGTCTTGAGCACTTTCCTGCTTAGCTATTTCTTCCACCAGATATTCTAGTTTTCTCTCTTAAATTCCGCCTTCTATAAAGCCCTAGGGCATAAACACAATGCAGCCAAGTTCTTTGCAACTGAATAACAAGGATGCCTTTATTCCAGGGTCCAATACGTTGTTCCTCATTTCCATCTGATTCCTCATCAGAATGGTTCTTCCTGTCCATACTTCTATCAGATTTCTGGTCACAACCACTGAAGTAATCTCTAAGAAGTTCCAGACTTTCCCTAGTCGTTGTCTTCTTCTGATCCCTCACTAGAATCTCCCTCAATGCTCTGCTCACAGTATAGGGTCTTTCTAGCTGACTCCTTCAAATTCTAGACACTACCCATTACCTGGTTCTAGAGCTGCTTTCACATTTCCAGGCATTTGTTACAGCATCAACCCCAATGTTGTTACCAATTTTCTGTCTTAGTTCATTTTCTGTTGCTGTAGCAGAATACCACAGACTGAGTACTTTACAAAGGAAAAAGGTTTGTTTAGTTAATAATTTTGGAGGTTGGGCAGCTAAATTTGGTCACCTTCTGGTGTGGGCCACATGCTGCATCATAGATGGTGGAGAAGTGAAGGGGGAGGCGGGTGCATGCAAAGAGAAAGACGAAGTGGGCCAACCCACTTTATAACAACCTACTGTTGAGAGAACTAACCCAGTCCCATGAGAACTGCGTTAATCCCTTTGTGAGGGCGAAGTCCCTGTGACTCACCTCTTAAAGGCCCTATTACCTCTCAATACTGTTGACATTGGCAATTAAATTTCAACATGAGTTTTGGTGGAGACAAACCACATCCAAACCATAGCAATAGTAAAGGTGTCCCCGACTCCCCCCCTCCACCTTAGCTTCTTTCAAGATATTCTATTTTTGACTGTCTGCCGTTTGAATATATGCCCGGGTGTACATTTTTTTGGTATTTATCCTGCTTAGTGGTCACTGAGCTTCCTAGCTGATGGTTTGTAGTCTATAATTACTTTTGAAAAATTCTCTACTATTATGACTTCCAATTTTCTTCCATTTATTTTTCTTTTCTTTCTGGCATACTCATTAGAATATTTATACTTTTTATGATTATCTCATAGTTCTTTCATATTCTGATCTATTTTTTCAATCTTTAAAAAAGTCTTTGGATTTTAGCTCCAGAAGTTTCTGTTGACATATCTTCAAGCTCCCTAATCATCTAATTACTTCTTCAGCTTTGTCCAGTTTACTGACAATCTCATCAAAGGCATTCTTCATTTCTGTCATAGTCATTTCGATTTCTACCACTTCTTTTAGATTCTTTAGTTTCCATCTCTCTGTTGACCTTACCTATCTATTCTTGCATATTGTCCACTTTTTCCATTAGAGACTTTAGCAAATTAATCATTGTTAAGTTTTCAGTGTGATAATTCCAAAATTTCTGTTCTCATTTTTGAGTCTAGTTCTTGCTTGTTTTGTCTCTTCAGACTGTACTTTTTTGACTTTTAGCATGTCTTGTAATTTTTTGTTGAAAGCTAGACATAATATATTGAATAAAAGTGACTGAGGTAGACAGGCCTTTAGTGTGAGGTTTTATATTTACCAGGCTAGGGGTTAGGCTGTGTTGACTCTTTGCTGTAGCTGTAGGTGTCAGAGGCTAATATGTCCTCTGATGTCCTTGTTTCAGTCTGCCCTGTTGTCTTTGGGATTCCCTAGAGATTCCTGGTGTCTGAGTCTTGCAGTTCTTTTAGTTCTAGTGTAGTGTAGTTTAGTTGTAGTGATGTAGTGATAAGGTTTGGAGGAGATGTGTTCTAGATTACTATGATTAGGGCGCAGTCTGTTAGTGAGCCTGGGCTGGGTATTTCTCTATCTCCACGTTTGAGGCTAGAAGGGGCTGGAGTTGTGTATTTCCCCTTCCCCAGGTTGGTTAGGCTCTGCTCATATAGTTTTCCTTGAGGGCAGGCCTTGCTAAGAAGAGAGAACCCTGGGCATATTTCGAAATAGTCACTTTTCCCCTCTTCTTGAGGGAAATAGAAGAGGATTTTTCTCAGATCTTCACAGGGAGAACCTGGTAGGGTTCCTGAAGGTAAAACTCAGGAAAGTGTGGGGACTCCTGTAAGAAAATTCATAGGAGAGTTTTTCGATGAATTCTTAACTTTCAAGCTTGTCGCAATGAGCCTCCAGCAATTACAGTTTGAAGTGTTCCTACTGATACCAGCTCCAGGTTTGGGCTCCTCCTCTTCTGTTTCTGCTCTGGTAAGCTGTGATTCTCTGTATCTGCCTGTCTGCCTTTCCAGTTTTCAGGGCAGCAGTTTTCCTATGACCTTAATTCTTGACGGATCTAAGAAGCGTTCTTGATTTTCAGTTTATTCAGCTTCTTCCTTGTATGCATGAGAATGATGACTTCCAAGCACTTAACATGTTGGATCAGACACCAACTTTTCTTATTGATTTGTAGGAGCTTTATATAAAGAGGGTCAGATGAGTGCACATATAAAAATATATATGCACTCACACACGCACAGACACAGATACATACACACATATAAATTTGAGATACGGTCTCCCTCTATCACTCAAACTGGAGTGCAGTGGTATGATCACAGCTCATTTTGAGCCTTGACCTCCTGGGCTCAAGAAATCCTCCCACCTCAGTCTCCCAAGTGGCTGGGACTACAGGCGTGTGCCACCACACCCAGCTAATTTTTTTAAAAATTTATTATTATTATTATACTTTAAGTTCTAGGGTACATGTGCATAATGTGCAGGTTTGTTACATATGTATACTTGTGCCATGTTGGTGTGCTGCACCCATCAACTCATCAGCACCCATCAACTCGTCATTTACATCAGGTATAACTCCCAATGCAATCCCTCCCCCTTCCCCCCTTCCCATGATAGGCCCCGGTGTGTGATGTTCCCCTTCCCGAGTCCAAGTGATCTCATTGTTCAGTTCCCACCTATGAGTGAGAACATGCGGTGTTTGGTTTTCTGTTCTTGTGATAGTTTGCTAAGAATGATGGTTTCCAGCTGCATCCATGTCCCTACAAAGGACACAAACTCATCCTTTTTTATGGCTGCATAGTATTCCATGGTGTATATGTGCCACATTTTCTTAATCCAGTCTGTCACTGATGGACATTTGGGTTGATTCCAAGTCTTTGCTATTGTGAATAGTGCCGCAATAAACATATGTGTGCATGTGTCTTTATAGCAGCATGATTTATAATCCTTTGGGTATATACCTAGTAATGGGATGGCTGGGTCATATGGTACATCTAGTTCTAGATCCTTGAGGAATCGCCATACTGTTTTCCATAATGGTTGAACTAGTTTACAATCCCACCAACAGTGTAAAAGTGTTCCTATTTCTCCACATCCTCTCCAGCACCTGTTGTTTCCTGACTTTTTAATGATTACCATTCTAACTGCACACCCAGCTAATTCTTTAAGTTTTTGTAGAGACAGAGTCTTGCTATGTTGCCCAGGCTGGCCTCAAACTCCTGGCCTCAAGTGATCCTCATGCCTCTGCCTCCTAAAGTGTTGGGATTACAGCCATGAGCCATCATGCCAGCTAGCTTTTTATATATTAGAAAAATGAGTCCTTTATATGAGATGCATTTTTCCATTTCATCATTTATCTTTTGAATTCATGTTTTTCTCCCATGCAGTTAAAAAATGTTTTGTGTGTGGTTGCATTTATCAATATTCTTTTAGGCACTTGGATTCTATGATACATTTAAAAAGGCCTTCACAATTCAGATCAGATCAAAAGAAAATTCTTTCATTGCTTCCTTTAGGACTTGTTATAGTTTTATTTTTTACATTTAAAATATTTGCATTTGAGTTTTATCCTCATGTAAAGTATGAAGAATAAATACTACTTCTGTTATTTGTTTATTCTGTTGTTTCAAAACCATTTACTCATAGTTCATTTTTTTCCCCATTAGTTGATGATCATATATAAAATTCTAATATGTATTTGGATCTATCTTTATAATTTCTACTCTGTTCTTGCTTTATCTGTTTATTCATAGGCTAATATAAATAATTCATATGATACTCTGTTCTAATTATTATAGCTTTAAAAAATATTTTTAAATATTGTATGACTAGTTACCCCTTAATATTTCTTGTTAAAAAAATTTCTTGTGAATTTTATTTTTCCATATCACCTGTGGCATCAGTGTATCTAATTTAAACAATATGACATTTTTATTGTTATTGTTTTTAGATTAATTTAGGAAGGATTATATATTTATGAAATATAATTTTTCTATCTAAGAATATGATATGCCTTTCAATTTGTTCAGGACATCTTTTGTATTCCAAGAAATATTTTAAGATATTTCTTGGTCAGGCCAGGTGCGGTGGCTCACGCCTGTAATCCCAGAACTTTAGGAGGCCCAGGCTGGCGGATCACCTGAGGTTAGGAGTTCAAGACCAGCCTGGCCAACACAGCAAAACCCCATCTCTACTAAAAATACAAAAATTAGCCAGGTGTGGTGGCACATGCCTGTAATCCTAGCTACTCGGGAGGTTGAGACAGGAGAATCACTTGAACCCAGGAGGTTCAAGGTTGCAGTGAACCGAGATCGGGCCACTGCACTTCAGCCTGGGTGACAAAGTGAGACTGTGTCTCCAAACAAACAAACAAACAAAAACAAAAAAACATACATATGTATTTCTTGGTCGGGAGCAGTGACTCATGCCTGTAATCCCAGCACTTTGGGAGGCCAAGGTGGGAGGATCTCTTGAGCCCAGGAATTAGAGACCAGCCTGAGCAACATAGTGATACCTCATCTCAAAAATAAATTTTTTTTCTTCATATAGATCTTCATATAGATAGGAAGTGACACTTCCTACCCAGCTGCTGCTTCTTGTTAATTCTATCCCTAGTGATCTTATCTCTCCTTCCTTCCTTCCTTCACTTTCCTTTCCTTTTTAAAAAACATATTGTAACTGGGGTCTTCTCCTTCCTTCATTTTGTCTTCTAACTAGTTGTTGTTTATATACACTCGGTGTAACTGGTTGTTGATATATACAAGTATATATTACTATCATTTGTTTCTGTGTATTTTGAGAAGACATGCTATTAAAAAATTTAAAAGTATATGCCTGTTATAATTGAGGGCAGTGTTACAAAATGAAGGTCTGACGTCTATGAACTTGACTCCACCATTTATTAGCACCGAGGCAATAGGCATGCTACTTAATTTCTATAAGCCACAGTTTCCTCATCTATAATATGGGATAAAATAATACCTCATAGGACAGTTTTCAATATTAAGAAGATAAAACACAAAAGCACTTAGCAGTGTGTTGGAAACACAGTCAGCAGTCAATAAATGGTGGCTGCAAGGGGTCTATCCTCTTACCATGAAACTCAAACCTAGTTCCTGGGGTCACACTGGGAAGAGACTTCAGCCTTCCCAAACCACTCCCCTCCATCCCATGCTCCTTACAGCTCCTAAACAAAAGCCTGTAAGTAGAGTGAAGGGTTGTGGGGTGGGGAGGAGGAGAAGGAAGGATACAGATGGAAGGGCAGAGGCCCAGTGACACCTTTATTGTAGAGAAGGAATGAAATGACCCTGTACTGATTTGTATCTGGGGTCCAGGGAAACTGAAGGAAGACAAACTAATGAACAAAGCGGGGAAGGTGGACCTTTTCCAAAGGGCCACTTCCAATTTGCATAGGACTTTATAGCTGACAGGCCACTTTAACCTACACGAACCAGTCTTCCCAGCAGAGCTGGGACCCGTGAGGAGAGGGCCCGTAGCCATGCAGGGAGTAGGCAGAGGGTCAGACGATGTGTTTCAGATTTGCGGGCTCCCATTCCAGTGCTCATTCCTGTTCACAGCCCTCTTTACTTCTCTTGTCCTTTATTCCCATTTGGGCTTAAGTACTAAATTGACAACAGAAAAGACAGATGACAAACATGATAGAAAACACAGGGAAGGGGAAGAAGGAAAGTAAGAGGAGTTAAAACGTTTTGAGAAGAGAGAGCCTCAGGGAGCTTTGGGATTAAAATCAATAACAGTGTTTGCTGAATACCCCCATGGGGGTAATCCATGGGGGGACTATATAAGGAATAGTGTAATGATAGCGACTATGTCTTGAGGGTCTATTATGTGCTGCTTGTTTCGTGTGCATTTTTTTTTTCCTTTTACTCCTAACAACAGTCTTTCCAGGCAGGAGTTATTAACCCAATTAAACCACGTGTCTCTAGAAGGCAAGGCCTCAGTCTTCTTTGAATACTAACATCTATATACTCACTGAAGAAGACTTGTAAAACATACTCATAGTCCTGGACATGAGAGCTCATGGTTTTGCCAGAGCTGTGAAGGAACCTTGAGGATGTCAGCCCTAGCGAGAGGGGTGAGTACAGGAAAAATGTGATGTGGCCAGTGCAAGGAAGCACATTGTTTCTCTTAGTATAATAAGAAAAACAACCAGACCAAACCAACCAGCAAAACCAAGCAAGAGAAATCTGATGGGGAAGGCAAAGGGGCGAGGAAGCAGCAAAAGCTTCTTGCAGCTGGAGTTAGGGATGCGGATGAAATGTGGATCAAGCCAACTGCAGTGGGGGAGGCTGCTCAACCTGGGAAAGTGCTCCATCAGCTACTTCGCCCTCTCTCCCGCTGCTGCAACGCTTTTTAAAGCGACAGTCACACGCTGCAGGATTCGGAAGCGGAAATGGTCTTTGCTCATTGGATGACAATCTAAATTCAGACCGAAAGAATGTGGTTGGAGACAGCTGGTGGAAATGGTCCCAGTCTTGTCTTCACTGGAAATGTCCAATGTCCACGTGCTGCTCGTTTCTCTTCTTATGAAGCGTCTCCCTGTCTCTCTCTGGGCCTGTCTCTGTTTCTTCCATCGTTTTTTCCCCCACTAAGTAACCATCCCGGCGCATTGTACCCAACCGGTCGAGGAACGCCCCTGCTGTACCCATCGCTGCTGGCTGCCTGGGAGATTAATGCGAGCGACTCGGGTGGTTTATGAGAAGTGACACTTCCTACCCAGCTTCTTGTATCTGCCGCCGAGCAGTTAACGTTAAAGCCCGCTCTGTACCACCGCGGATGTGACTGCTGCAAATACCACGGGGCAGGGCTCTCATGCTTCAGAAACACGTAAGCAAGACGCACCGAGTCAGCCCCGGACACCCAATGACCCTGGACTGCGGCAAAGGGGGGTGGGAAAGGAAGAGGGGAGGACCACCTCGCTCTTCTCTCCTTCCTCCTCGCCGGGGCCGGAGCACGCCTTCCTCCCCGGAGGGCAGGGGAAGGTCGCTCCAGGTCGCTGGCACCTCCAGCGCCCCCGAAATCTGCAAATTCATCGCTCCGTTTCGTCTTCAGGCGAAGCCCTCCCGTCCGGAGTAGGGCCAACCGCAGTTCTGCATCTCCAGCCTTTAGCTGACTACTAAGGCGGATCCGACTTCTCCCCCATAAAGAGGTTTTGATTCGCTTCCCCACCGCAGGGGTTCAGTCTCTGCTTTAGACTTTGCTTCTCAGTTGCACGCCCCGCAGTCTGGAGCTGCGCTCAAGTCTCGGCAACTTTCACCATCTTGACCCGAGAGTCGGGCCGTTTCTAAGACAATGTGAACAAAGAGGAGCAGGGGGAGGGAAGGGGGGCCCCGCGGGAAGGCTGTGGGCGAGTGTGTGTGTGTGTGTGTGTGTATGTATGTGTGTGTTGGGGGGCGCCGCACTCCGCGCCCGCAGCCACTGGAGATCCGGGCGCAGGCGGGCTGTCCGGGTGCAGAGCGCGCCGCCTCCAGTCTCTCGGGCGGGCCCGGCCCCGCAGGGCCCCTGGCGGCCCCCGGAGGCGGGTTTCTTTGTCCCTGACTCCTGCTGGGCGCGAAGGCCTCCGGCGGCTAGCAGAAACCCGAGCCCGCGCAACGGAGCTCAGGCTTCCACGTGCGGCCCCGCGGGGCAGAGCAAGAAGGAGCGGCTGCGGCCCCCGGGCGCCCAGCAAGCATCCAGTGCCCGGCCCTCCCAGCTCCGCGGGGGGCTTCGGACGGTGGAGTGAGACGCTCGCCTTTCGCCTCCCCGAGCCGATGCAGGGCTTGGGCTGGCGCGGCTCGTCCTAAGCAGCGTGGTTTGGGGCGAGAGGAAGCCCACTGGAGCGCTCCCCTCCACCCAGACTCCCGAAGACGCGCGCCCGAGTCGAAGTCGGGGACAGAGAAGGTTCTCTGGCGCCCCCCTGCCGACTGCTTTGCGGCCGTCGGGACCGGAGCAGCGGGGCGGGACCTAAACATAGCCCCAACCCAAAGATGCCCAGCAGAACGCTCCAAACAAAACCGAAACGGTGGCCGCATCTGCGTGTGTGTGTGTGTGTGTGTGTGTGTGTGTGTGTGTGTGTGTGTGTGTGTGTGTGTGTGTGTGTGTGTGTGTGTGTGTGTGTGTCTGGGAAGAGGGGTTGGTCTTACTTGCAACATAGTTTGCGCTTCTGCGTGTGTGGCCAAAGAATGGAAGAGAAACTGCCATGGCCATGCAAGCCCATTAAATCAGCTCCCCTTCCCTCCGACTCTCTCAACTCAGGCATATTCTATAATACAACGCAAGGTTACAGAGCCCACGTGAAAACTAGTTTCCCAGTTTCACTCTGACCCTCCATCAATGTAGCCAGCTAGATTTTAGGTTACCGGCTTCTGTTCTGCAGGAGAACTTTTGAGTCTCGGGAGACTCAGTGTTTCTTCCTCCCGCCTCTCGCAGTGCATCTTTCATTTGCTTTTCTTTGTAAAGCCAGGGCTCCTCGACTGCCTCCCGAGGAAGTCCTGCGCTCTGGCGCGCCGCACCTCGCCTGCCGCAGAGCGGCGCGGGCAGCAGGCCGGGCGCTAGGACCGCGGGGAGCCCGGGCGGCCGCGGCGCTACCTTAAACCCAGCCCAATGCCGCTGCCTGCGCCACTCTGCGCGCCGGCGGGGGCTGCGCAGGAGGAGCGCTCCGCCCGGCTACAACGCTCCGCGAGCCGGCGCGGCAACACCTGTTCGCGGCAGCCTGGGCGGCACGCGAGCTCCCGGACGCGGCTCTCCTCGCTCGCCGCTCGCCACCCGTTCTAAGCCAATGGACATCTGCCGAGCCTCTGGAGAATCCTGGATACTAGCTTTGGACGCCTAAAGTTTCTTCTTCTTTTTGTTTTATTATTATTATCATTTTTTGGAGGGGGGACCGGGAGGGGAGATTTGTCGCCGCCACCAACGTGAGATTTTTTTTTTTCCCCTTGAAGGATTCATGCTGATGTCTGCAGAGTCGGTTAGAGAGTAAAAACAGCGCATGCCTTCCTGGAGTCAGGATCCGTAAATTCTGACGTAGCCCGTGCATCTTAAAAATCCCTATAATAACGCCTAGGCATTTAAGTTGCTATGGTCATTCTGATCTCAAACCAAATGGAGAAACTACGGATTTTTTTTCCTTATTACGGTCGGATGGGATGAAGACCTTCCTGCCTGCTAAGAGCTGGGGATCTGTCTATAGAGATACATAGATGCGTTTATCAGTATGTCAGTGTGTGAGTATAAAGTGGTGGTTTCTTAGACTATCAGTGGTTTGACCTTGAACCTGTGCCAGTGAAACAGCAGATTACTTTTATTTATGCATTTAATGGATTGAAGAAAAGAACCTTTTTTTTTTTTTTCTCTCTCTGCAACTGCAGTAAGGGAGGGGAGTTGGATATACCTCGCCTAATATCTCCTTGGTTGACACCATCATTATTGTTTATTCTTGTGCTCCAAAAGCCGAGTCCTCCGATGGCTCCCTTAGGTGAAGTTGGGAACTATTTCGGTGTGCAGGATGCGGTTCCGTTTGGGAATGTGCCCGTGTTGCCGGTGGACAGCCCGGTTTTGTTAAGTGACCACCTGGGTCAGTCCGAAGCAGGGGGGCTCCCCAGGGGACCCGCAGTCACGGACTTGGATCATTTAAAGGGGATTCTCAGGCGGAGGCAGCTATACTGCAGGACTGGATTTCACTTAGAAATCTTCCCCAATGGTACTATCCAGGGAACCAGGAAAGACCACAGCCGATTTGGTAGGTATACCATTAACCCTTTAGTGTCCATGAGATGGCATGTTGAAATTATAACTACCAAGAAGGTGGTGGCCGGGTGGAGGACGTGGGAAGGGTTCTCCCCTCCTCCCCTCTTTCTCTGTATCTCTCTCTCTGTCTTGCCAGCTCAGAAAAAAAAAATGCCTCCGGAATTGCAGATCTGCCGCTGGCACTGATGCAAGTATACCCTGAAAGGCCCCCTACTTTTAATTTAAAGGGGGGCATAATTTATGAATATAATACAAGTTTCCAGTTCTTTTGCATCAGATACACGGGTTTAGGAAGTTTCTTTTGAATGGACTGATTGCACGAGTTTAAAGCTGTAATCATTAACTCCTAAGAACTTAATGCAGTTTCTTGAAGGCAGTGGGTATCTTGTACCCAAATTAAGGTGTTTTTTTTTTCCCTTTCCCGCTTTCCTCTAATAAGTATACTGCTTGAATTGTATATTAAGCGCATTGTTTATTCCCCCCTGTGAGGGTCTGAAAGCCCCATAGGCGAAGGTTGCTGACGGATTGTCCTGTTGAGAGGACTAAAGTCATATTTTAGGCTCCGTGAAAAGCTGGGGCAGAGGCGTGGGGAAAATGACTTGGGAAGAGGCAGGACGCTCAGGGGTTTTTGTCCTTCCAGCTATCGAGTGACAACCTCTGCTTTTAAATTTCCATAGTGTGCAGCCCTGTGTGTCTCCTGCGTGGCTCTCTGGTGTGAGTGTGTGCGCGCGTGCAAACGCTGCGAGCTAATTTTAAAGGGCATTCCGAGGATTTCATTTTTCAGCGGAGGGTATTTGTGACTCAGCACTGAGGGCTGCAGACTCGAGGGCTGGTGGCTCTGCCCACTTTATGCCTGCACACACGTGCTTGCCTGGGCACCCTGAGCCCAACAGCACGAAGTCAACTAACAGTCATAATTGGGTGTACTCTTGAGTTTTTTCCTTACTTAAAAAAAAAAAAAAAATTAAGCGCCAGTTTGGGCAACTAGACTGTTAGAAGGAGTTAACTTCTGAGTGAACCCACCTGACAACACTTAAACTAGGTCGTAAAAAATAAAGTCCTGTGGTGATTTTTCTTCCTCATGCTTTAGTGCCAGATGTTGAACACAATCTAAACTGTATGTTTAGCTTCGTGCGGCTGCGGATGATGCCAGAAGGTGAGGAGGATTCAGGCCTGGGCTGGGTATGGTCCCAGATCCACGAGGCCCAGGATTTGCTCCTCGTGCTCACCCCTGAGCCTAAGCCCACAGCTGAGCCTAGTAGTGTGAAATTGCTCTGGCTGTCTCCTCTCGCTGCTTAAAAAAAAAAGTTATAGCTCTTCGCTTTGCAATTATTCAGTTGAAATATAACTATCCCCTCCCCACCCCAGACGTAAAGGTAGATTCTGGTTGTTGCAAAGAGAAGACTAAACTTTACTAAGTAAAGTGCTGTTTCCATCTGGCCTCTTTAAGGGCTGCCACCCTGCCTAGCGTTCGATACCAGAACAACAGGCAGTGGGCGGCCCTGGGTGGGCGAGCGAGTGTGTCCGGGGCTGCGGCGGCCACCCGCAGGGTGTCGGGGCCGCGCAGGCCGAGGCGAGCGGCTTGGGCGGCCGACCTAGGTGTGCCAGGCTGCCGGAGCTCCAGCCCTCCCGCGCTCGCGGCCGGCAGGTGCCCGCTCGGCCGCCCGGGCCCCGCGGCGCACTTAGCGGCTGCCTGGCCGGCTCCGCGCGGTCCTAAACGCGCTCGCGTTCTGGCTCCCTTTCCGCCCGGCTCGGGTGCACCCTTCAGTGCTGCGGGGACCACGGGGGCCGGGGGGCGGCAGGCAGGGGCTGAAACACTTCTGGCCGCGTTTAGGGAATCCGGTTTTTCATTTTGGCCCAAGTTGAGCCCCTTCGCTTTCTCTTTGTGTGTGAGAGTGGGTCTGGCGGGGCTGACAGCCGCCGCCCCAGGCAGCGCGGTGGTTTGCGGTGTGGGAACGGCTGGAGGCGCGCGCAGCGGCAGGAGAGTTGGTGGCGGGGACAGAGGACGGGCTGGAGGTCGGACCCCTGAGCTCCCCTGTCACATTCCGTGTCCCTCCCCTTCTTCTGAAGCACGCAGCCGGGTTGTGGAGACTTGAAGGGCTCCGTGGTGCCCGGGAGGTGGGTCGGGGGCCCCTGGCCGGAGCCGCAGGGGAAGGAGTGGGGGTGGGGGGACAAAGGGCCGCGGAGGCGGGCGGAGGGGGCGGCGTGCTATTGTTAACCGCTTTCCGAGAGCAGAGCTCGCGAGCTCGCCGATCGCGATCTGGCTTTCCCGCGCCCCCGCCTCGGCTCCGGCTTCACAGCCGGGGGAGCCCGGGGTGCGCGCGGGAGCGCGGCGGGGGCGCACGGCTGCAGGGGCGCCGCGGCAGGCCTGAGCCGGTTTTATTGTGTGGATCAGCCGAGCTTGTCTTTGAGAGACCCTGTTGGAACTCCGGTGCAGCACGGCTGGGCCCTGGTGTGCAGAGATTATGGGATGTTCCAGTTGGGGCTCCTCCACGCACCCCTTCCCTCCATGAGCATTTTTTTTTTTTTTTGATGCAGTCACCTTTAGAATAGGACGTTTGCCACACGCAATCGAGTCATTAGAAATCCCGTAACTCTGCCACTGGGGAAAGCGCGGATGCAAGGGCGGGGGCCACGGGGGAGGGCAGGAGAGGCGCGTTCTAGGGTGAACGACGAGGACCGCGGCGGGCTACAGTGGCTCGATAGAAACCGTCAAACAAAAAGCTAGACCCCTCACCCCTAGAGGTCGGAGAAAGGTGTTGCCAAGGAAGTGGCATCTCCACTCCTTAGGCACTCTCGGCACTGTGTTGGTGGGGTGGATGTAGAGGCTGGGGGTAGGGGAGAGGGGGTAGTGTTGGATGAGAGGGGAGCGGAAGCCCCGGCCCAGGTTGGGGACTGGGGGCGCCGAGCCGCGAGCTAGCCCGTCGGCCTGGCGTCGGCCGAGGGGGAAGGGCGCCCTGGCGCTCCGCTGTGCCACTCACCCTGGCTGGGATGGAGTTGAGTGGGTGGCTGTGCGCAGTGGGGGTGGGGAAGCAGGGTGAGGCAGGAGGGTTATTTAAGTCTTTCATCCGGTTGCAGTGAGAAGCAGGCCCCCGGGGTGACAGCAATGCCGCGGTCTCCCGCTGCTGCCGCTGCGGCAGGTCCCAATATTAGCAACCTCCGCAGAGCGGTGGTGCGTGTGCCGGGAGCCTCCTACCCTCGCCTTCCCAGCCCCGCCCGGAACGAGGCCGCGGCGGCGCTAGGACCCCGTGGCGCGCGCGGGGAAGGCGGAGGGAGGGCACGGGCGCCGGGAGGGGGCGAGGGGGCTGCAGCGCCCCGGCTCTGGCACACCTGGCGCTCCCGCGCGCCGCGGCGGCCTCACCTTCGGCCCTCCTCCTCCTCTGGCAGCAGCCTCCCCTCCGCAGCCCGGCTCCCCTCTGGGGACTTCGTCCTCACACTCAGTTTCTCTAGAAAAGAGTAACTGTAGGTGGGGGGCGGGGTGGGTTTACACCTTGATTAAAATAGAAGGTGCATTTTCTACCTGAAATGAAACAGCAGAAGGAAACCTGCTGGAAAAAGGATTTTTGCCGCCCCCATGCAGCCGCAGGTGACTGCAGCTGCTGGCAAGCTTGGCAGTGACACAGCAGCAGCAGTGCAGAGGACTTGGGGGTGGGGGAGTCTTACTGTTCCAGCAGGAGCTGCGGAGGTGACAACTTAGGTGGGACCTTGAAGGAGCCCTTTGTGGTTTTTTTTCCCCCCCCTCTGGGGTTGGTGGTGTGGAGATAAGATTGAACAAGGAGAAAAGGAACTCGCAATTGTATCTCTGTTCAGTAGGCTGGGGAAGCGAGATGTCTTGTTTCATCTGTATATCTACATACCTATATGTATATATAGCTCACTTTTAATTGTAAAGCACTCCAGCCTTGCTAGATGGGCAAAAAAGTGAGCAGAAAATCATTTGGGGAAAAAGTAACGTAAAATAATAAAAACATGAACGCTGGGCCTGATATGCTATTTAGCTTGCTTGGGAAGCCTAAGTGTGTTCCCTTTTTGGCGGGGGTTAGGTGGCTCTGAAAGGCCGGCCTTCAGGATCTCAGATGAGCGCCCAAACTGGGGCTTCTATTCAAAGGGGGGTCAGGTGAAAGTTTTACTAGAGGGAAGAAATATGATAGTATGATTGTTTTTTTTTTTTAACGGGTGTTTCAAACTTATTTCCTGGGTTTTGAACTTTAATTCTGTTCTATGTATCTGTCTCTTCAATGTCTCAGGAAAACACTGGGTGTTTAAGGAGATGGTTTTAGGATTGCTTCAGGTTCTGGAAAAATTGGTAGAGTTATAACTCCCATTCGGTTAGTCATTTCCTATGTAAACTCTGAGATGTGCTCAAGTTGCTACAGATCCGAATTTACCCCGGTGCAGGATCTGAGATGGTTGATCTGGCAGCCCTGGTTTGAGCTTCTCTGGGTGAGCAGGAAGCTCTTCAGGGAAGAGGCTTAATCATGAATGTTCTGCAGCCTCATGCCCTGCCCCTCTCCACAGTCTGCATATACTTGCGTGGCCTGAAGAGTGCACTTCTGTAATGCGTAGGGGGCTCTTAGGTCAGAGGACCATGTCATGAGGGCCAGAGTGGAGCAGCTCTGACTGCCTTGCTCTCCCACTGCTGGCCTGGAGTGGCCTTGGAGGTGAGGCCCAGCACAGATGGGCTGTAGGGGGCGGTGCCAGCTTTTGATAATGGTGCATGTGAACAGAACTGGGGCAGCCCATCAGCTCTGGGGATAGTCACTAACAGTGAGTCTGGAGCAACGGGCAAGGTCTGGTGTGGTGATTTTCCTGAAATAGTCCAGGCATTGACCTGGTCTCTCATGGACCATGGATGATCTCACACCTCATCAAATCCAGTGAGGTCTCAATGAGCTTGTCCTCATTTGGAACTGCTGACTGCTGTGGAAGACAATAAAGAAATGACAGTAGTCACCGACCCTGTGCTTCCCATGTCACCCTATCACTACCCATTATTGTGGGCCTTCTGAGCTAAGGATGTCAAGGCTGTGTCTGCCCAAAATGAGGGACAGGCTGCCATGGTACACGTGTGTGCCATAGTTCTAATTTTAGGCACAATCTCATCATTCCCTCCCTCCCTCCTCCCCTCTTCCTTCCTTCTTTTCTTTGCTCATTCCTTCTTTCCCTTTCTCTCTCCTTGATCATTAAACATTCAGACGTCTCTGCACGGACTTCTGGCTATTACTGATCCAGCCCCCCTGTGCTGCCCAGTCATGTGAGCAGGTAACATGTGGAGCAGGTTGTACTCAGGGAGTGTAGTTGGAAGCACTTGCCTGGCACCAGCTCCACCCCAGAGAGAGGTGAATGGACCTGGTTGAGTTTATAGAATTTATTGTGAACAGGAGGGTAACAGGAATGATGAGGTTTCTGGTCTGGTTGGGCTGGGATCCTTTTGCGAGGTTGCCAGATCTTCCTGACCTTACAACAGTGGAATTCTTTGCGTGGGGGAGAATGAATGTGACCCCTACGTTCAGGTAGTCTACTTGTCCTTGCATCACTGAGGTGACCACATAAAAAGCTGGGCTATTCTTTTGAGGTCTCTATTTTTAAGAAACTGCAGAGAAATGGGTGGTGGTTTGAGGTGATGAAATCTTTTCCACCAGGGGTCACTAGGTAGTTCCTTCTCACTTGGATAGCTTTTTGGAGACTTATCTCAGGTATTTATTTTCTTGGGAAGCTTCTGACTTGCCTTCAGAAACCCAGATGAGCTGCCCGTCTTTGGACTGCCCATACCCTGAACAGTTACCTCTCACTGCGTTCGCCACACTCTTGTTATATTTATCTGTTTACGTGTCCTTCTTCCCAACAGATGGTGAGCAAAAATTTGAGAGTAATAGGACCTAGGCTATATGTGGTTCATCTTTATATACTCAATAAATGGCATGGTGCTTGGCTTATCATAATCCCTCAATAATAGCTTCTTGAATGAAAAAATGAACGAATATGAATTACAGCTGTCTTGTCAATGCCAGAAAAAGAAACTAGATAGATATCTTAATATCTTCATTTCCAAATTATATGATAATACTTTCAGAACTCAACTATATGAAAATGGTACAGAAATCACAGAAACATTAAAAAAGGTAAAACCAAATGTAAGATGTGCATAATAGTTAAGGAAATAGGTTTTGGAGTCCAATTGCTTGGGGGCTAATTATTAACCTCCTTAAACCTCAATTTCCCCATTTGTACACTGGGGATTAGAATATTGTAATGCCTAGAGTTGTTCTGAGGATTAAATGAGAGAAGGCCTCTCATTCGGCATAGACTAAATGCTCGAGAATTTTCGCTATTACAGTTATTACTGCTGCTGTTGTTACTTTTTTTTTCTTGATGTTCTGCAGACCAGCCAGTGAAATGGTTTTGTGAAATCATACACCTTACTCTTTGTTGGACCTGATGGGCAACATTGGCTAATACTCATTATTAGTTCTCAGCTACTCCATGTGTGGAGAAAACAAAGATCATCACATGCCTCCTTAGAAGCTGCAAATATCTTTTAGTTTTATGATTAAACCTTTCCTTATTGATCTGGTAAATTAAATCGTTCAGACCTCAAAAGGGACCAGATGTTTCTGCATTTCATCTTACGATGAAAATTGGACATTAACTCCTTACACTAATTTCAGGATATGTATGACCCACATTTTGGTGTGCTTTCAGGTAACTAAGAAGATATTCACATACCTTTGACTGCTAATAGTAATAAAATGCCACAATTTTAATTATTTTTGACTCAGAAGAATTAGAAGTAGTACAATGAAATAAAATGCATCAAAAAGGGAGCGATTCGTGAGAAATGAATCTCATGGAAATACTGCTTTATTTATATTCCCATGTGCTTTGTGAGTAGGGAAGGCTAGTAATAAACTGGCTTCTTTTGGATGTATCTTCCGTCAGAGTCATAGATTATCAGATTCAAAACACGATTTGTAATTTTACTTTTTTTTTTATATATACTATTTAACATCCTATTAAAATAATTAAATTTGAATCTTCAGATATTCTGTAAACTGTAAGCACAAGATAAATTTGTTACATTTTGTCCTTAAAAAAGAATTAGGAATACCCCTTTAGAAGAAATAGCTCTTCTTTTTACTTCACCTTGGAATAGTTTCCTCTTGAGTTAATCCTTTATTAGATTTATGCTGTTCATGTCTTCTTTTGATTGCAGCACCAGTGTATTTTGAGAGAGTTGCAAAATTAATTGTTGAAAATTCATGTAAGTGCTTTTTTATTAGTCACATGAGACTGACTATAGCACATTGTTACCGTAAGTTTTTTTCTGAACTCTTAAATGTAAGTAAAATTTTTAATATTTGAAAGTATTTTTAAAATAACTCAGTATTTGATATGCATTAATGTAAGGTCTACATAAAATGTAGCACTTTAGTTTACAATAAAAAGGAAAAAAATCGCTGAGTACAAATAATATTAGCAGTGTCTGGCTGGGCGTGGTGGCTCATGCCTGTAATCCCAGCACTTTGGGAGGCAGAGGCGGGTGGATCACGAGGTCAGGAGATCAAGACCATCCTGGCTAACATGGTGAAACCCCATCTCTACTAAAAAATACACACACAAAAAAGAAAAAGCTGGGCGTGGTGGCTGTCGCCTGTACTCCCAGCTACTCGGGAGGCTGAGGCAGGAGAATGGCGTGAACCCGGGAGGTGGAGCTTGCAGTGAGCTGAGATTGTGCCACTGCACTCCAGCCTGGGCGACAGAGCGAGACTCCATCTCAAAAAAAAAAAAAAAAAAAAAAAAAAAAAAGCAGTGTCCTAAATATACTGTGGGCTAATCATCTTATAACCACAATATAGTTAGAGAAATTGAAGCTGCTGTTGTGTGGCCATAAAATTCTGGATTTATGCCCAGCTTAGGTGTTATTCTTAGTGAGGTAAGCAAGGGGAAAGAAGGAAGTAAAAGAAGATCATTGTGTTGATTTGATTTTTGCCTACTTTAAATCAAGAGCAGTATTATCTCTTCAGAATATTATTATTTTAATTGCTTAACTATCTATTCGAGGTTTAGATAAGCATAGCAGAAACCAATACTTTGTTTGAGCAAAAATATTTGGGATGTATGTGGGCATTTTTAGTTTCCTAGATAGAGTTTAAAAAAAGCTACACAATACAGAGCTGGATAATTTTCTGTATAAACCAGTCAAAGCTTTAGTTAGCACCTCATTCTCCTTGAGAGACAGACCATTCTCTAAACAGAATACTTTCTTTTTTTTTGCTACTTAAACAGGTATTTATTTCTCCCAGTTCTAAAGGCTGGGAAGTCCGAGAGCAAGATACTCACACACAGATACTTAACTTCATGTTTATAAAGTGGAAGTAGATTGTCTTTTTTAAAAAAAGTATTCTGTTTAGCGAATGGTCTTACGTCTCTCAAAATAAGAGAATCACAGATACTTAACTTCATGTTTACAAAGTGGATGTAGATTGTCTTTCTCTTAAATTCTACTCTTAAGTTAATTAGATTATGTACACACTGGTTTTTCTGTCCTATTACTTCTTGGCATATCTATGTAGATACTAGCTTTTTAATTTTTAAAATGTTGGTAAGTATTTTTGTGTCATTATAAGATAGAATTTAGTTGGAAATCAATTCTTTTACACAGTGATTTTAAAAGAGAAGACACTTCTTTAACTAGCATGGGGTTGTCCAAGTGGGGAGGTGGGCTCAGTGTCCTCTCCAAAACCTCAGGGATGCTGGGACTCTTAAGGACATGCTGTGTGCTCTGACCTGTCCTCTGTCTTCTACCCTTTGTTTACAGGCATTCTGGAATTTATCAGTATAGCGGTGGGCCTGGTCAGCATTCGAGGCGTGGACAGTGGACTCTACCTCGGGATGAATGAGAAGGGGGAGTTGTACGGATCAGTAAGTACTGGAGGGGCTTCATCCAGCTTTATGCTCCATGTTTGATTTGAACAGCTGTCTTTTCTCTGGATTAAAAAGGGCCAGAAATGAAACTGAGTCTGTTTGGAAGGCAAGTGTAAGTTTTTACTTTTTGAGGAAAGCCATTTTATTTTTATTAATAGATAAACAGCTCTGCATCTTCACTAGACCAAAGTTGCTAAGAAAATGCTTTATTTATATGCCAAACCGTCTTAATTATCAAGTAAATAAAAAAATTTACAAGTGTGAAAAATCCCATCTCCTTGTATTGAATGAGAGTTATTTTTGAAATGAATTGAAATGATCTCCTCCTCAGCTTTGCCAAGCATTGTAATTAAAACTAGAAATAGACCATGCAGTGAATCTAAACTCTCTCTGAGCTACATCCAAGATTTTCATTGTGCAGAGAAGAAGGGAGATGGAAATTATTGTCAGATATTTTTTGTATATGAATAGGAATATTACAATATTGTAATTATTTGCAAATGTTATGAATTTCTTTTTTTCCCCACTCCCCATCCCCACTGGGTTGTAAGGTCCTCAGGGGAGACAGTGAAGAAGTATTTATTGTGCCCTGCCAGGTGCCAGGCAGGCACTGTTCTAGGTGCTGAGGTGTGAATGAGACAAAGTCTGCTCTTCACTCTGTGGGGGGGACTAACTTTCCATCATGGTATCGCTTTACTCCTGTTAAGGCAGTGCCTAAAACACAGTGCATGGTATGCAGCAGGGACTTAATACATTTTTGCTTAATGTGTAAGTATGAAGAATATATACTAACTTGTATTCAACATTCAAACTTGTAATGAAATTAATCTTTAGTGTTTCTCTCTTTTTCTCTTTTCTTTTCTTCCTTTCCTTCCTTCTTTTCCTTTTCTTTTCCTTTTTCTTTTCCTTTTCCTTTTCCTTTCCTTTTGTTCTGAGATAGGGTATCGCTGTTGCCCAGGCTGGAGTGCAGTGGTGTAATCATTGCTCACTGCAGCCTGGAGCTCCTGGGCTCAGAAGCTCCTCGTGCCTCAGCCTCCTGTGTAGCTGGGACTGTGGGTGTGCATCACCACATGTGGTTAACGAAAATTTTTTTTTTTGTAGAGACAAGGTCTTGCTATGTTGCTCAGGCTGGTCTTGAACTCCTGGCCTCAAGTGATCCTCTTGCTCTGGTCTCCCAAAGTAATTTATTATTGCAATTACTGGTGGTCAAATGAGAATTTAATCCATATTTTTTGAAATATGAGAACTTTAGTTTATAAAAAGTTGAAAATGAACAGAAGCTTAGAATGAGAAAAGTTTTGGAGTTCTCAATACACAGAAATGAAGGGCAAAAATGTTTCTAGATATAATTTTCTACCATTAGGCTTGTAAAAAATACGTATATATAGATACACACATACATATATATAAAATGCTAAAATGTATTTGTAAGTGTAGGGTTGGCTTTAGCTTTTTAAACACAGTGGATGATTTAGGCAAAATTATGAACTCCCTACACAACTTTTGTGAATACCTTTACGTGTGAAGAAAGATGAGATACAAGATAAAGGAAACTTTTACATTAACAAAATAGAAAATGATGTTCCTTTTGTAACACCTTTAGTTTTGTTTTTTTTTTTTTTTTTTTCACTTTTAGGTGTGTAATGTGGGTTTGAGTGGGTCACAGTTGAACTCAATAAAATGCTTTTTTTGTGTGTGTAAAAGAGACGTTCTGACTTTTGGTGTGTAGACAGAACTTTATCGCAGTGGCCTCCAAACTTCTTTGATCACGTATCCCCACCAAAAAAGATTTTTTTGAATATGCATCTCAACATATGCATTTCAAATAAATATACTTAGAGTATGCATCTCAAATATGAAATTATTTTAAAATTATATATATCAAAGTATAGTTTATATATGTTATTTTATAAGCGATAACAGCAAAGAAAACAATTTTAAAGAATAGAATGAATGAGGAAACCTAAATAGGGGCCCTACTATTTGTTCCCTGCTCCAAGGATCACCTTGCACATCCCTCTGAATTCTTCCCAGTTGAGAGCTGACCAGTCTTTCAGATGAAATCACCAGCATGATTCAGACTCCTGTGGTTTATTGGTTGACAAGGAAAGCATGTCTAATTTTGTGTTCAGCAAAGCTGCTGGTAGGATTGTTGCCCGGGCTGAGTCTCATCTCTCCTTCTGGATGATTTAAATGGTTTCTTACTCATGCCTTCCTGCCTGGCACACCCCAGTTCCTAGCACAGTGCCTGGGGCAGCGTGAAAGGGACACTGAGTGTAGACCCACGGAGTGCCGGTGACAATACTGCGGGAAGCGGCAGCCGGGTAGACAGCTGGAGAGCACCATCTTTCCCCTTTTCTGGGAAGCCCAGCTGTCTTCCTAGGTTTTCTGTGACTCCTGGCTGCCTCACCTTGGGCTTTTTGAGCACACACACAGTGCGTGGGCAGAAGTAGACTTGACACCAGTACCGTACAACCGCACAGCTCGCCGGCAGTCCAGTCATGGAGTCCCCGCCAGGCAAAGGGCAATGAAAGAAAGAAAGGGTAAAATGACTCTTCTGTGTGTGCTTGAGAAGCGCACACCTTCTCACGTGAAGAGAGCCCGGGATGGAAACTGCTCCGAGGAAAGGTGGCTGCGAGAGACACTTTCCCGTATGACGCTTTCCTTGCGGAAACATCTTCGGCTGCTTCGCTGCATCCCTAGTCTTGTGTCTCCATTCTCCACGCTGATGCCAGACGTACCTTCGAAACCCAGACAGGAGTGTCAGCCACGCTGATGCCAGACGTACCTTCGAAACCCAGACAGGAGTGTCAGTTGTGCACAGAGATCCCTTCAAATACTTGCTTTTGAAGGATAGTGCCCACATTCTTTAACGTGGCATCCAGTGCTTAGGATGAACCGCTGCTTGGATCTGCTTTGCCGGGAGCACCCCGTGTGCCTCTTTCCCTGTGCAACTGGAGTCTGTCTGTTTGCTGTTTTCCAAACACATCATGCAGTCTGATTTGTATTTGTGGTCCAGTGAATTTCTCTCTCAGATGAAAGCTCTTGCCTTCTCCACCTGAAGCAGCAGAGACTCTATTTAAGATTCAATGGAAATATTACTTCTTCTGCAAAACCTTCATTACACCCCCAATTCTAATCCTGTTTATCTAGTTAGCATTTCTTGTGTTTTCCTTTGGGCCCTGGGAATGCTTTGTTCCCGCTATTACATAAGTCACAGTACAGTTTGCAGTGTGGTCAATTGTGTTCCTCTATTCCCTAATGTATCTAAAGGCCATGGACCACATTCTTTTCTTTTCTTTTTTTTTAAGGTTTCCTAACACACAGCAATGGCTCTTGTACACAGTAGGTGCTCGATGAGCGCTCATTGGCTTGAACTGAATTAAAAATTATGATTATTTCTGTCCCTCATTGGGTGCACTGATGTGGCCTCGTAGTATCTCCCTTGTATAGTTACTGTGTATTTAGGTCTCCAGTTGAAGGAGGAATCACCCTCTTCCATTTCTATGCGTAATTGGCCTGCGTCTGCCTGTGTTGTCTCTGGTGTGTGTGGCCCGAGGGGGATGAGGCTGAGGCTGGAGGAAAGAGAGTGTCAGGAGCGTGGTTAACTCTCCTGTATCTGCTACGAAGTAGGCACCAGGCCCTCTTTCTCCTCTTGGGTAAGATGAAGAGCTGGAGTTAGACATCTGGAATGTCTCTTCCCAGTCTGGACGGATCCCAAGAATTCTGTAGTTTGAATATCTCAGGCTTCTTTCTCAAGTCTTCTCTGTCTGACCCGTGATGTTCTCTGTGCACACAAAGTGTTTGTGCAGTGAGACCTTTTTGCCTCTTTTGTAGGCAGCTGGGAGGGAGGCTTCTGGGCGGGAGGTTATTTCCCTTTGGTCTGTTCCTCCTGCAGGTGAGGGGGAGGGCGAGAGTGAAAGTCTTGTTCCTCAGGGGCTGGAATCTCATATTTCCCATTGGGTTTGTGGTTATCCTGCCTCGTGCGGCAGTGAGAATGAGGAGTGACTAAAATATCTCATTTTCATTGTGATGAGATTGAGAGAAGGAAAGAAACAAGCAATGGTTGTGTTACTAAATACACTAACATTTGGAGCCTCCAGGAATCTATCTCTGTGAAGTTGCATGAAGCTCAGTAAACTAAATTGGAGATTTTCTTTTTTTTTTTCTAAACAGTTAGAAACTGATCTCATTATGAAAGAAGGTAAATAGGAGATTTGGAGAAATCACTTTTATAAAGTAAATGTGTAAATGTGAAATTCATTTAAAGTATATTTTCCTATTCAGGGATTAATTTTCTCTTTTCGTCTATGTAGTTTTTGTTTGCTTGTTTTTGTCTCCAGGTTTACCTTGAGAGTCGATCTAAAAGGTCAGAGGTAAATGGGTTAATACTTCGTCAGAAAAATATACAGGATTCTGATATCCTATTAGAATGTGGAAATAAGAAAAACTGTATTGCTAATGGGTATAATGATTTGATTAGAAGGAGAACATGAATAATTTTAACTTGGGGATGGTGTTTGATTATTATATGCATGTGTAATTTGTCCGTGTATCCATTCATGTATTTGTTTATTTCACATTTATAGCTATGATTCCTCCAGCACTGTGATGAGTGCAAAACAATGAAACAGGTAGCTATACTTGTAAATAATTCAGGGCAGTGTGACATCTGCCATAGTAGAGGAATGGACAGATGTTTTGGCATCCCAGAGGAGTGTTTAAATAACTGCTTGGGGAGGTTGAGTGGTAGCATTTAAAATGGGTCTTGAGGGATAAATAGGAGCCTCAGAAAAGGAAGGGCAGGCAAGTTAAGTCACATGACCCTTCAAATGTGACAATTAAAATATGCTGCCAGGTTGAAATTTCGAGAGGATATTAGATTACACACACACCACACTTGGCCAGGGGATTAGAGTATTCATTGACATTGGTCACTTTTGTTCTTATCAAAAAGATTAGAGGCGCAGCTCTGATAGTGACTTTTAGAGTCTTAATCTAAACTGTTTGAGTATGATAAAAATACTTTTAAAAAGTTTTTTTTTATTTTATGAGATGGAGTCTCACTCTGTCACCCAGGTTGGAGTGTGGTGGCATGATCTCAGCTCACTGCAATCTCTGCCTCCTGGGTGCAAGGGGTCCTCCTGCCTCAGCCTCCTGAGTAGCTGGAATTACAGTGCGCAGCACCACCACGCCTGGCTAATTTTTGTATTTTTAGTAGAGGCGGGGTTTCACCATGTTGACCAGGCTGATCTTGAACCCCTGACATCAAGTGATCTGCCTGCCTCACCCTTCCAAAGTGTTGGGATTACAGGCATGAACCACCATGCCCAGCTTTCAAGATGCTTTAAAACATCAAGAATAATTGACCATAATAAATGCCTCCTTAAAAAAGAATGCCATGAAAAAATCTCCTTCAAGAAGCTTGCATTTAACAAAAGGAATTGACCTTTTCATTAAAAAAGATAGCTGGCACAGGTACTGGCATTGCAAGGATGTTGGAACATACGGCATGGAGTCTGTAAAAGTGACACTGGAGGATGGCGCAGAGATGGGGGAGGTGCCAACATTTCTGGTTTGTATCCCTTTGTAGCACTTACATTATTTTGCCCAGAATTGTAATTCCTGCTGGCCTCTTTGTTAGATGAAGGTTTTTGGAGTCAGAGTCTTTGGCTTTGTAATTTTTCTATTTCTTGAAGGCCAGGCAGGGCAATTTATGTGCAGTTGGCACATGGTAAATGTTTGTTGACCCAATTATTCACTCCGTCATGAACACGCGCATGCGGTGTCTACTGTACATGAGCATGAAATAGTGATAGCACTGATACAGGGTTATGAACTTGTAGAGCCCAGGTGTTTCCACAGGAATTAGTCAGCTACCGAAACTGAAAATGAGAGAGGTTAAGTGACTTGCTCAAAGGCTCAAAACTTGTAGATGCAGAGTGAGGACCAGCCTCAGACTGACTGCCTCAGACCAGTGCTTTGCAGCCATTCCTAGCCTCATCCTGACAGGTGCTTCTTAAAGCAGGTGTTTACTAGTGGGTTTGGTTATATTTCCAAGGACACAACAGGGCCTTGGTTTATATGGCTCCGTGTAATCAGTAACCAAGGTGTGATGGGTTTCAACTCTGTTTCCAAAGCACAGAAAGTTTCTTTTAGTAAATACCTCATTTGGGGCAGTTTTTTCCGCTGGGCAGACATATATGAGTCAAAGAAGTTTCTTGCTTGGTGTTCCATATTGTGGGGTAGGTGGGAGGAACCTTGTAGGTCCCTCTGTCCCAGAATTGAGGGACATATCCACCTCTTTAAAAGGAGACAATGAAGTATATCTCATATCCTTATAATCCTATGTTGACTTAGATTATTTTTGTCATGTTATTTGAATATGTGCACACATGAAACTAGATAACTAGATGGGAATTCCTTATGCCTCTTTGAAAACTGTAATTCAAAACATTTATATGCCAAAATTCAAGTTGAACGGCAAGATCAGTAAAATGCACGCTGACACAGTGGATTTCACATGGAGGAAGATGCTCCGTGACTGAGACGAAGATGCTGCCTCACTGTAAATCCAGCCTTGGCGCTTGGTGCAGCTTCCTGTGAACTCAGGGCACCTGTCTGCAGAGCACCTCAGGATGACTTGTTCCCCTGCCCCACTTCTTCCTATGTGAGTTCCCGGGACAACAAATGATCTCATGTGATCTTCACGTGTCTCAGACACACCACCAATGTACTCAGTGTGCCTTTTCTTTTTCCTATTGGTCCCGATGGTGAAAGTATTGTAGCACTGTGTACCACTGGCAGTAATTTTAAACCCCAGTCCATTCTTGGGGGGCAGTTATGTAGTTGTGGGATGGCCATCGGTGGGCTCCTGGATACCCTTAAAACAATTCTAGTACTTTTTCATTGACATGGAAAGGCAACATGAAAACATTCTTGGAGAGAACTTGTGGCCCCGCAGATTACGCCCTTTGCCTTCTAGGTATCTGCGGTGCCAGTGTTGAAGAACACTGCATAGGCATGAAGCTCTGGGCAGGGTCAGAGTTGGGGACGGAGGCCAACCCGTGCAATTCATCAGAGACCTCCTCGTCTCGTGCAATTCATCAGAGACCTCCTCGTCTCCGTCAGGTGCTCTGCAGGAGCAATTTGGAGCCACTTTTGAACAAGGAGAATAACCTTATGTGTTCGTGGAACGGGATACCACACCACATGGCAAGGACCACTCAGCTTCTGATTTGTCACTGTAGTGGTTCAGTTCCGATTGCTTTGATGGGAGACGTTCAGACACGTCCTGTACAAAGAATGCAATTCACATAAAGGAGATGAATAGGTTCATTTCCTTAGTCACCTACCTGATAACAGGCATGCTCTGGAGTTGGGTGGTTTTCAACAGATATTTTGAGTAATTGAGCATTGCCTTATGCTGTGTTTCATATGTGCATGACCAATTTTCAAAGAATTGAATAATAATTCTTAGATGATACGGAGGGCAGCTTCTGCTGTGTGACTGAGTCCATGTATCGTCCTGGTTTTAGAGATGAGGAGGTGAGATTTTAGTGGCTTAATGACTTGTTGAAGGTCACATAGATGATGACAAGTCAGGATTCGAATGTAGGTAAATTAGTAAATCTTGTCTGATAAGAGTGGCCATGCATTTTTGTGAATAAAAATATATTTACGAGAATTAATCACATGAATATTTTTAACTGGAATTAACTGTATAGTGGAGCAGGGTTTTAACATTTCTTACACAGATGTGATTTTGGAGGATTTTTTTTTTTTTTTCCAGTAGCCTGGTTTTAACTTAGTGGTTCATTTGTTTCCTTAGCATCTATATTGCTGGCCATTAGTTAGTGGACAATCATCTTTTAAAATAATGTATCTGTTTGACTTTAGTTATGGTGTTGAGCATGGTAGCTCCATTTACGAATTGTCTAAGGCATACTGAAGACATCCCGAGCTAGTATAGAACACAGGTCTGGAGATTTTCCGGGTTTGGGGAAGGGTTGTTTTCAATTCTTAGTTGCCCAGCAGAGGCATTTCCTGTCTGGGATGGGAATTGGAGGAACGTTGCTGTGGGTCCTCAGGAACATGCTCGGGAATCCCAGAGCAGAGTTTTCCTGATGACCAGGTGCAGCTTTCGTACATGAGCCCAATGCCCCTCTTTCCCACCCTGGGTTTTACTCTCTTCCCTGCTTCACACTGCTGCGTTTTCTGAAGTCCCTCTGCCTCTGTCCCTGCCAGAGAAGCCGATAGCCTGAGAGAGTCGTTTTGGGAAGCCCTGAGTCAGACGCCTATTAAAGCTGCCCCGTTTGGTAAAGCAGAGCTCTGTGAAGGCAGGGACTTGGTGACTGTGGTTCCCGTGGTCCTGCCAGTAGTTAAAATCGAGTCTTGCATGCACTTGGCACCTAATGAATATTGCATAAATGAATGTATTGTCGGTGGGATCCCAAATCACCTTTTTAAAATTTTTTTTCCCTACAAAAAATGGACTAGGCAGACCCTAGTTGATAAAGTACTTGATTCGTGAATAGGTATTTGAGAGCTGGAGGAGTTGACATGTAGACCTGTGGTTCCTGATTTTGAGTATAAGGTTCCTTTTTTGATAAAAAGTATTAGGGAGCCCCACATGCTAGTAACTGCACTTCTAAGTGTCTTATGATTGAAAGGATGTATTATGACGGTAACTCCTCTGAATTCATAAACACTTTCAAATGAATTCCTCACTGAGCAGTCTGTGTGAGGGTCTTCCGTGTCTGTGGCTTGCTGACGGTGCTGACTCCTGCTTCCCCTCATCCTGAGCCTTGAGGCACACTGGAGAAGTCTGATCAGGTTGTAAGTTAGGGTCTGCAAGGATAACCGGGTGACAGTAGCTTCAGGGACAGCAGAGGCACAAGCTCAATGTCTCCAAGGTCTTCTTGCTTCTTCCACCTCCTGGCCTCCTAAATCCTGGCACTCCTTCCTCTCGCCTCTCCCACATCACTCCTGTTTTCAGAATAGGTTGTTCATCGCATGGAACCCTGGAGAACCCCTCAACCAGAGCCTCAGTGTCATGGACAGTTCCTGAATTGAAGAGCTTCCTGCTTCTCTCCAGGGCAGCGCAGTCTCCCTGTGTTCCCTGAGTTAATGCTGTTGCACAGCCTGATGCAGAATAGGGCTCAAATTGGAAGCGCGCTCTAATCAGTCACTCATTCGCACACTCGCTCACACACGCACTCCTCCATGCACACATACATGCCTACATGCTCATGTGCACATTCACTCTTCTGTTCACACACATACTCCCATGCTTACTCACTCATGTGCTCACACTCACACATTCTTCTTTTCACAGTTCACTCACACACTGACTTGCTCACTCTTCCATTCGCAGGCATATGTGCTTACACATTCACACACTCACTTGCTCACACCCACTCACACACTAGCATTCACCTACAACACACACACCCTCATACTCATGCACTACCTCACGACCCCTTCTTTCTTGTTCTTTCCCAAAATCAACAAGTCTTATTGATTACCTACTAATAATGCATGCTGAGTGCTTTGGTAGGTGCTGGAAATACGTTGATCCTCATTGTTCACAGATTCTGGTTTTTTGAATTTGCCTACTTAGTAAAACTTGCTTGTAACCCCCAAATCAATATTTGTCTGACTTTCATGGTTATTTATGGACATGGGCAAAAAACGTGAGTAGCGTCCATGCACACGCTCCCAGCTGAGGTTGAAGAAGACACTGTTCTCCTTGTCTCAGCTCTGCTGGAAGCAAAGGGTCCTTTTCGGGATCTGTTTAGTGCCATGTGTCACGTTTTGTGCCTTTTATTGGTGATTTTGCTGTAGAAAACATTCTTAGTGTGGTGCTGAAGTGCGGTCGAGTGTTGCTAAGTGCAAGAAGGCTGTGATGCGGCTTAAGGAGCAAATACGTGTGTTAGAGAAGCCATTCGTTGTGAGTTTGATGTTAATTAATCAGCAACAGATATTAAATGAGGTATCGTTCAACAGAAACACACATAAAACAAGGTTATGTATCTGTTGGCTGACAAAAATGTTATGACCAGAGGCTCACGGGAACCCAACTTTGTGTTTCCCCCAGGAGCAATGGTTCGGTATTGTAGGAGAGTTTATAGAACTTAACTACCTCAAGTAAAGAGAATCAGCTGTACCTACAAATGCAAATGTACTTCCTCGTGTGGGTGATCTTAGAACTTATTCAGGAAGAACTTGCCACTTCGTTGAGGGAGTCAGACGTGTAAACCAAGAATTATAATGTGGTGTGATGAATGTTATCATAGAATTATAAACAAAAGGGGCTTGGAGAGCTCGCAGGAGGGAGCTTAATTCTAGGAGTAGGAGAGAATGTCAGGATTATTCACAGAGGAGATGGAGACAAACAGGCAGGTGTTCTCAGTAGAGAAAGCTTTTCAGCCAAGAAGGCACCTTTGCTACAGGGTTTAGAAACGTGGAAGCTTCTGGATGTCCCCGGATTCTGTGGTCTTTCCTCTGTCCCTGCCTCATCTGTCTCATCTTGTCTCTGCTTCTGTTTATCCTAGTTGCTACTAGAGGCATCTTCGCTGACATTTCGAGAGTCCTCCCCTGTCAGCATCAACAGCCCCTCTGGGGCTGTTGTCCAGCGTCCTGGCCCGAGAGATGCCCTCCCTCCTTACAAAGCGGAGTGGGAACCACTGTCCTAGGCCAGCTTTGGCAGCGGCCTGGTCGCCTCACCCCTTCTGAATCCCCCTCACCATGGACTGACTTGAACTTGCACAGAAACATCATTTGTCAGCCTGCTGGCCTGGTGTGCCTCAGTGGCACTGTGACAACCGGCCGAGAAAAATGTCCGCATCCCTGATACCCCGTTGCAGAGGGCTTCCCCCGAGGACTAAAAGGTTATGGTGCTAAGTGTGAGAACCACGCTCAGAGCTGTCTTTCTTCATGCTGTCTGTAAATGCTTACAATCCTGAAACTGGCTGATTCCCTTTGCATCTTTTTTTTCTTGGTAATTCTTCATTGCAATCTCTGTTGAAGTTTGCTGCTTCTATGTAATGAGGTGCCCCAAGCTCAATGCAGTATTCTAAGAACAGACTTGCCAGTGTCATACCAAAGACATCCTTGTCCCCATGGTGTGTAGCGTGATTGTTTTGCTGTAGCCCCGAATTATTTTTGCCTGTTTAGCTGCCATGTTGCGTTGTGCGTTCGCACATAATCAGCTGTCCGCTCTCAGCTTTAGGTTCTCCTGCTCTCTTCCTTTCTTTCCCCCTCCCCACTTTGCTTCCTCCCTTTCTGTTTCCCTGAAACCTTCTTTCATTTTCCATATGAATTTCTGTGTTTCAGATACTTTTCTTCTGGTTGTGTTGATTTGGCTTGTATTCTTTTTCCTTTTTTCTCTGTGTCTTTCAAGCTGATTTTCATTCTGCAGTGTTGTGATGGGAGACTCTAGTCTATACTTGCATGCTGACCAGTTGCAACTTGGAGATGAAGCATGGTTAGTGGAAACGCAGGCCCCGGAATCACCACTTTGTCGCTCACTGACCCTGTAGCCGTGGGCAATCTTCTCACTGTTTCTGAGCTGAGGCTGTAGAATGGGCTAATGATAGACACTTCATAGCTGGGCTGTGAGGATTAGAGAAGATGACGCCTACAAAGTGGCCCATGTAGTGCTTGGCTTTTGTGTCTGCTCAGCATAGGCTCGTGCTCCCAAGCGTGTGGTAGTGACGGAAATGCTGTACTCAGGCGAGAGACACACTGACACTGTTTCTTGCGAGTTTGAATTCTGAAATTAAGACCCATGACACGGCCTCCGAAGATAAATAAAAAATTTCCTTCAGGTCAAAACATGACATTCCTCAAATTATATGTTAAAATGTCCACAATAAAGCCTTATTTACCAAGATTAATTTTACATACTTTATTCTCATATGCTGCTCATGATTATTTTATCTGCTCAATTAAAGAAATTTATGAGGGGTTTGTTTATTTGTGATTATACTTATTATTTTTTAAATGGTGAACTCACAGGCTGCCATAGCACCCAAAATGCTGTCATCAAAGACGGTCTCTTAGGGTTAAGGCACAATTTTTAAAACGGTGCATGTCAGCATATTCATTTGGTGTCTTGGAGGAATGGAATGACCAGATGGTCAGGTCACCTTATCCTTGAGAGAATTAGACATAGCCTACCGCAGTGTTGAGGAGGGGAAGGGCCATTTCTATTGATCTATCAAAAGGTGGAGTCAGCATAAGGATTGATTTCCGGAGAAATCAGGGCTGACGTGAGTATACTGGGGGCTAGGAGTTGGGGCCCAAGGAGTGGGGAGGGTGCCAGGGACGGCGTCATCTCCCTTGCATTCTTGCTTAGGACTTCTCTGTGGGTATCAGGTGGACATGGTGGTGCTGAGGGGACATGGGCATCCGCTGTGGGTGTCTGAGAAATTCAAGAGCCACATAGAAATATATAGTGTCCAGGGATCCCTGGCATCATTGATCTTCAGGGTGCGTCTTCTCTGCCTGATGCTCATGTCCAGCTGCTCCCCCAGATTTGAGTGTCCTATGACGTTGCTAACTTTTTGTTTTCTTACGGGATTTGGCTTTTTTTCCCAGTAGGTTCTCTTTGGGCAGTTCATGGTGTAGGGTTTATTGGTCAAGCAGACAGCTCATGAATGAGCCCTGTCTGTTGAGGCCAACGTTGGGAAGAGGATGTGGCAGGCCCCACAGTGCAAGGAAGTAGCGATGCCTTGGAGAACTGTATCCTCCCAGTGGTCTCCCAGGGAAGAGAAGGAGAGCCCCTCGGGCCAAAGTGGCTGTCTTCTTCCCTGTCCTTTCCTCCTTGAAACAGCAATCTCATTCTCTGCCAGCTTCTGGAAGCATGAACTCAGTCTGTGCTTTCCATCCTCTGCCCCTCCCTGCTGCAGTGGGCAGTGATGCAGCCCATTTCTTTCGGTTTCTTTCCCTGTTTTCCAACTGCACCGGACTCTCTTTTTTCATTTCCTGTTCAATACGTCCTTCCAGAGTTACTGTGGATAACTTCGCTTTCCACATTTTGATGTTTCCAAGACTGAATCACTAGAATCTTAGACTTACAGGGACCTTAGACATCGTAGTCCAATTTCTTCATTTTCACAGAGGAGAAAATGGAGCCCTGGGAATGTTAATCAGCTCACCCACAGTCTCCGGATTGGGTGTCTGTGTCGCTGGAAGGTCAGCGTGCCTCTGCTAGGGACACTCTGTGCGTCTTTTAGGTTTTCAAAATCTGTCTTTGAGCTTATGCTGTCGTTGTATTTGTTAATCTTTCATTTTCTGTCATTTTATTTCTACAGATCATGTGCTGAATTTAGTCTGCTTTCTCTATCGTAGAAAGTCTGGTACATTAAAAAAAAGTTCTGCCTCCTCCAGTATCTCCCATGATTATCATGGGAACAAAGTAGATGCAGTCAATTGTCTTTGTAGAATGTCTTTCTTGAATCCTTATTTCCGTAATTTTACCTCTCAGCCTTTTAGCTTTCCATTTCTCCTCCGTTGTCTGCCAGTCTGATCCTTCAAGGGCATTCAACTCTCAGCTTTTACTGAGTAATATTTAATTTGAAGTATTTTCAGCTTTTGTGTGTCTTCGATGTGCATTTTAAGTGATCATTGAATTATATTACTACTCTTACCAGATACTAGTCTATAGGGGAAAAATGTTACATGTGATTTTTTTTTTTTCAACTTGGTGTTGTAAGGTGTTAAATTTGATGAATTTTTCCTGTAGGTTTGTTTATGGAATGATTAAATGTACATTGGCTAAACATTAACACAAGCAAAAATGCTTCTCAAAGTAAATATTACACTTTGAAAATTTGAATTCTGTTATTCCCTGAGCAAGACTTTCTTTCCTCTGTGGGAATACCCCTCTGAACATGTGTTAAAAGTTTATGAGCTAATATGATTTGCTAAACAAACATTCATTTTTATAGGCAGCTTCCAAGGAAGGCCTCTCAGTCGTCTAGTTTGTTCTGTGGTATATTTGGCAGGTTCTGTCCTTGGCAGCAGACTAGGTACCACATGGTTGGTGAGCATGCAGCACTGAAGATGTGTGTGTGCATGTGTGCGTGTGTGTGTGTGTGTTTGTGTGTATGTGACTAGATTCAGCCTGGGACCCCTATCATTGAGTTCCCAAATACTGACGTAAGCAGCTTCTGGGAAAGGGTCTTTTCTGTTTTCCTTTTGTATCTTAGGTGGAGGAGGAGGGGAGAGAATTTAGGAATTCTTAGTTTCCTATATACTTTGATGAGACAAAATGCAAAATGGCCTGCCGACTTGATTCATTTTGTGTATGTGGACCAGACACAACTGATTCAATTGTTCCCACAATTCTGGTGGCAATTTTGACAGCCAGGAATGTGGATATAAAAGCAGGCCCATCTGGAATACTGGGGAATTTAGAGGTTTTGGAAAACTGGCTTAAGGTGAGCCATATTGGGTTGGGTCTGGGTCGGAGCTTCTCATGAAATAAATAGTGTCCTCTTGCCTGGTGTCTCTGTGTTTGTTGCTTTCTGTCTAGTTGGGGACTTCTCCCATGAGAGAAGAGTGAAGAGACCTGGCTGCTGCTTAATGGTCCTTTAGTCATTATATTTAATCACCCTGATCCTTGCAACAACTCCCCTTAAGGCTTTACTGCTAGATTATTAACGAAGAAGAGTACATCTGTACGAGTAATTGTGGTTAAGGGAGGTTTAAAATATCCTGACTGTAATGAACAGTAGATATGAGAATGAATGATTACATTGAAGTCATTAACTTATGAAATGTTTGGGACCTCTGCAGTGAAGTCAGTGTCTGTACAGTTACTGATCCTAAGTTGATGTGTTGTAGTAGTTTACAGCATAGCAGCAAGTAGTCTAAGCAGCCCGTTGAGTAGAATAAATGCAACCATGTGGACAAAACGACACCATAGGTTTATTAATATGGAAATTATGTTTTAAAATAACAGCATGGCATAAGTCTATACGTTTTCAATCACTCTTACTAAGTCTTGACTTTTGAACCAACTCTGGCTTCATGTTTTAAGTGGGCATAGATACGAATTGAGCATCATGTTGCCCATGTGGATTATACATTTTCAAATTGTCTCATATTTTTAAATAGTGTCTGTATAAGTTTATGTCTTATAACATTCCTAAGCATTCTCTGGGCTGTACTATAATTTTCACATTATTATCTCATACTTTGGTTTTAATAGGATTGGTAAAAGTTTTGAAGTTTTAATTTCAGTTTTTCCCACCGCTTGGAATTTGATGATATAAAATGAAAAGAGGTTTCCATAGTTGCTAACATTCACCAGATTTTGTTCCAAAGCATGGACTTTAGTAGACTTTTGAATTAAATCCACATTCTCCACCCAAGCCTAGTGATATAATCCAACAGTTCAAAGATAGGTATGCCATAAACAGCTATAGTTAAATAATCTAAAAAAAAATTAAAACATGGAAATACAATAAAACAAGAATTGATCACTTTATAGTGGAATACTCTATAAACTGTCTGCATTAGAAACATGTGGTGAGTTTTAAAACATCTGAGTTCTATAATTCTAGAGTGTATAGTTTATTTGAAGGCAGACACGCCCTCCCCCACCCCTTCCCTTCATCCGCACATCTATATAAGAATACAGGTTAATATTTTTTGCTATCCAAATTTGCATTCATTTACTTATTTTTTATTTAGAAAAATGATTGTGGAGTATAAATACATAACATAAATATTTTCACCTCAACTAAATATTGTATCACTAAGTACTGAAGTATGATCGTAAAGAGATTATTTCTGTAGATCTTGCTACTCATTCTAAAACAAAAATCACACATTGGCATAATCCCCAATAAAAGGAAGAAATTATTTAAAAGCATATGTATGATTTAGACGAGTAACACAGTCTTTATAACTTTTCATGATAATTTTAATTTTTAAGGGATCTAAGCTGATCTGTGTGGTATAATTGGTGTAATTGCAGGAACTTAAATGTACCAGTGGTTTTGCAATGTCATGTTTGCACAATCTCATTTAACTTGTTGACTGAAGTTGTATAACCCTCGTGTGTATGAGACAATTGGAATTGGACTCAGCCATCACAAAAAATGCTGGCTGTAGATTATACTGTTTTTCTTTTGTTTGATTTTTAGAGATAGGTTCTCTCTGTTGCCCAGGCTATAGTGCAGTGTCACAATCACAGTTCACTGCAGCCTTATCTCAAGTGACCCTCCTGCCTCAGCCTCCTGCGTAGCTTGGACTACAGGTGTGCACCACCATGCCCAGATAATTTTTTGTTTTGTAGAGATAGGGACTCACTGTGTTTCCCAGGCTGGTTTGAACCCCTGGCCTCAAGTGATATTTCTGCCTGGGCCTTCCAAAGTGCTGGGGTTACAGGCATGAGCTGCTGTGTCTGGCTAATTATACTGTTTTAAATTGAATAATTCGCTTTATTTTCTAAGTTACGTGTGTGTGTGTGAACGATGCTCTAATAGCCTGCTAGGAAAATAGGGCAATGTTAACTGGCAGTGAAAAGGTCAGTTCAATTTCTTAGCATATTTACTTTTTTAAAAGGGGGGTTTCCATATTCTTTAAAAAAGTAATAAAATGAGAATCTTTTCTTAAGCACTGAAAACAATTTCATGTTTCATTCTTAGATAGTGATACCTCTACCACTGTGGAATTTTGTTCATGATTGCTATTCTCTTGCCCTCTCCACTTATTCCTCCTGCAGATAAATAGAATTACTCAAAAATTACATTTGGAAATAGAGAGACACATCTTTTTACTCTGCTTAGTGAAAAGTGAAAAGTGGAAGGGCCTGGTCCCAAGAGTGTGGTGGCTGTGCTAGGTAGGGCTCCTGGAAACTTCTTGGTCTGGTGGCTTCATTACATAATAACAAGATCCTGTGGCACAGACCAGGTGCAAATTGCTTCACATCTGGGCCTTGCTGTCCCATGTATTTAACTGGAAAAGTTGCATTTGCTGTTTTCTAAGGTTTATTCAGGTTCTAAGATGTTGAGATGTTATTGTGATATTAACAACACGGTTGTTGCCTGGGAGCTTCCTCGGTGTTCAGCACTGCTCTCTGGTTGGATCTCTGTCACAGCTCTGCCTCAAGACACTTATTACTAACCTGTTTTAAAGGTGAGGTTACTGAGACTTGGAGAGGTGAGAGAACCAGTTGTAAAGCCCTGCAGCTAGTGACAGTGAAGCTGGGATAGGAGCAGGCTTCTCACTCCAAAGTCAGGCTTTCCTGTCACATAAACTCATTATCTTCTGCTGGGATTTTTGTGTATCTGTTTCTGATCCAAGAAAAACCACTGTGCTGTGGGTATGAGATGTATGCAGAGGAAGTACATGCTGGCACCTCACTCGTGGCTCAGAAAGGAGGAGGAAGTGTTCTACATTTAAAATAAAGTTCAATTTCATAGTATTTGTAGGTGATGTGATTTCCTGCTGCAAAAAAGAAAGGTTACTTTGAATTCCTTTTTCTTGTCCCTTGTAGAACTAAAGGCTCATCCAATCCCATCTTTTGGTCTATTTTATTAATGATAAAATAAAGGCACATATTTGTTTAGAAATTTCACTTAATTACAGCAAACCGAAACCAGCTATTTTTAGCCAGGAATGATCTTGCCTGTGAGGAGACTATCATGCAAATGGAAGTAAGGACTAAAATAGCCATCAATGTCTTTAACACACTTAAACTTTTATCAGTTTCAATAGAGACGAGAGGGAAGTCACATTCAGCCCCATCTCCCCAGCGTAGGAGGAGGTTGAGTTTCCCCAGAAGAGCACCCCTCTAGGCCGTGTGCAGAGGAGGGTGCAGGAGTGCCTCTCTCCCGTGCACCCCTCCTGTGGGGTGGAGCTGCTTCTCCTGGCCACCCTCAGATGAGAGTAGTCCAGTTTGGGGTGGGGTTTGGTTTCTACGATTGATTCTGTCCCTGTGAACCCAGCACCAGAGGTCTAAAGTTTTCCCATCCTTTTTGTCCTTGCCTGATGCATTGTTTTTCCTTTCTGCTTCCCCCCATTTCAGCTCACTTAGCACAACTTGACCAGTGAGATAGTATTTTGCTGAAAAAACCTACTCAGTGCTTCCAGACACGTAGAAGAGCACCTATCAGGAAGTGCCAGCTCTCACAACCTCTGAGTGTGGTTTAAGCCTTTGGATTAGAGAAGAGACCTAGAAAAGGTGGCCTCACGATGGGCTATTGATTGGTTTTGTCAAATTCTCTTCCTTTGTCCTCTCCTTTGCTCTCCTGACTTACTCTGCAAGGAGTTGGGAATGATGCATTCTACCCAACTGATACCTGTGAATTCATTGTATTAAACTGTGTCCTTAACTACATACATGGAAAGAGAACATCTGTATTTTCGTGATGTATAAAGTTTACTGTCTGTCCCGTGGGTCTGCATGACAGAAACGGATGCCCTTATCTGTATTTGCTTATTTGTTTTCTTATTTATATAAGGCGCCAGGTAGGTAAGAGAAAAGAAACTATTTCTAACAAGTTATTTTCATGTTTACTGTTTTAAACACTAAAGAGACTGATTTTAAAAGTTTCAGTTGAACAGTGAGAAGAGCGAAAAGGCCAGTAAGTCCAGTCACCCTTATTTCTCTAGGGGCCAGCTTCGATGCACACATTTTTGCCTGGGGCGTGTTCACGGCTTTGGGATGTGGGGTGTGTGTGTGTGTGTGTGTGTGTGTGTGTGTGTGTGTGTGAGTGTGTTATTTTTGTTGTTACTGCCCATGAGTCTTGCAACCCCAGGAGCCCTCGGTTGTGGGGTTCAACTGGACCCCAGCTTTCATAACGCTCAAGAAGAGAAGGTGCCGTCCATCTGGGGAGAGGCAGAGCCTTTCTGATCTGGATCAGTGTACGTTTCTTCTTGGTATCTGTGAACCTGAGAATGTAGCTTTTTTAGTTAAGGGTCTCTTCTTCTATCTAAATTCAAGGGAAAGGAAGGCCAGGATATTTGCTTTTACTTTGGGTTCAGGAAAACTCACTCAGTCATGATAGAGGCATTATGTTTTAAAATGTAGACTGAGAATTAGGATTCTGCATTAGAATTCTCCCAGGGGCCTGTTACTAATGCATATTTTGAGAATTGCTGAATCAGAGTTTTAAAGGTTTGGGGCTCAGAAATCTGCATCTTGAAAAGGCATCTCAGGTGATTCTGCTGCACACTGAATGAAGTTTAAAAACCACTCAGAGAGAGTAGTAAGTAAATGCTGCTGCTAAAAAGGGCAGAAAATATCTGACCTCACTGGTCATGTTGCTAATGTTGATCTCTGCAGCAGGTACTTTATAAAATATATACTGGTGTTAAAGCCGTTATCTGAGCCTTGCCACGGGCATAGGCTCTCCCTCTCAGTGTGGTCACCACATAGCTGCTCTAGGAAAAATGGGAACAACGTATCACATTAGGTGTTCCTTGCATTTGACTCATTCAAATGATTGTATATGCAACAGTTTAACTAGAAAATGTTTAGACTCTTGCGCTTTAGTCATTATGAGTTAGAGATTAGAATGTAGTTACATTTGTAGGGTTAGGCAGTTTTTGCAAAATGCATTAAAATGGGTAAAATGGGCTAAAACATCAGTATTTTCTCATGGGGGTTATATTGTGTAGCAACGGAATGTTACTTTTAATACAGAATGTAGCTAATTTTGCAACATTTATCTTTTAAAAAAAATTTTAATTTTTAGTTCTGGGGTACATGGGCAGGATGTGCAGGTTTGTTAATAGGTAAACGTGTGCCAAGGGGGTTTGCTGCACCTGTCAATCCATCACCTAGGTATTAAGCCCAGCGTGCATTAGCTATTTTTCCTGACGTTCTCCCTCTTTTTCTCTTTACAGGAAAAACTAACCCAAGAGTGTGTATTCAGAGAACAGTTCGAAGAAAACTGGTACAATACGTACTCATCAAACCTATATAAGCACGTGGACACTGGAAGGCGATACTATGTTGCATTAAATAAAGATGGGACTCCGAGAGAAGGGACTAGGACTAAACGGCACCAGAAATTCACACATTTTTTGCCTAGACCGGTGGACCCGGACAAAGTACCTGAACTGTATAAGGATATTCTAAGCCAAAGTTGACAAAGACATTTTCTTCACTTGAGCCCTTAAAAAGTAACCACTATAAAGGTTTCACGCAGTGGGTTCTTATTGATTAGCTGTGCCATCACATCACTCCACTGTTGCCAAACTTTGTCGCATGCATAATGTATGATGGAGGCTTGGATGGGAACATGCTGATTTTGTTCTGCACTTAAAGGCTCCTCCTCCTGGAGGGCTGCCTAGGGCCACTTGCTTGATTTATCATGGGAGAAGAGGAGAGAGAGAGAGACTGAGTGCTAGGAGTGTGTGTGTGTGTGTGTGTGTGTGTGTAGCGGGAGATGCGGGCGGAGCGAGAGCGAAAGGACTGCGGCCTGATGCATGCTGGAAATAGACACGCTTTTACATTTCTGATCAGTTGTACTTCATCCTGTATCAGCACAGCTGCCATACTCCGACTCATCAGGATTCTGGCTGGTGGCCTGCGCGAGGGTGCGGTCTTTCTTAGAAGACTTTCAGTTAATTCTCACTGGTATCATCCCAGTGAACTTAAAGCAAAGACCTCTTAGTTAAAAAAAAAAAAGAAAAAAAAAAAAAAAAAAGAAAAGAAAAAGAAAAAAAAAAGTTAAATTTATTTATAGAAATTCCAAAGGCAACATTTTATTTATTTTATATATTTATTTATTATATAGAGTTTATTTTTAATGAAACATGTACAGGCCAGATAGGCATTTTGGAAGCTTTAGGCTCTGTAAGCATTAAATGGCAAAGTCTGCTATGAACCTGTGGTAAATTCATGCAAGTAGATATAATGGTGCATGGATATGAGAAACTCTGATGACCCTAATGTACTAAAGGCGACAATCTCTTTTGTGCCCATATTATTGTAAACTTATGCACATCGCTCATGACACTGAGTATTCACTCTTCAGACTGCTTGTTTCATAGCTTATCCCAGAGGATTAAAGATAAACTGGGTCTCAAACTTCGATTCTGTGTCTGCAATATTTCCTCTCTCATAAGTGACTCCACTGTTGTAGCTTCATGGTTGGAAAATATGAGGGTTGGTATATGTCTTATTTGTTCAAATCTATCGCAGAATATACCAAAGCTAAATAATAACTATGCTTTTATTTTAGCCGATCTCCAGAATGACAGTATTAACATCAAACATTGTATTGATTTAGAATTCTCAAAAAAGGAAAAAAAAGTATGTAGCACAGACTATTTTTTTTAAGACGTAAGAATCAGATTAACGGGATCATACTTATAAACATGTTTTGGTTCCCTTGGCTATCAAATATGAAATTATAGAAGGATCATAGGGGTCATTGTAACATCTTTTAGAGAAAATGGCTTTCAGTGTGAACTGTCCTAATTACGTGGTAATAGCACCCTTAGTAAAACTTGCAAAATGAAACTAATACATCGTTATCAATAATGACAATGAGGGGGAAAGTATTACACTTGTTGACTGTGTTTTGTTTTTTAAAATGGTCTCCACAAGCGCTCAATTTTTTTAGCGGGGGTGTTACTATATAGAATATCTTTTACAAGGCTTTTATAACATTTTATGCTGAAAAGCATAAGAATACGTATTTCTTTAGTAGCAATAATTTTGGAACTTGCCCTTGGGCAAGCGAGACTATTTCTTACTATATACTAAGGAGAAAAGAGCCAAATTCTTAAAGCAATATTTAAGAAAAAAGGAAATTTATAACAAATTCTCATCTACATATGACACTTTCTAGCCAGGTGTGTTGAGAAGTGGAAAGTGACAGTTTAAACATGGAACTAATTTTAAAATTTACTATTCAAACTTTGTTTTTTTCTGATGCACATTCTCTATGAAAAATAAAAGTGTGTCACTGGTGAGTGACAGCTGTTACGAGCTAGAAGCGCATGACTTACTGTTGTGACGATGTCTTGCCTTTCTGTGGTCCAAGTTGGAGTACATGGCAATGCCCGCCTGCTGATGTGCATTACGGAAAATCTAAGTCTAATATTTGGAATTAAGAGATATTTTAGGGGGAGGGGACAGAAGCAATGTAAAATAGTTGATTTATGATAAAGCTCAGAATGTCCTCTTCATTTATTTTCTTTTTTTTTTTTCCTTTCTAAACAGAAACTGCATTTAATTCCAAAAAGTAGTTATTCTTATTTATTATTTAACCCTTTGCTGCTGCTAAAATGTGCACATATTCAGGCTTTAGTTTTTCCAAAAGGCATTTTTTTTCTTTTTTTGGCTGAAAAATATTAAACATTTGACCACAGGGAAGAATCAAGTTTCTAGGATATCATAGGTATACTATGTAGCACTGAAAAAATTGATTTTAGGCGACAGCCAAAAGTAGTCTTAAAAGTAGCATGAGACCTTAGATAATCGACCTAAAAGAAAGAAATTTGTGAAAAAGACTAAAATCTTCATGCATTCCTAGAAAATGCTACTTTAATGTCTACTTTTGGAGTTAATTTTGTTTTGGTACTTTTTTTTTTTAAGACAAGCAAAATGTTATATGCTTTTGGCAATTGATACAATAAACTGTAATGGTCTGTAAATAAATAAATATTGACTCATGCGATTTATGTAATAGTCGAACCGGGAGAGTGGATGGCTCAGGGTTTTGACGTGGGCATTATCTGTTGGGCGGTAGAGTGAGTCATCCTCAGCTCACGGGTTTGCATCCAGTTCTTGTCTTAAGAGACCCAAAACCCAGTGAATGGCAGCCCTGAGCCACTGTGGAATGGGGCTTCTGGTTTCACAAACAGATGCTTCGATAGCCAAACCACTGTCTTGTTGGTGCCAACACTTGCACCATGGTCAAAGACTTACCGAGCATGGCCCGAACAACTTTCCCATCTGTCATGCAAATGTCCCCAAGCAGTGGTGAAGGACATGCCAGGTCAGTGTTGGGGAACCTGCCCTGCCAGGTCCTGTTTTGTAGATACACAAATGGCTTCCTTCTGGTGTTTTTATTCTATCTCATCTCGTTAACACTACAACCTTGTGTTAGTTACTTGATAATCTGTAATTGTATGTAAATACATACAGGATTATGTAATTTGTGTAAATACATAATTACAGAGTTTTGAAAACTGGTATTTTTTACTTGATGTCCATTTTGGAGCTGCTTCAGATTCTGTGCCTGCGTGAGCCAGTGGAATTTAAAAAGCATATTCTCCTTGCTCTTACAGCTGGGCTGTGTGTTGAGGGGTTGAGGGTTATGGGGGATGGAGGGGAAGGAACAAACATATCCAGATGTCTTATCTCTGTAAGTGTTCAATGAAGAAGCAAGTAATGTTCTGGGATGAAGATTTATGAACTTGGAGCAAGCGAAGCTAAGTGTGTGTGCACATTTACGTGGATGGGTGAATGGACAAAGGCATATTGTTTGAGGTCAGATTCTGTTTGCTGCCTCACTTGACCTTGAAATGTGCCAAATTTAGACCCACTGTTTGTGGTCACTTGCAAGAAAAAGCAATGAAATGGTGGGGGTGGGGGAGTATGCCAGATGAATTAGAAAGAAACATTAGCCACCAAGGCCTTCTCAGATGTACGTGTGTATACATGTGGCCTACATGCTCTATGACACCCACATGTATCCATAGACATTTCACATTTTAAAATTTATGTTTTATTCTTAAAAGTGGAATGGGGAGGAATTATAACAATACATCGTGTTGACTTCTTTAGTACACAGTCCAGAATTCAGGCCTTCAGGTTTGTAGGATGGACCCTGGCCACAGAATGTTTGGTGACAAATGTGTGAATAAATGGCACAAAGTGTGATTTGTGCTTTTTACTTGCCGCATGCTTCTATCGTTTCCCTTGAGGTCTTTAGAAAAAATTTTTTGATGTACCCTTCATTAGAGAGGAACATGCAAAAATAAGAAATAGACACTTCTATACTTTTCTTTTGGAAGAAATTGAAAACGAATATTCTTAGTGTGTATTCTCCACCAGCTTAGTCACCGGGTTGCTAGACAGACTCTTAGGTCAGCCAGTTATGAGGCCTCTTTGCCGTTTGGGTTAATGGGAAAAGAACATTCGTCCTTAAAATTCTCATTATTCTCCAACCATATTCCAGGTTATATATTGGAAAATATTTTAAAAATTTAATTTTAATTTAAAAATTTGTAGGCATAGGCCAGGCGCGGTGGCTCACGCCTGTAATCCCAGCACTTTGGGAGGCCAAGGCAGGCGGATCACAAGGTCAGGAGATCGAGACCATACTGGCTAACACGGTGAAACCCCATCTCTACTAAAAATACAAAAAATTAGCTGGGCGTGGTGGTGGCACCTGTTGTCCCAGCTACTTGGGAGGCTGAGGCAGGAGAATGGCGTGAACGCGGGAGGCAGAGCTTGCAGTGAGCAAAGATCACACCAGTGCACTCCAGCCTGGGTGATAGAGCGAGACTCCGCCTCAGAAAAAAAAAAAAAGCAAAAAAAAAAAAAAAAAAAAAACTGTGGGCATAACTGGACATCTGAATAGCCTTTGGCAAACTGTGCTCTTGCTATTTTTTTTTTTCCTGTCCCTTTCTGAACATCCTTCTAGCTCTGCTGTTTTGGTTGTTATTCCCATTGATATTAGTAGACTTAGGAAAATCTGGAATTAAAAGGAGTTAAAAGAAAAAGTTGTGTATGAGAGCATTCAGAACTGAACGACCGGTGCTGCCCTCCTCACTCTGGGGAAGGGCATTACCGACAATGTTCAAGGCCCAGCTTGGAGAAACTTATTTTTGGGAGCACTCAGCGCAGGCTTCTTCCTTACCATTTTGTGGGATGTTGCAAAACGTTCTCTAAGTTTCTCCTAGCTGTTGCCTCTCGCTCCTAGTGTATACACAGGCACAGGGTTGCAGCCTGGTGAAATTTCTGTTTCTTACCACTTACTAATAAGAGGGCTCTTCCTGGTCTGTGAAGATACTAGAATTACAACTCCTGTTCAGAGCGCAGCACTACTCCAGGTGTCCCCTTGCTCTGTGGTTGACCACACTCATCCTCCCTCTTTCCTGCCTGCTTATTTCTCTTCTCAGTCCCTTCCCTCCTTCCTTAATTTCATTATGTGGAGCTGGAGTCAGGTTGAAGAAGACAGACTTGTCACTGGTGGTACACACACAGTTTAGATAAATAGACATCATGGTGCGTTGTGATGAATACTGGGATAAGGAAGGTAGTGGGGGCTGTGGAAAGTAAGTTGCATGCAATCCGGACTTATGAGGGTCCAGGGATGTGATGTTTACGGTGAAATGCAAAGAACGAGAAGGGCAATGGAAAAGAGAGCTATAGATTCTCTGGCGTTCTATGTGTGTCCAGAAAGTGCTGTGTCCCTGGTGAATTTGGGCTCATTCTATCTTTGGTGTTTCCCAGATAACCATGGCTGAGCCTGAAGTAAAAGGGACGTAAAAAGCCTGAGGTAAAAAGTGCTGGCTGATGGGCCAGCTTTGGTCTTGCAGGGTTTCCTAAGCCTTGTGTGGGGGTGTTGGCTCATGGAGACAATCAGAACACAGTCATTGCGTCAGATCAGCTCTGTTGCCTTGGGCTCACCTGTGGCCTCCTTCAGAATGCTGTTGTGTTGTTCTTGGTTTCTTTCCAGAGAAAGGTTATCCTACTCATTTTTGTTTTAATTTAATTTAATTTTTTGAGGCAGGGTCTCACTCTGTTGCCCAGGCTGGAGTGCAGTGGCACGATCTCTACTCACTGCAGTTTCCGTCTCCCAGGCTCAAGCGATTCTCCCACCTCAGCATCCTGAGTAGCTGGGATTACAGGCACGCGCCAGCACACTTGGCTAATTTTTTGTGTTTTCAGTAGAGATGGGGTTTCACCGTGTTGGCCAGGCTGGTCTCAAACTCCTCGGCTCAAGCGATCTGGCTGCCTCAGCCTCCCAAAGTGCTGGGATCACAAATATGTGCCACGGCGCCCCGCCATGTTTTTATTAATGTTACTTATTTTAATTATCTCTCTCACATTTACCTCATGTCACAGGCAAAATCTGCAGTATAAAAATCATTAAAATATAGGAAAATAAGAGAGGCAAAAATATCATCTTTAAAATATCTGGTTCATTCTTTCAGAAAATGTGTATTGAGTAACTGCTGTATGATATGAAACAGGGCTGGGGATATCGTAGTACAAAATAAGACAACATTCTGATCTTGTTACATAAATACCGTGCTGGATTCTATGTCACTGAATCTGTAGACACGTGGTACCTGCTCAAGAAACTGTGGGAGTGGGATGCCCACGTCCAGAGGAAATGAGGACGCCTCGGCAATTTTTCATGAACTTTGCTCTTCTTCAACTATGTATTTAATATACCTTAATGTGTAAGAACTCAGTTTGAAGCAGCCCTATTCAAGTTCTATTGGTTTAAGTAGGATGGCATTGAAAGATGTCCTCAAATTTGATGATACAGATTGTTTCAGTAAATGAGCGACTGCTTGGCAAAAAATGAGTTTCTTTTGAAATAAACAGAATGTAGGCCAGTCTGTTCTCTGACCTCCCCTTCTTGGGAAAATTCAAGGGGAAAGGCAATGGAATTCCAAGTTTTTCAGTTGTAGATTTGCGCTGTCTTTTAAGGGTATGAGAGCTCAGTGAAGATGTCACCTAGTGGGGCTAAACGGACTGATGGAGCTTGGAAAATGCCTCCTCTCCTCCCATTGAACTCATCTCATTGAAATATCAATGGCCATCTAATATATAGTCATAGGTTTAATGCCAGAGAGATGAAATTGTACATCTTGGTTAGAGAGAGGAAACCTTTCATTTTGCTCATCTTCATCGAATGACAAATCTGTAATTAATCTGTCTCTGGATTCCTTGTGGCTTGCTTTGATTTCCTTTCCTAGTTGTGAGGGTGCCATGGATTCCTACTCTCTTGGGTCTCCCTCTCCCTATCCCATGTTTAAAGAGTAGACATGTTTAGGTTCATATTACAGAATAAGTAGAACTGACAGAGCGTGATGGATGGTCTTTAGAATTGTCTCCGAAGTGTCTTACGATCTTAAATTTGGCTTAGGAAATAATAGTGAATTGAATCAGAGCAGTATTTAAAGCAGGGCATCTTGGCAAGCAAAGAAACTCTCCATTCTTCAGGAGATACTTCATGACTGACACTGGTTGAGTAAAGCCTAAATATTTCCACGATGCTGCCATTCACCTAGCATCTGAAGTGCCATCTGGAGATAGATGAGGGTTATGAATGACTCTTGGTAAGTGGGCACAAAATTAGAAATCAGGCCATTTCTTCTGATTATTTGCTTCAAAGAAGCAACTTAAAATTTTGTAGTGACTCTAATGTGCCTAATGTATGTTTCCTCTTTCTTCCTCTTGGCATATTTCCTATGCAAACAGGCTGAATTCTACTATTTTCATCTCAGAGCATTCATTTTCTTCCAGATGCAAAATGCTTATTTCTTTTAAAATATAGATTATTGGGTGAAAGAGTTGTATTAACAATGCTTTTTGTTGAAGTGGATAAATTCACTTGCCTGAAAATATGGTCCAGTCACCTCTAGTCCCTATCCATCAGCCCAAAAGCAGATTTCTGTGTTTTGGCCCCATTCTGTATTCCATGTGGTCCTAAATGTCTTTCAAAAGTATCAGTACCTTGAAATGGCCAAATTGCATCTCAAACGAGTTATGTCCTAATGAACTGATTTTAATAGAAACTTGGGTTGTATATATTTTTTCAAATATCAAAAGGTCGGCTTATAGGAGAATTAAAATACAAATAGCAAATATTGTAGTATGAATAATAAAGGTTATTTTTGTAGTCATGAATCCTATTTGGTGCCTTTTTAAACAACAACAGCAACAACAAACCTTTAAAAACTGGCCAACAGTTGAGGTTTAGTTTTAGGTAAACCCACGATTTTTTCAACATGTCTGTAATTCCCATATAGCTTAGAACCTGACCAAAATTCAAGTGAAGGGAACTTGTCATTGAAACTTATTAATATATTCAGCAAGCAATTATTGATAAATACTATGTTCTAAGATTATTAAAGTAAAAACATTAAAATCTGTTTTCATGTACAATATGGATATATATTGATCCATATGGTTTTTGCATGCCTCTTGCAGAAGTGAGGTAAACTAATTTTTATGAGCTTTTTTTTATTGTCTTCCTTATGGAGAATATCTCTTCTTGGTGGGGAAAGGGACTGGGATATGACTTAAAGTAGACACCATCTCTTTAAAGTAAGTACTTTAAATAACAGACCTAGATCATTTGGAAATATTTTGTTTCTCATTCAACTGGGTGTTTAAAATTTTTCCCCAAATAATTCCTTCTTGGTTTGATTTTGAATTGTGCTTCTGAAAAATAAAACATACATAAAGTCAATATGCGGTAATTTAGCATACCTTTTGGCATGTTTTATAATGATTAGTTCTACATTTTTAGTTCAGAACAGTAGTTAAGATTCAAAATTCCTATGTGACTATGTGACTGTTTTTATCTCAGAAACATGTGACAGCTTGTCATGAGGCTATCTTATTTGGGAACCACACCCAGTGGTTCTGAGCACGCTCAAGGAACTATATTAAGGAGCATGCAGCAAACGTATGAACAATTATAAATATATTTGATTAGCTGCTACTCTCTAGAAAGGGGCCGTGTACTGATTAGTGCATGAGTTTCAGGAAACTACTAAAGGACAGGGAAAGAACCACCCTAAAATATGAGAGGCAACAGTGCTTGGCACTTACAAAGGGCCAGGAATAGTGCTTGTTCCTACAGCCAGATAGAAAACTTCAAGATTCACAGAGTCCTGGGTAGAGTACAGAGAAGAGTTTTGCCTTGGTTATGGAGAACAATTAGTCCTAAACACTTTTCCAGCCCCACCTAACATATTTTAAAAGCAACACCAAAAAGGATAAAACTATATTCCAGAAGCTCATCCCAGAGCAAATCTCAATATGTTTAGAAATAAAAAAATCCAGCACCCAAGAAGATAAACAATGCCTGGCATCCAACCAAAAGCCAACAGACATGCAAAGAGGCAGGAAAACGTAACTCATACTAAGGAGAAAAAGAATCAATCAATTCAACTTGACTGAATAGGCCATTCTTGTATGGCTATAAAGAGATACCTAAGACTGGATAACTTATGAAGACAAGAGGCTTATTTGGCTCACAGTTCTGCAGCCTATACAGAAAGCATGGTGCTGGCCTCTGGCCTCTGGTGAGGCCTCAGGAAGCTGCCAGTCATGGTGGAAGGTGAAGGGGGATTGGGTGTCTCACATGGTGAGAGTGGGAGCAAGAGAGAGAAAGTGGGGAGGGGAAGTGCTACACACTTTTAAACAACCAGATCTCATGAGAACTTGCTGTCACAAGGCCAGCACCAAGCCATTAGGGATTCACCCCCATAACCCAAACCCCTCCCACCAGGCCTCATCTCCAACTTTGGGGATTACAATTCAACATCAGATTGTGGGGGACAAACCAAACTATATTACCTAGAAATAGAAAGATGTTAGAATAAGTAGAAAAATACATGGAAACAGTTTTTGTAATTATGTTCTACATTTTCAAAGACAGACATGGAAGATACAAGAACAGATTAAAATTTGACTTCTAGAGATGAAAACTACAATGTGTGAGGTGAAAAATACACTAGAGTGTATTTTAAAAATGGCAATTTAGACAAATTTAGGCAAAAGAAAAGATAAATTCTCTTGCAATTACAGCAAAAGAGACTAAAATGAAAAGCAGAGAAAAGATAATTTAAAAATATTGAACCATGGGACAGCTTCAAGTAGCTCAAAATGTGTGTAATGGGAGTCTCCAAAACAGAGGAAACAGAGAAGAGGAGAAAAACGTATTTGGATAAATAATGGTCAGAACATTTCTAAATTTGATAAAAACTGTAGACATACAGATCTGAGATGCCCAATAAACCTCATGTATAAGGAAAATGAAAAACAGAAAACCAACTATACCAACGCACATAATAATCAAATTGCTGACCACCATTGATAAGACAAAATCTGAAAAGCAGCCCTTTAAAAAACACTGCTTACAGAGGAACAAAGTTAAGGATGAGAGATGATTTATTATCAGAGACAATATAAGCAAGAAAGC